>NC_092715.1:260690521-260990521 GCF_047496885.1 Scyliorhinus torazame | reverse complement strand
TCAGTTCGACAATGCAGCACTCCTTCAGTTCAACAACGCCGCATTCCTTCAGTTCAACAACGCAGCACTCCTTCAGTTCAACAATGCAGCACTCCTTCAGTTCAACGGTGCAGCATTCCTTCAGTTCAACAGTGCAGCACTCCTTCAGATCAACAATGCAGCACTCCTGCAGTTCAACTATGCAGGGCTCCTTCAGTTCAACAATGCAGCACTCCTTCAGTTCAACAGTGCAGCATCCGTTCAGTTCTACAATGCAGCACTCCTTCAGTTCAACAACGCCGCATTCCTTCAGTTCAACAATGCAGCACTCCTTCAGTTCAACAATGCAGCACTCCTTCAGTTCAACGGTGCAGCATTCCTTCAGTTCAACAATGCAGCCTTCCTTCAGTTCCAGAATGCAGAACTCCTTCAATTCAACAATGCAGCACTACCGCAGTTCAACAATGCAGCACTATTGCAGTTCAACAATGCAGCACTCCTTCAGCTCAACAATGCAGCACTCCTTCAGTTCAACAATGCAGCATTCCTTCAGTTCAACAATGTAGCACTCCTTCAGTTCCAGGATGCAGAACTCCTTCAATTCAACAATGCAGCACTACCGCAGTTCAACAATGCAGCACTATCGCAGTTCAACGAAACAGGGCTCCTTCAGGTCAACAACGCAGTGCTCCTGCCTTTCAACAACGCCGCACTCCTTCAGTTCAACATAGCAGCACTCCTGCAGTTCAACGATGCAGAGCTCCTTCAGTTCAACAGTGCAGCACTCATTCAGTTCAACTGTGCTGCACTCCTTCAGTTCAACAACGACGCATTCCTTCAGATCAACTATGCAGCACTCCTTCAGTTCAACGATGCAGCACTCCTTCAGTTCAACAATCCAGGGCTCCTTTAGTTCAACGATGCAGAGCTCCTTCAGTTCAACAATGCAGCACGCCTTCAGTTCAACAATGGAAGGCTCCTGCAGTTCAATAATGCCGCACTCCTTCAGTTCAACAATGCAGCACTCCTGCAGTTCAACTATGCAGGGATCCTTCAGTTCAACAATGCTGCACTCCTTCAGTTCAACAGTGCAGCATCCGTTCAGTTCTACAATGCAGCACTCCTTCAGTTCAACAACGCCGCATTCCTTCAGTTCAACAATGCTGCACTCCTTCAGTTCAACAATGCAGCACTCCTTCAGTTCAACGGTGCAGCATTCCTTCAGTTCAACAGTGCAGCACTCCTTCAGTTCAACAATGCAGCCTTCCTTCAGTTCCAGAATGCAGAACTCCTTCAATTCAACAATGCAGCACTACCGCAGTTCAACAATGCAGCACTATTGCAGTTCAACCATGCCACACTCCTTCAGTTCAACAGTGCAGCACTCCTTCAGTTCAACAATGCAGCACTACTTCAGTTCAACAATGGACCACTCCTTCAGTTCAACGATGCAGCATTCCTTCAGTTCAACAATGCAGCCTTCCTTCAATTCAACAATGCAGCACTCCATCAGTTCAGAAATGCAGCCATCCATCAGTTCAATAATGCAGCATTCCTTCAGTTCAACAGTGTAGCACTCCTTCAGTTCCAGGATGCAGAACTCCTTCAATTCAACAATGCAGCACTACCGCAGTTCAACAATGCAGCACTATCGCAGTTCAACGAAACAGGGCTCCTTCAGTTCAACAACGCAGCGCTCCTGCCGTTCAACAACGCCGCGCTCCTTCAGTTCAACAATGCAGCACTCCTTCAGTTCAACAATGGACCACTCCTTCAGTTCAACATGCAGCACTCCTTCAGTTCAACAACGCAGCACTCCTGCAGTTCAACAATGCAGCACTCCTTCAGTTCAACAATGGACCACTCCTTCAGTTCAACGATGCAGCACTCCTTCAGTTAAACAATGCAGCACTCCTGCAGTTCAACAATGCAGCACTCCTGCAGTTCAACGATGCAGCACTCCTTCAATTCAACGATGCAGCACTACTGCAGTTCAACGACGCAGGGCTCCTTCAGTTCAACAACGCAGCACTCCTTCAGTTCAACATCGCAGCAATCCGTCAGTTCAACAATGCCGCACTCCTTCAGTTCAACAATGAAGCGCTCCTTCAGTTCAACAATGCAGCACTCCTTCAGTTCAACAATGGCGCAATCCTTCAGTTCTACAATGCAGCACTCCTTCAGTTCAACAATGCCGCACTCCTTCAGTTCAACAATGCAGCACTCCTTCAGTTCAACAATGCAGCACTCCTTCAGTTCAACAATGGACCACTCCTCCAGTTCAATGATGGAGCACTCCTTCAGTTCAACGATGCAGCACTCCTTCAGTTCAACGATGCAGCACTTCTTCAGTTCAACGATGCAGCACTCCTTCAGTTCAACAATACAGCACTCCTGCAGTTCAACGATGCAGGGCTCCTTCAGTTCAACAATGCAGTATTCCTTCAGTTCAACAATGCTGCACAACTTCAGATCAACAATGTAGCACTCCTACAGATCAACAATGCAGCACTCCTTCACTTCAACAATGCAGCACTCCTTCACTTCAACGATGCAGCACTCCTTCAGATCAACAATGCAGCACTCCTGCAGTTCAACTATGCAGGGCTCCTTCAGTTCAACAATGCAGCACTCCTTCAGTTCAACAGTGCAGCATCCATTCAGTTCTACAATGCAGCACTCCTTCAGTTCAACAACGCCGCATTCCTTCAGTTCAACAATGCTGCACACCTTCAGTTCAACAATGCAGCACTCCTTCAGTTCAACGGTGCAGCATTCCTTCAGTTCAACAGTGCAGCACTCCTTCAGTTCAACAATGCAGCCTTCCTTCAGTTCCAGAATGCAGAACTCCTTCAATTCAACAATGCAGCACTACCGCAGCTCAACAATGCAGCACTATTGCAGTTCAGCCATGCCACACTCCTTCAGTTCAACAATGCAGCACTGCTTCAGTTCAACAATGGACCACTCCTTCAGTTCAACGATGCAGCATTCCTTCAGTTCAACAATGCAGCCTTCCTTCAATTCAACAATGCAGCACTCCTTCAGTTCAAAAATGCAGCCATCCTTCAGTTCAACAATGCAGCATTCCTTCAGTTCAACAATGTAGCACTCCTTCAGTTCCAGGATGCAGAACTCCTTCAATTCAACAATGCAGCACTACCGCAGTTCAACAATGCAGCATTATCGCAGTTTAACGAAACAGGGCTCCTTCAGTTCAACAACGCAGCGCTCCTGCCGTTCAACAACGCCGCGCTCCTTCAGTACAACAATGCAGCACTCCTTCAGTTCAACAATGGACCACTCCTTCAGTTCAACGATGCAGCACTCCTTCAGTTCAACAATGCAGCACTCCTGCAGTTCAACGATGCAGCACTCCTGCAGTTCAACAATGCAGCACTACTGCAGTTCAACGATGCAGGGCTCCTTCAGTTCAACAACGCAGCACTCCTTTAGTTCAACAACACCGCACTCCTTCAGTTCAACATCGCAGCACTGCTGCAGTTCAACGATGCAGAGCTCCTTCAGTTCAACAGTGCAGCACTCATTCAGTTCAACAGTGCTGCACTCCTTCAGTTCAACAACAACGCATTCCTTCAGTTCAACAATGCAGCACTCCTTCAGTTCATCAATGGACCAATCATTCAGTTCAACGATGCAGCACTCCTTCAGTTCAACAATGCAGCACTCCTTCAGTTCAACAATGCAGCACTCCTGCAGTTCAACGATGCAGAGCTCCTTCAGTTCAAAAGTGCAGCACTCAATCAGTTCAACAGTGCTGCACTCCTTCAGTTCAACAACGACGCATTCCTTCAGTTCAACAATGCAGCACTCCTTCAGTTCAACAATGCAGCACTCCTTCATTTCAACAATGGCGCAATCCTTCAGTTCTACAATGCAGCACTCCTTCAGTTCAACAATGCCGCACTCCTTCAGTTCAACAATGCTGCACTCCTTCAGTTCAACAGTGCAGCACTCCTTCAGTTCAACAATGGACCACTCCTTCAGTTCAACGATGGAGCACTCCTTCAGTTCAACAATGCAGCACTTCTTCAGTTCAACGATGCAGCACTCCTTCAGTTCAACAATGCAGCACTCCTGCAGTCAAACGATGCAGGGCTCCTTCAGTTCAACAATGCAGTATTCCTTCAGTTCAACAATGCTGCACAACTTCAGATCAACAATGTAGCACTCCTTCAGATCAACAATGCAGCACTCCTTCACTTCAACAGTGCAGCACTCCTTCACTTCAACGATGCAGCACTCCATCAGATCAACAATGCAGCACTCCTGCAGTTCAACTATGCAGGGCTCCTTCAGTTCAACAATGCAGCACTCCTTCAGTTCAACAGTGCAGCATCCGTTCAGTTCGACAATGCAGCACTCCTTCAGTTCAACAACGCCGCATTCCTTCAGTTCAACAACGCAGCACTCCTTCAGTTCAACAATGCAGCACTCCTTCAGTTCAACGGTGCAGCATTCCTTCAGTTCAACAGTGCAGCACTCCTTCAGATCAACAATGCAGCACTCCTGCAGTTCAACTATGCAGGGCTCCTTCAGTTCAACAATGCAGCACTCCTTCAGTTCAACAGTGCAGCATCCGTTCAGTTCTACAATGCAGCACTCCTTCATTTCAACAACGCCGCATTCCTTCAGTTCAACAATGCAGCACTCCTTCAGTTCAACAATGCAGCACTCCTTCAGTTCAACGGTGCAGCATTCCTTCAGTTCAACAATGCAGCCTTCCTTCAGTTCCAGAATGCAGAACTCCTTCAATTCAACAATGCAGCACTACCGCAGTTCAACAATGCAGCACTATTGCAGTTCAACAATGCAGCACTCCTTCAGCTCAACAATGCAGCACTCCTTCAGTTCAACAATGCAGCATTCCTTCAGTTCAACAATGTAGCACTCCTTCAGTTCCAGGATGCAGAACTCCTTCAATTCAACAATGCAGCACTACCGCAGTTCAACAATGCAGCACTATCGCAGTTCAACGAAACAGGGCTCCTTCAGGTCAACAACGCAGTGCTCCTGCCTTTCAACAACGCCGCACTCCTTCAGTTCAACATAGCAGCACTCCTGCAGTTCAACGATGCAGAGCTCCTTCAGTTCAACAGTGCAGCACTCATTCAGTTCAACTGTGCTGCACTCCTTCAGTTCAACAACGACGCATTCCTTCAGATCAACTATGCAGCACTCCTTCAGTTCAACGATGCAGCACTCCTTCAGTTCAACAATCCAGGGCTCCTTTAGTTCAACGATGCAGAGCTCCTTCAGTTCAACAATGCAGCACGCCTTCAGTTCAACAATGGAAGGCTCCTGCAGTTCAATAATGCCGCACTCCTTCAGTTCAACAATGCAGCACTCCTGCAGTTCAACTATGCAGGGATCCTTCAGTTCAACAATGCAGCACTCCTTCAGTTCAACAGTGCAGCATCCGTTCAGTTCTACAATGCAGCACTCCTTCAGTTCAACAACGCCGCATTCCTTCAGTTCAACAATGCTGCACTCCTTTAGTTCAACAATGCAGCACTCCTTCAGTTCAACGGTGCAGCATTCCTTCAGTTCAACAGTGCAGCACTCCTTCAGTTCAACAATGCGGCCTTCCTTCAGTTCCAGAATGCAGAACTCCTTCAATTCAACAATGCAGCACTACCGCAGTTCAACAATGCAGCACTATTGCAGTTCAACCATGCCACACTCCTTCAGTTCAACAGTGCAGCACTCCTTCAGTTCAACAATGCAGCACTACTTCAGTTCAACAATGGACCACTCCTTCAGTTCAACGATGCAGCATTCCTTCAGTTCAACAATGCAGCCTTCCTTCAATTCAACAATGCAGCACTCCATCAGTTCAGAAATGCAGCCATCCATCAGTTCAATAATGCAGCATTCCTTCAGTTCAACAGTGTAGCACTCCTTCAGTTCCAGGATGCAGAACTCCTTCAATTCAACAATGCAGCACTACCGCAGTTCAACAATGCAGCACTATCGCAGTTCAACGAAACAGGGCTCCTTCAGTTCAACAACGCAGCGCTCCTGCCGTTCAACAACGCCGCGCTCCTTCAGTTCAACAATGCAGCACTCCTTCAGTTCAACAATGGACCACTCCTTCAGTTCAACATGCAGCACTCCTTCAGTTCAACAATGCAGCACTCCTGCAGTTCAACGATGCAGCACTCCTTCAATTCAACAATGCAGCACTACTGCAGTTCAACGATGCAGGGCTCCTTCAGTTCAAGAACGCAGCACTCCTTTAGTTCAACAACACCGCACTCCTTCAGTTCAACAACACCGCACTCCTTCAGTTCAAAATCGCAGCACTCCTGCAGTTCAACGATGCAGAGCTCCTTCAGTTCAACAGTGCAGCACTCATTCAGTTCAGCAGTGCTGCACTCCTTCAGTGCAACAACGACGCATTCCTTCAGTTCAACAATGCAGCACTCCTTCAGGTCAACAACGCCGCGCTCCTTCAGTTCAACAATGCAGCACTCCTCAGTTCAACAATGGACCAATCATTCAGTTCAACGATGCAGCACTCCTTCAGTTCAACAATGCAGAACTCCTTCAGTTCAACAATGCAGCACTCCTGCAGTTCAACGATGCAGAGCTCCTTCAGTTCAACAATGCAGCACTCCTTCAGTTCAACAATGCAGCACTCCTTCAGTTCAATAATGCAGCAGCCCTTCAGTTCAACAATGCAGCACTCCTTCAGTTCAACAATGCAGCACTCCTTCAGTTCAACAATGCAGCACTCCTTCAGTTCAACAATGCAGCACTCCTTCAGTTCAACAATGCAGCACTCCTTCAGTTCAAAAATGCCACACTCCTTCAGTTCAACAATGCAGCAGTCCTTCAGTTCAACAATGCAGCACTCCTTCAGTTCAACAATGCAGCACGCCTTCAGTTCAACAATGCAGCACTCCTTCAGTTCAACAATGCAGCACTCCTTCAGTTCAACAATGCAGCACTCCTTCAGTTCAACAATGCCACAATCCTTCAGTTCAACAATGCAGCACTCCTTCAGTTGAACAATGCATCACTTCTTCAGTTCAACGATGCAGCAATCCTTCAGTTCAACAATGCAGCACTCCTGCAGTTCAACGATGCAGTGCTCCTTCATTTCAACAATGCAGTATTCCTTCAGTTCGACAATGCTGCACAACTGCAGACCAACTAGGTAGCACGCCTTCAGTTCAACAATGCAGCATTCCTTCAGTTCAACAGTGCAGCATCCGTTCAGTTCTACAATGCAGCACTCCTTCAGTTCAAAAATGCTGCACTCCATCAGTTCAACAATGCCGCATTCCTTCAGTTCAACAATGCAGCACTCCTTCAGTTCAACAATGCAGCACTCCTTCAGTTCAACGGTGCAGCATTCCTTCAGTTCAACAGGGCAGCACTCCTTCAGTTCAACAATGCAGCCTTCCTTCAGTTCCAGAATGCAGAACTCCTTCAATTCAACAATGCAGCGCTACCGCAGTTCAACAATGCAGCACTATCGCAGTTCAACCATGCCACACTCCTTCAGTTCAACAGTGCAGCACTCCTTCAGTTCAGCAATGCAGCACTGCTTCAGTTCAACAATGGACCACTCCTTCAGTTCAACGATGCAGCATTCCTTCAGTTCAACAATGCAGCCTTCCTTCAATTCAACAATGCCGCACTCCTTCAGTTCAAAAATGCTGCCATCCTTCAGTTCAACAATGCAGCACTCCTTCAGTTCAACAATGTAGCACTCCTTCAGTTCCAGGATGCAGAAGTCCTTCTATTTAACAATGCTGCACTACCGCAGTTCAACAATGCAGCACTATCGCAGTTCAACGAAACAGGGCTCCTTCAGTTCAACAACGCAGCACTCCTTCAGTTCAACGATGCAGCACTCCTTCAGTTAAACAATGCAGCACTCCTGCAGTTCAACAATGCAGCACTCCTGCAGTTCAACGATGCAGCACACCTTAAATTCAACGATGCAGCACTACTGCAGTTCAACGACGCAGGGCTCCTTCAGTTCAACAACGCAGCACTCCTTCAGTTCAACAATGCAGCGCTCCTTCAGTTCAACAATGCAGCACTCCTTCAGTTCAACAATGGCGCAATCCTTCAGTTCTACAATGCAGCACTCCTTCAGTTCAACAATGCCGCACTCCTTCAGTTCAACAATGCAGCACTCCTTCAGTTCAACAATGCAGCACTCCTTCAGTTCAACAATGGACCACTCCTCCAGTTCAATGATGGAGCACTCCTTCAGTTCAACGATGCAGCACTCCTTCAGTTCAACGATGCAGCACTTCTTCAGTTCAACGATGCAGCACTCCTTCAGTTCAACAAAACAGCACTCCTGCAGTTCAACGATGCAGGGCTCCTTCAGTTAAACAATGCAGTATTCCTTCAGTTCAACAATGCTGCACAACTTCAGATCAACACTGTAGCACTCCTTCAGATCAACAATGCAGCACTCCTTCACTTCAACAATGCAGCACTCCTTCACTTCAACGATGCAGCACTCCTTCAGATAAACAATGCAGCACTCCTGCAGTTCAACTGTGCAGGGCTCCTTCAGTTCAACAATGCAGCACTCCTTCAGTTCAACAGTGCAGCATCCATTCAGTTCTACAATGCAGCACTCCTTCAGTTCAACAACGCCGCATTCCTTCAGTTCAACAATGCTGCACACCTTCAGTTCAACAATGCAGCACTCCTTCAGTTCAACGGTGCAGCATTCCTTCAGTTCAACAGTGCAGCACTCCTTCAATTCAACAATGCAGCCGTCCTTCAGTTCCAGAATGCAGAACTCCTTCAATTCAACAATGCAGCACTACCGCAGCTCAACAATGCAGCACTATTGCAGTTCAACCATGCCACACTCCTTCAGTTCAACAGTGCAGCACTCCTTCAGTTCAACAATGCAGCACTACTTCAGTTCAACAATGGACCACTCCTTCAGTTCAACGATGCAGCATTCCTTCAGTTCAACAATGCAGCCTTCCTTCAATTCAACAATGCAGCACTCCTTCAGTTCAAAAATGCAGCCATCCTTCAGTTCAACAATGCAGCATTCCTTCAGTTCAACAATGTAGCACTCCTTCAGTTGCAGGATGCAGAACTCCTTCAATTCAATAATGCAGCACTACCGCAGTTCAACAATGCAGCATTATCGCAGTTCAACGAAACAGGGCTCCTTCAGTTCAAGAACGCAGCGCTCCTGCCGTTCAACAACGCCGCGCTGCTTCAGTACAACAATGCAGCACTCCTTCAGTTCAACAATGGACCACTCCTTCAGTTCAACGATGCAGCACTCCTTCAGTTCAACAATGCAGCACTCCTGCAGTTCAACGATGCAGCACTCCTTCAATTCAACAATGCAGCTCTACTGCAGTTCAACGATGCAGGGCTCCTTCAGTTCAACAACGCAGCACTCCTTTAGTTCAAAAACACCGCACTACTTCAGTTCAACATCGCAGCACTGCTGCAGTTCAACGATGCAGAGCTCCTTCAGTTCAACAGTGCTGCACTCCTTCAGTTCAACAACGATGCATTCCTTCAGTTCAACAATGCAGCACTCCTTCAGGTCAACAACGCCGCGCTTCTTCAGTTCAACAATGCAGGACTCCTTCAGTTCAACAATGGACCAATCATTCAGTTCAACGATGCAGCACTCCTTCAGTTCAACAATGCAGCACTCCTTCAGTTCAACAATGCAGCACTCCTGCATTTCAACGATGCAGAGCTCCTTCAGTTCAAAAGTGCAGCACTCAATCAGTTCAACAGTGCTGCACTCCTTCAGTTCAACAACGACGCATTCCTTCAGTTCAACAATGCAGCACTCCTTCAGTTCAACAATGCAGCACTCTTTCATTTCAACAATGGCGCAATCCTTCAGTTCTACAATGCAGCACTCCTTCAGTTCAACAATGCCGCACTCCTTCAGTTCAACAATGCTGCACTCCTTCAGTTCAAAAATGCAGCACTCCTTCAGTTCAACAATGGACCACTCCTTCAGTTCAACGATGGAGCACTCCTTCAGTTCAACGATGCAGCACTCCTTCAGTTCAACGATGCAGCACTTCTTCAGTTCAACGATGCAGCACTCCTTCAGTTCAACAATGCAGCACTCCTGCAGTTCAACGATGCAGGGCTCCTTCAGTTCAACAATGCAGTATTCCTTCAGTTCAACAATGCTGCACAACTTCAGATCAACAATGTAGCACTCCTTCAGATCAACAATTCAGCACTCCTTCACTTCAACAGTGCAGCACTCCTTCACTTCAACGATGCGGCACTCCATCAGATCAACAATGCAGCACTCCTGCAGTTCAACTATGCAGGGCTCCTTCAGTTCAACAATGCAGCACTCCTTCAGTTCAACAGTGCAGCATCCGTTCAGTTCTACAATGCAGCACTCCTTCAGTTCAACAACGCCGCATTCCTTCAGTTCAACAACGCAGCACTCATTCAGTTCAACAATGCAGCACTCCTTCAGTTCAACGGTGCAGCATTCCTTCAGTTCAACAGTGCAGCACTCCTTCAGATCAACAATGCAGCACTCCTGCAGTTCAACTATGCAGGGCTCCTTCAGTTCAACAATGCAGCACTCCTTCAGTTCAACAGTGCAGCATCCATTCAGTTCTACAATGCAGCACTCCTTCAGTTCAACAACGCCGCATTCCTTCAGTTCAACAATGCAGCACTCCTTCAGTTCAACAATGCAGCACTCCTTCAGTTCAACGGTGCAGCATTCCTTCAGTTCGACAATGCAGCCTTCCTTCAGTTCCAGAATGCAGAACTCCTTCAATTCAACGATGCAGCACTACCGCAGTTCAACAATGCAGCACTATTGCAGCTCAACAATGCAGCACTCCTTCAGTTCAACAATGCAGCATTCCTTCAGTTCAACAATGTAGCACTCCTTCAGTTCCAGGATGCAGAACTCCTTCAATTCAACAATGTAGCACTACCGCAGTTCAACAATGCAGCACTATCGCAGTTCAATGAAACAGGGCTCCTTCAGTTCAACAACGCAGTGCTCCTGCCGTTCAACAATGCCGCACTCATTCAGTTCAACATAGCAGCACTCCTGCAGTTCAACGATGCAGAGCTCCTTCAGTTCAACAGTGCAGCACTCATTCAGTTCAACTGTGCTGCACTCCTTCAGTTCAACAACGACGCATTCCTTCAGTTCAACTATGCAGCACTCCTTCAGTTCAACGATGCAGCACTCCTTCAGTTCAACAATCCAGGGCTCCTTTAGTTCAACGATGCAGAGCTCCTTCAGTTCAACAATGCAGCACGCCTTCAGTTCAACAATGGAAGGCTCCTGCAGTTCAATAATGCCGCACTCCTTCAGTTCAACAATGCAGCACTCCTGCAGTTCAACTATGCAGGGATCCTTCAGTTCAACAATGCAGCACTCCTTCAGTTCAAAAGTGCAGCATCCGTTCAGTTCTACAATGCAGCACTCCTTCAGTTCAACAACGCCGCATTCCTTCAGTTCAACAATGCTGCACTCCTTCAGTTCAACAATGCAGCACTCCTTCAGTTCAACGGTGCAGCATTCCTTCAGTTCAACAGTGCAGCACTCCTTCAGTTCAACAATGCAGCCTTCCTTCAGTTCCAGAATGCAGAACTCCTTCAATTCAACAATGCAGCACTACCGCAGTTCAACAATGCAGCACTATTGCAGTTCAACCATGCCACACTCCTTCAGTTCAACAGTGCAGCACTCCTTCAGTTCAACAATGCAGCACTACTTCAGTTCAACAATGGACCACTCCTTCAGTTCAACGATGCAGCATTCCTTCAGTTCAACAATGCAGCCTTCCTTCAATTCAACAATGCAGCACTCCTTCAGTTCAAAAATGCAGCCATCCTTCAGTTCAACAATGCAGCATTCCTTCAGTTCAACAGTGTAGCACTCCTTCAGTTCCAGGATGCAGAACTCCTTCAATTCAACAATGCAGCACTACCGCAGTTCAACAATGCAGCACTATCGCAGTTCAACGAAACAGGGCTCCTTCAGTTCAACAACGCAGCGCTCCTGCCGTTCAACAACGCCGCGCTCCTTCAGTTCAACAATGCAGCACTCCTTCAGTTCAACAATGCAGCACTCCTGCAGTTCAACGATGCAGCACTCCTTCAATTCAACAATGCAGCACTACTGCAGTTCAACGATGCAGGGTTCCTTCAGTTCAACAACGCAGCACTCCTTTAGTTCAACAACACCGCACTCCTTCAGTTCAACAACACCGCACTCCTTCAGTTCAAAATCGCAGCACTCCTGCAGTTCAACGATGCAGAGCTCCTTCAGTTCAACAGTGCAGCACTCATTCAGTTCAACAGTGCTGCACTCCTTCAGTGCAACGACGACGCATTCCTTCAGTTCAACAATGCAGCACTCCTTCAGGTCAACAACGCCGCGCTCCTTCAGTTCAACAATGCAGCACTCCTCAGTTCAACAATGGACCAATCATTCAGTTCAACGATGCAGCACTCCTTCAGTTCAACAATGCAGCACTCCTTCAGTTCAACAATGCAACACTCCTGCAGTTCAACGATGCAGTGCTCCTTCAGTTCAACAGTGCAGCATTCAATCAGTTCAACAGTGCTGCACTCCTTCAGTTCAACAACGACGCACTCCTTCAGTTCAACAATGCAGCACTCCTTCAGTTCAACAATGCAGCACTCCTTCAGTTCAACAATGCAGCACTCCTTCAGTTCAACAATGGTGCAATCCTTCAGTTCTGCAATGCAGCACTCCTTCAGTTCAACAATGCCGCACTCCTTCAGTTCAACAATGCAGCACTCCTTCAGTTCAACAATGCAGCACTCCTTCAGTTCAACAATGGACAACTCCTTCAGTTCAACGATGCAGCACTCCTTCAGTTCAACGATGCAGCACTTCTTCAGTTCAACGATGCAGCACTCCTTCAGTTCAACAATGCAGAACTCCTGCAGTTGAACGATGCAGGGCTCCTTCAGTTAAACAATGCAGTATTCCTTCAGTTCAACAATGCTGCACAACTTCAGATGAACAATGTAGCACTCCTTCAGATCAACAATGCAGCACTCCTTCACTTCAACAATGCAGCACTCCTTCACTTCAACGATGCAGCACTCCATCAGGTCAACAATGCAGCACTCCTGCAGTTCAACTATGCAGGGCTACTTCAGTTCAACAATGCAGCACTCCTTCAGTTCAACAGTGCAGCATCCGTTCAGTTCTACAATGCAGCACTCGTTCAGTTCAACAATGCATCACTCCTTCAGTTCAACGGTGCAGCATTCCTTCAGTTCAACAGTGCAGCACGCCTTCAGTTCAACAATGCAGCCTTCCTTCAGTTCCAGAATGCAGAACTCCTTCAATTCAACAATGCAGCACTACCGCAGTTCAACAATGCAGCACTATTGCAGTTCAACCATGCCACACTCCTTCAGTTCAACAGTGCAGCACTCCTTCAGTTCAACAATGCAGCACTCCTTCATTTCAACAATGGACCACTCCTTCAGTTCAACGATGCAGCATTCCTTCAGTTCAACAATGCAGCCTTCCTTCAATTCAACAATGCAGCACTCCTTCAGTTCAAACATGCAGCCATTCTTCAGTTCAACAATGCAGCATTCCTTCAGTTCAACAATGTAGCACTCCTTCAGTTCCAGGATGCAGAACTCCTTCAATTCAACAATGCAGCACTACCGCAGTTCAACGATGCAGCACTCCTGCAGTTCAACGATGCAGCACTCCTTCAATGCAACAATGCAGCACTACTGCAGTTCAACGATGCAGGGCTCCTTCAGTTGAACAACGCAGCACACCTTAAGTTCAACAACACCGCACTCATTCAGTTCAACATCGCAGCACTCCTGCAGTTCAACGATGCAGAGCTCCTTCAGTTCAACAGTGCAGCACTCATTCAGTTCAACTGTGCTGCACTCCTTCAGTTCAACAACGACGCATTCCTTCAGTTCAACAATGCAGCACTCTTTCAGTTCAACAACGCCGCGCTCCTTCAGTTCAACAATGCAGCACTCCTGCAGTTCAACTATGCAGGGATCCTTCAGTTCAACAATGCAGCACTCCTTCAGTTCAACAGTGCAGCATCCGATCAGTTCTACAATGCAGCACTACTTCAGTTCAACAACGCCGCATTCCTTCAGTTCAACAATGCTGCACTCCTTCAGTTCATCAATGGACCAATCATTCAGTTCAACGATGCAGCACTCCTTCAGTTCAACAATGCAGCACTCCTTCAGTTCAACAATGCAGCACTCCTGCAGTTCAACGATGCAGAGCTCCTTCAGTTCAAAAGTGCAGCACTCAATCAGTTCAACAGTGCTGCACTCCTTCAGTTCAACAACGACGCATTCCTTCAGTTCAACAATGCAGCACTCCTTCAGTTCAACAATGCAGCACTCCTTCATTTCAACAATGGCGCAATCCTTCAGTTCTACAATGCAGCACTCCTTCAGTTCAACAATGCCGCACTCCTTCAGTTCAACAATGCTGCACTCCTTCAGTTCAACAGTGCAGCACTCCTTCAGTTCAACAATGGACCACTCCTTCAGTTCAACGATGGAGCACTCCTTCAGTTCAACAATGCAGCACTTCTTCAGTTCAACGATGCAGCATTCCTTCAGTTCAACAATGCAGCACTCCTGCAGTCAAACGATGCAGGGCTCCTTCAGTTCAACAATGCAGTATTCCTTCAGTTCAACAATGCTGCACAACTTCAGATCAACAATGTAGCACTCCTTCAGATCAACAATGCAGCACTCCTTCACTTCAACAGTGCAGCACTCCTTCACTTCAACGATGCAGCACTCCATCAGATCAACAATGCAGCACTCCTGCAGTTCAACTATGCAGGGCTCCTTCAGTTCAACAATGCAGCACTCCTTCAGTTCAACAGTGCAGCATCCGTTCAGTTCGACAATGCAGCACTCCTTCAGTTCAACAACGCCGCATTCCTTCAGTTCAACAACGCAGCACTCCTTCAGTTCAACAATGCAGCACTCCTTCAGTTCAACGGTGCAGCATTCCTTCAGTTCAACAGTGCAGCACTCCTTCAGATCAACAATGCAGCACTCCTGCAGTTCAACTATGCAGGGCTCCTTCAGTTCAACAATGCAGCACTCCTTCAGTTCAACAGTGCAGCATCCGTTCAGTTCTACAATGCAGCACTCCTTCATTTCAACAACGCCGCATTCCTTCAGTTCAACAATGCAGCACTCCTTCAGTTCAACAATGCAGCACTCCTTCAGTTCAACGGTGCAGCATTCCTTCAGTTCAACAATGCAGCCTTCCTTCAGTTCCAGAATGCAGAACTCCTTCAATTCAACAATGCAGCACTACCGCAGTTCAACAATGCAGCACTATTGCAGTTCAACAATGCAGCACTCCTTCAGCTCAACAATGCAGCACTCATTCAGTTCAACAATGCAGCATTCCTTCAGTTCAACAATGTAGCACTCCTTCAGTTCCAGGATGCAGAACTCCTTCAATTCAACAATGCAGCACTACCGCAGTTCAACAATGCAGCACTATCGCAGTTCAACGAAACAGGGCTCCTTCAGGTCAACAACGCAGTGCTCCTGCCTTTCAACAACGCCGCACTCCTTCAGTTCAACATAGCAGCACTCCTGCAGTTCAACGATGCAGAGCTCCTTCAGTTCAACAGTGCAGCACTCATTCAGTTCAACTGTGCTGCACTCCTTCAGTTCAACAACGACGCATTCCTTCAGATCAACTATGCAGCACTCCTTCAGTTCAACGATGCAGCACTCCTTCAGTTCAACAATCCAGGGCTCCTTTAGTTCAACGATGCAGAGCTCCTTCAGTTCAACAATGCAGCACGCCTTCAGTTCAACAATGGAAGGCTCCTGCAGTTCAATAATGCCGCACTCCTTCAGTTCAACAATGCAGCACTCCTGCAGTTCAACTATGCAGGGATCCTTCAGTTCAACAATGCAGCACTCCTTCAGTTCAACAGTGCAGCATCCGTTCAGTTCTACAATGCAGCACTCCTTCAGTTCAACAACGCCGCATTCCTTCAGTTCAACAATGCTGCACTCCTTTAGTTCAACAATGCAGCACTCCTTCAGTTCAACGGTGCAGCATTCCTTCAGTTCAACAGTGCAGCACTCCTTCAGTTCAACAATGCGGCCTTCCTTCAGTTCCAGAATGCAGAACTCCTTCAATTCAACAATGCAGCACTACCGCAGTTCAACAATGCAGCACTATTGCAGTTCAACCATGCCACACTCCTTCAGTTCAACAGTGCAGCACTCCTTCAGTTCAACAATGCAGCACTACTTCAGTTCAACAATGGACCACTCCTTCAGTTCAACGATGCAGCATTCCTTCAGTTCAACAATGCAGCCTTCCTTCAATTCAACAATGCAGCACTCCATCAGTTCAGAAATGCAGCCATCCATCAGTTCAATAATGCAGCATTCCTTCAGTTCAACAGTGTAGCACTCCTTCAGTTCCAGGATGCAGAACTCCTTCAATTCAACAATGCAGCACTACCGCAGTTCAACAATGCAGCACTATCGCAGTTCAACGAAACAGGGCTCCTTCAGTTCAACAACGCAGCGCTCCTGCCGTTCAACAACGCCGCGCTCCTTCAGTTCAACAATGCAGCACTCCTTCAGTTCAACAATGGACCACTCCTTCAGTTCAACATGCAGCACTCCTTCAGTTCAACAATGCAGCACTCCTGCAGTTCAACGATGCAGCACTCCTTCAATTCAACAATGCAGCACTACTGCAGTTCAACGATGCAGGGCTCCTTCAGTTCAAGAACGCAGCACTCCTTTAGTTCAACAACACCGCACTCCTTCAGTTCAACAACACCGCACTCCTTCAGTTCAAAATCGCAGCACTCCTGCAGTTCAACGATGCAGAGCTCCTTCAGTTCAACAGTGCAGCACTCATTCAGTTCAGCAGTGCTGCACTCCTTCAGTGCAACAACGACGCATTCCTTCAGTTCAACAATGCAGCACTCCTTCAGGTCAACAACGCCGCGCTCCTTCAGTTCAACAATGCAGCACTCCTCAGTTCAACAATGGACCAATCATTCAGTTCAACGATGCAGCACTCCTTCAGTTCAACAATGCAGAACTCCTTCAGTTCAACAATGCAGCACTCCTGCAGTTCAACGATGCAGAGCTCCTTCAGTTCAACAATGCAGCACTCCTTCAGTTCAACAATGCAGCACTCCTTCAGTTCAACAATGCAGCAGCCCTTCAGTTCAACAATGCAGCACTCCTTCAGTTCAACAATGCAGCACTCCTTCAGTTCAACAATGCAGCACTCCTTCAGTTCAACAATGCAGCACTCCTTCAGTTCAACAATGCAGCACTCCTTCAGTTCAAAAATGCCACACTCCTTCAGTTCAACAATGCAGCAGTCCTTCAGTTCAACAATGCAGCACTCCTTCAGTTCAACAATGCAGCACGCCTTCAGTTCAACAATGCAGCACTCCTTCAGTTCAACAATGCAGCACTCCTTCAGTTCAACAATGCAGCACTCCTTCAGTTCAACAATGCCACAATCCTTCAGTTCAACAATGCAGCACTCCTTCAGTTGAACAATGCATCACTTCTTCAGTTCAACGATGCAGCAATCCTTCAGTTCAACAATGCAGCACTCCTGCAGTTCAACGATGCAGTGCTCCTTCATTTCAACAATGCAGTATTCCTTCAGTTCGACAATGCTGCACAACTGCAGACCAACTAGGTAGCACGCCTTCAGTTCAACAATGCAGCATTCCTTCAGTTCAACAGTGCAGCATCCGTTCAGTTCTACAATGCAGCACTCCTTCAGTTCAAAAATGCTGCACTCCATCAGTTCAACAATGCCGCATTCCTTCAGTTCAACAATGCAGCACTCCTTCAGTTCAACAATGCAGCACTCCTTCAGTTCAACGGTGCAGCATTCCTTCAGTTCAACAGGGCAGCACTCCTTCAGTTCAACAATGCAGCCTTCCTTCAGTTCCAGAATGCAGAACTCCTTCAATTCAACAATGCAGCGCTACCGCAGTTCAACAATGCAGCACTATCGCAGTTCAACCATGCCACACTCCTTCAGTTCAACAGTGCAGCACTCCTTCAGTTCAGCAATGCAGCACTGCTTCAGTTCAACAATGGACCACTCCTTCAGTTCAACGATGCAGCATTCCTTCAGTTCAACAATGCAGCCTTCCTTCAATTCAACAATGCCGCACTCCTTCAGTTCAAAAATGCTGCCATCCTTCAGTTCAACAATGCAGCACTCCTTCAGTTCAACAATGTAGCACTCCTTCAGTTCCAGGATGCAGAAGTCCTTCTATTTAACAATGCTGCACTACCGCAGTTCAACAATGCAGCACTATCGCAGTTCAACGAAACAGGGCTCCTTCAGTTCAACAACGCAGCACTCCTTCAGTTCAACGATGCAGCACTCCTTCAGTTAAACAATGCAGCACTCCTGCAGTTCAACAATGCAGCACTCCTGCAGTTCAACGATGCAGCACACCTTAAATTCAACGATGCAGCACTACTGCAGTTCAACGACGCAGGGCTCCTTCAGTTCAACAACGCAGCACTCCTTCAGTTCAACAATGCAGCGCTCCTTCAGTTCAACAATGCAGCACTCCTTCAGTTCAACAATGGCGCAATCCTTCAGTTCTACAATGCAGCACTCCTTCAGTTCAACAATGCCGCACTCCTTCAGTTCAACAATGCAGCACTCCTTCAGTTCAACAATGCAGCACTCCTTCAGTTCAACAATGGACCACTCCTCCAGTTCAATGATGGAGCACTCCTTCAGTTCAACGATGCAGCACTCCTTCAGTTCAACGATGCAGCACTTCTTCAGTTCAACGATGCAGCACTCCTTCAGTTCAACAAAACAGCACTCCTGCAGTTCAACGATGCAGGGCTCCTTCAGTTAAACAATGCAGTATTCCTTCAGTTCAACAATGCTGCACAACTTCAGATCAACACTGTAGCACTCCTTCAGATCAACAATGCAGCACTCCTTCACTTCA
Source organism: Scyliorhinus torazame (assembly GCF_047496885.1). NCBI lineage: Eukaryota > Metazoa > Chordata > Chondrichthyes > Carcharhiniformes > Scyliorhinidae > Scyliorhinus > Scyliorhinus torazame. The sequence continues at coordinate 260,971,511 of NC_092715.1, read as the reverse complement.
ACAATGCAGCACTCCTTCACTTCAACGATGCAGCACTCCTTCAGATAAACAATGCAGCACTCCTGCAGTTCAACTGTGCAGGGCTCCTTCAGTTCAACAATGCAGCACTCCTTCAGTTCAACAGTGCAGCATCCATTCAGTTCTACAATGCAGCACTCCTTCAGTTCAACAACGCCGCATTCCTTCAGTTCAACAATGCTGCACACCTTCAGTTCAACAATGCAGCACTCCTTCAGTTCAACGGTGCAGCATTCCTTCAGTTCAACAGTGCAGCACTCCTTCAATTCAACAATGCAGCCGTCCTTCAGTTCCAGAATGCAGAACTCCTTCAATTCAACAATGCAGCACTACCGCAGCTCAACAATGCAGCACTATTGCAGTTCAACCATGCCACACTCCTTCAGTTCAACAGTGCAGCACTCCTTCAGTTCAACAATGCAGCACTACTTCAGTTCAACAATGGACCACTCCTTCAGTTCAACGATGCAGCATTCCTTCAGTTCAACAATGCAGCCTTCCTTCAATTCAACAATGCAGCACTCCTTCAGTTCAAAAATGCAGCCATCCTTCAGTTCAACAATGCAGCATTCCTTCAGTTCAACAATGTAGCACTCCTTCAGTTGCAGGATGCAGAACTCCTTCAATTCAATAATGCAGCACTACCGCAGTTCAACAATGCAGCATTATCGCAGTTCAACGAAACAGGGCTCCTTCAGTTCAAGAACGCAGCGCTCCTGCCGTTCAACAACGCCGCGCTGCTTCAGTACAACAATGCAGCACTCCTTCAGTTCAACAATGGACCACTCCTTCAGTTCAACGATGCAGCACTCCTTCAGTTCAACAATGCAGCACTCCTGCAGTTCAACGATGCAGCACTCCTTCAATTCAACAATGCAGCTCTACTGCAGTTCAACGATGCAGGGCTCCTTCAGTTCAACAACGCAGCACTCCTTTAGTTCAAAAACACCGCACTACTTCAGTTCAACATCGCAGCACTGCTGCAGTTCAACGATGCAGAGCTCCTTCAGTTCAACAGTGCTGCACTCCTTCAGTTCAACAACGATGCATTCCTTCAGTTCAACAATGCAGCACTCCTTCAGGTCAACAACGCCGCGCTTCTTCAGTTCAACAATGCAGGACTCCTTCAGTTCAACAATGGACCAATCATTCAGTTCAACGATGCAGCACTCCTTCAGTTCAACAATGCAGCACTCCTTCAGTTCAACAATGCAGCACTCCTGCATTTCAACGATGCAGAGCTCCTTCAGTTCAAAAGTGCAGCACTCAATCAGTTCAACAGTGCTGCACTCCTTCAGTTCAACAACGACGCATTCCTTCAGTTCAACAATGCAGCACTCCTTCAGTTCAACAATGCAGCACTCCTTCATTTCAACAATGGCGCAATCCTTCAGTTCTACAATGCAGCACTCCTTCAGTTCAACAATGCCGCACTCCTTCAGTTCAACAATGCTGCACTCCTTCAGTTCAAAAATGCAGCACTCCTTCAGTTCAACAATGGACCACTCCTTCAGTTCAACGATGGAGCACTCCTTCAGTTCAACGATGCAGCACTCCTTCAGTTCAACGATGCAGCACTTCTTCAGTTCAACGATGCAGCACTCCTTCAGTTCAACAATGCAGCACTCCTGCAGTTCAACGATGCAGGGCTCCTTCAGTTCAACAATGCAGTATTCCTTCAGTTCAACAATGCTGCACAACTTCAGATCAACAATGTAGCACTCCTTCAGATCAACAATTCAGCACTCCTTCACTTCAACAGTGCAGCACTCCTTCACTTCAACGATGCGGCACTCCATCAGATCAACAATGCAGCACTCCTGCAGTTCAACTATGCAGGGCTCCTTCAGTTCAACAATGCAGCACTCCTTCAGTTCAACAGTGCAGCATCCGTTCAGTTCTACAATGCAGCACTCCTTCAGTTCAACAACGCCGCATTCCTTCAGTTCAACAACGCAGCACTCATTCAGTTCAACAATGCAGCACTCCTTCAGTTCAACGGTGCAGCATTCCTTCAGTTCAACAGTGCAGCACTCCTTCAGATCAACAATGCAGCACTCCTGCAGTTCAACTATGCAGGGCTCCTTCAGTTCAACAATGCAGCACTCCTTCAGTTCAACAGTGCAGCATCCATTCAGTTCTACAATGCAGCACTCCTTCAGTTCAACAACGCCGCATTCCTTCAGTTCAACAATGCAGCACTCCTTCAGTTCAACAATGCAGCACTCCTTCAGTTCAACGGTGCAGCATTCCTTCAGTTCGACAATGCAGCCTTCCTTCAGTTCCAGAATGCAGAACTCCTTCAATTCAACGATGCAGCACTACCGCAGTTCAACAATGCAGCACTATTGCAGCTCAACAATGCAGCACTCCTTCAGTTCAACAATGCAGCATTCCTTCAGTTCAACAATGTAGCACTCCTTCAGTTCCAGGATGCAGAACTCCTTCAATTCAACAATGTAGCACTACCGCAGTTCAACAATGCAGCACTATCGCAGTTCAATGAAACAGGGCTCCTTCAGTTCAACAACGCAGTGCTCCTGCCGTTCAACAATGCCGCACTCATTCAGTTCAACATAGCAGCACTCCTGCAGTTCAACGATGCAGAGCTCCTTCAGTTCAACAGTGCAGCACTCATTCAGTTCAACTGTGCTGCACTCCTTCAGTTCAACAACGACGCATTCCTTCAGTTCAACTATGCAGCACTCCTTCAGTTCAACGATGCAGCACTCCTTCAGTTCAACAATCCAGGGCTCCTTTAGTTCAACGATGCAGAGCTCCTTCAGTTCAACAATGCAGCACGCCTTCAGTTCAACAATGGAAGGCTCCTGCAGTTCAATAATGCCGCACTCCTTCAGTTCAACAATGCAGCACTCCTGCAGTTCAACTATGCAGGGATCCTTCAGTTCAACAATGCAGCACTCCTTCAGTTCAAAAGTGCAGCATCCGTTCAGTTCTACAATGCAGCACTCCTTCAGTTCAACAACGCCGCATTCCTTCAGTTCAACAATGCTGCACTCCTTCAGTTCAACAATGCAGCACTCCTTCAGTTCAACGGTGCAGCATTCCTTCAGTTCAACAGTGCAGCACTCCTTCAGTTCAACAATGCAGCCTTCCTTCAGTTCCAGAATGCAGAACTCCTTCAATTCAACAATGCAGCACTACCGCAGTTCAACAATGCAGCACTATTGCAGTTCAACCATGCCACACTCCTTCAGTTCAACAGTGCAGCACTCCTTCAGTTCAACAATGCAGCACTACTTCAGTTCAACAATGGACCACTCCTTCAGTTCAACGATGCAGCATTCCTTCAGTTCAACAATGCAGCCTTCCTTCAATTCAACAATGCAGCACTCCTTCAGTTCAAAAATGCAGCCATCCTTCAGTTCAACAATGCAGCATTCCTTCAGTTCAACAGTGTAGCACTCCTTCAGTTCCAGGATGCAGAACTCCTTCAATTCAACAATGCAGCACTACCGCAGTTCAACAATGCAGCACTATCGCAGTTCAACGAAACAGGGCTCCTTCAGTTCAACAACGCAGCGCTCCTGCCGTTCAACAACGCCGCGCTCCTTCAGTTCAACAATGCAGCACTCCTTCAGTTCAACAATGCAGCACTCCTGCAGTTCAACGATGCAGCACTCCTTCAATTCAACAATGCAGCACTACTGCAGTTCAACGATGCAGGGTTCCTTCAGTTCAACAACGCAGCACTCCTTTAGTTCAACAACACCGCACTCCTTCAGTTCAACAACACCGCACTCCTTCAGTTCAAAATCGCAGCACTCCTGCAGTTCAACGATGCAGAGCTCCTTCAGTTCAACAGTGCAGCACTCATTCAGTTCAACAGTGCTGCACTCCTTCAGTGCAACGACGACGCATTCCTTCAGTTCAACAATGCAGCACTCCTTCAGGTCAACAACGCCGCGCTCCTTCAGTTCAACAATGCAGCACTCCTCAGTTCAACAATGGACCAATCATTCAGTTCAACGATGCAGCACTCCTTCAGTTCAACAATGCAGCACTCCTTCAGTTCAACAATGCAACACTCCTGCAGTTCAACGATGCAGTGCTCCTTCAGTTCAACAGTGCAGCATTCAATCAGTTCAACAGTGCTGCACTCCTTCAGTTCAACAACGACGCATTCCTTCAGTTCAACAATGCAGCACTCCTTCAGTTCAACAATGCAGCACTCCTTCAGTTCAACAATGCAGCACTCCTTCAGTTCAACAATGCAGCACTCCTTCAGTTCAACAATGGTGCAATCCTTCAGTTCTGCAATGCAGCACTCCTTCAGTTCAACAATGCCGCACTCCTTCAGTTCAACAATGCAGCACTCCTTCAGTTCAACAATGCAGCACTCCTTCAGTTCAACAATGGACAACTCCTTCAGTTCAACGATGCAGCACTCCTTCAGTTCAACGATGCAGCACTTCTTCAGTTCAACGATGCAGCACTCCTTCAGTTCAACAATGCAGCACTCCTGCAGTTGAACGATGCAGGGCTCCTTCAGTTAAACAATGCAGTATTCCTTCAGTTCAACAATGCTGCACAACTTCAGATGAACAATGTAGCACTCCTTCAGATCAACAATGCAGCACTCCTTCACTTCAACAATGCAGCACTCCTTCACTTCAACGATGCAGCACTCCATCAGGTCAACAATGCAGCACTCCTGCAGTTCAACTATGCAGGGCTACTTCAGTTCAACAATGCAGCACTCCTTCAGTTCAACAGTGCAGCATCCGTTCAGTTCTACAATGCAGCACTCGTTCAGTTCAACAATGCATCACTCCTTCAGTTCAACGGTGCAGCATTCCTTCAGTTCAACAGTGCAGCACGCCTTCAGTTCAACAATGCAGCCTTCCTTCAGTTCCAGAATGCAGAACTCCTTCAATTCAACAATGCAGCACTACCGCAGTTCAACAATGCAGCACTATTGCAGTTCAACCATGCCACACTCCTTCAGTTCAACAGTGCAGCACTCCTTCAGTTCAACAATGCAGCACTCCTTCATTTCAACAATGGACCACTCCTTCAGTTCAACGATGCAGCATTCCTTCAGTTCAACAATGCAGCCTTCCTTCAATTCAACAATGCAGCACTCCTTCAGTTCAAACATGCAGCCATTCTTCAGTTCAACAATGCAGCATTCCTTCAGTTCAACAATGTAGCACTCCTTCAGTTCCAGGATGCAGAACTCCTTCAATTCAACAATGCAGCACTACCGCAGTTCAACGATGCAGCACTCCTGCAATTCAACGATGCAGCACTCCTTCAATGCAACAATGCAGCACTACTGCAGTTCAACGATGCAGGGCTCCTTCAGTTGAACAACGCAGCACACCTTAAGTTCAACAACACCGCACTCATTCAGTTCAACATCGCAGCACTCCTGCAGTTCAACGATGCAGAGCTCCTTCAGTTCAACAGTGCAGCACTCATTCAGTTCAACTGTGCTGCACTCCTTCAGTTCAACAACGACGCATTCCTTCAGTTCAACAATGCAGCACTCTTTCAGTTCAACAACGCCGCGCTCCTTCAGTTCAACAATGCAGCACTCCTGCAGTTCAACTATGCAGGGATCCTTCAGTTCAACAATGCAGCACTCCTTCAGTTCAACAGTGCAGCATCCGATCAGTTCTACAATGCAGCACTACTTCAGTTCAACAACGCCGCATTCCTTCAGTTCAACAATGCTGCACTCCTTCAGTTCAACAATACAGCACTCCTTCAGTTCAACGGTGCAGCATTACTTCAGTTCAACAGTGCAGCACTCCTTCAGTTCAACAATGCAGCCTTCCTTCAGTTCCAGAATGCAGAACTCCTTCAATTCAACAATGCAGCACTACCGCAGTTCAACAATGCAGCACTATTGCAGTTCAACCATGCCACACTCCTTCAGTTCAACAGTGCAGCACTCCTTCAGTTCAACAATGCAGCACTACTTCAGTTCAACAATGGACCACTCCTTCAGTTCAACGATGCAGCATTCCTTCAGTTCAACAATGCAGCCTTCCTTCAATTCAACAATGCAGCACTCCTTCAGTTAAAAAATGCAGCCATCCTTCAGTTCAACAATGCAGCATTCCTTCAGTTCAACAGTGTAGCACTCCTTCAGTTCCAGGATGCAGAACTCCTTCAATTCAACAATGCAGCACTACCGCAGTTCAACAATGCAGCACTATCGCAGTTCAACGAAACAGGGCTCCTTCAGTTCAACAACGCAGCGCTCCTGCCGTTCAACAACGCCGCGCTCCTTCAGTTCAACAATGCAGCACTCCTTCAGTTCAACAATGGACCACTCCTTCAGTTCAACGATGCAGCACTCCTTCAGTTCAACAATGCAGCACTCCTGCAGTTCAACGATGCAGCACTCCTTCAGTTCAACAATGCAGCACTCCTGCAGTTCAACGATGCAGCACTCCTTCAATTCAACAATGCAGCACTACTGCAGTTCAACGATGCAGGGCTCCTTCAGTTCAACAACGCAGCACTCCTTTAGTTCAACAACACCGCACTCCTTCAGTTCAACAACACCGCACTCCTTCAGTTCAAAATCGCAGCACTCCTGCAGTTCAACGATGCAGAGCTCCTTCAGTTCAACAGTGCAGCACTCATTCAGTTCAACAGTGCTGCACTCCTTCAGTGCAACGACGACGCATTCCTTCAGTTCAACAATGCAGCACTCCTTCAGGTCAACAACGCCGCGCTCCTTCAGTTCAACAATGCAGCACTCCTCAGTTCAACAATGGACCAATCATTCAGTTCAACGATGCAGCACTCCTTCAGTTCAACAATGCAGCACTCCTTCAGTTCAACAATGCAACACTCCTGCAGTTCAACGATGCAGTGCTCCTTCAGTTCAACAGTGCAGCATTCAATCAGTTCAACAGTGCTGCACTCCTTCAGTTCAACAACGACGCATTCCTTCAGTTCAACAATGCAGCACTCCTTCAGTTCAACAATGCAGCACTCCTTCAGTTCAACAATGCAGCACTCCTTCAGTTCAACAATGCAGCACTCCTTCAGTTCAACAATGGTGCAATCCTTCAGTTCTGCAATGCAGCACTCCTTCAGTTCAACAATGCCGCACTCCTTCAGTTCAACAATGCAGCACTCCTTCAGTTCAACAATGCAGCACTCCTTCAGTTCAACAATGGACAACTCCTTCAGTTCAACGATGCAGCACTCCTTCAGTTCAACGATGCAGCACTTCTTCAGTTCAACGATGCAGCACTCCTTCAGTTCAACAATGCAGCACTCCTGCAGTTGAACGATGCAGGGCTCCTTCAGTTAAACAATGCAGTATTCCTTCAGTTCAACAATGCTGCACAACTTCAGATGAACAATGTAGCACTCCTTCAGATCAACAATGCAGCACTCCTTCACTTCAACAATGCAGCACTCCTTCACTTCAACGATGCAGCACTCCATCAGGTCAACAATGCAGCACTCCTGCAGTTCAACTATGCAGGGCTACTTCAGTTCAACAATGCAGCACTCCTTCAGTTCAACAGTGCAGCATCCGTTCAGTTCTACAATGCAGCACTCCTTCAGTTCAACAATGCATCACTCCTTCAGTTCAACGGTGCAGCATTCCTTCAGTTCAACAGTGCAGCACGCCTTCAGTTCAACAATGCAGCCTTCCTTCAGTTCCAGAATGCAGAACTCCTTCAATTCAACAATGCAGCACTACCGCAGTTCAACAATGCAGCACTATTGCAGTTCAACCATGCCACACTCCTTCAGTTCAACAGTGCAGCACTCCTTCAGTTCAACAATGCAGCACTCCTTCATTTCAACAATGGACCACTCCTTCAGTTCAAACATGCAGCCATTCTTCAGTTCAACAATGCAGCATTCCTTCAGTTCAACAATGTAGCACTCCTTCAGTTCCAGGATGCAGAACTCCTTCAATTCAACAATGCAGCACTACCGCAGTTCAACGATGCAGCACTCCTGCAGTTCAACGATGCAGCACTCCTTCAATGCAACAATGCAGCACTACTGCAGTTCAACGATGCAGGGCTCCTTCAGTTGAACAACGCAGCACACCTTAAGTTCAACAACACCGCACTCATTCAGTTCAACATCGCAGCACTCCTGCAGTTCAACGATGCAGAGCTCCTTCAGTTCAACAGTGCAGCACTCATTCAGTTCAACTGTGCTGCACTCCTTCAGTTCAACAACGACGCATTCCTTCAGTTCAACAATGCAGCACTCTTTCAGTTCAACAACGCCGCGCTCCTTCAGTTCAACAATGCAGCACTCCTGCAGTTCAACTATGCAGGGATCCTTCAGTTCAACAATGCAGCACTCCTTCAGTTCAACAGTGCAGCATCCGATCAGTTCTACAATGCAGCACTACTTCAGTTCAACAACGCCGCATTCCTTCAGTTCAACAATGCTGCACTCCTTCAGTTCAACAATGCAGCACTCCTTCAGTTCAACGGTGCAGCATTACTTCAGTTCAACAGTGCAGCACTCCTTCAGTTCAACAATGCAGCCTTCCTTCAGTTCCAGAATGCAGAACTCCTTCAATTCAACAATGCAGCACTACCGCAGTTCAACAATGCAGCACTATTGCAGTTCAACCATGCCACACTCCTTCAGTTCAACAGTGCAGCACTCCTTCAGTTCAACAATGCAGCACTACTTCAGTTCAACAATGGACCACTCCTTCAGTTCAACGATGCAGCATTCCTTCAGTTCAACAATGCAGCCTTCCTTCAATTCAACAATGCAGCACTCCTTCAGTTAAAAAATGCAGCCATCCTTCAGTTCAACAATGCAGCATTCCTTCAGTTCAACAGTGTAGCACTCCTTCAGTTCCAGGATGCAGAACTCCTTCAATTCAACAATGCAGCACTACCGCAGTTCAACAATGCAGCACTATCGCAGTTCAACGAAACAGGGCTCCTTCAGTTCAACAACGCAGCGCTCCTGCCGTTCAACAACGCCGCGCTCCTTCAGTTCAACAATGCAGCACTCCTTCAGTTCAACAATGGACCACTCCTTCAGTTCAACGATGCAGCACTCCTTCAGTTCAACAATGCAGCACTCCTGCAGTTCAACGATGCAGCACTCCTTCAATTCAACAATGCAGCACTACTGCAGTTCAACGATGCAGGGCTCCTTCAGTTCAACAACGCAGCACTCCTTTAGTTCAACAACACCGCACTCCTTCAGTTCAACAACACCGCACTCCTTCAGTTCAAAATCGCAGCACTCCTGCAGTTCAACGATGCAGAGCTCCTTCAGTTCAACAGTGCAGCACTCATTCAGTTCAACAGTGCTGCACTCCTTCAGTTCAACAACGACGCATTCCTTCAGTTCAACAATGCAGCACTCATTCAGGTCAACAACGCCGCGCTCCTTCAGTTCAACAATGCAGCACTCCTCTGTTCAACAATGGACCAATCATTCAGTTCAACGATGCAGCACTCCTTCAGTTCAACAATGCAGCACTCCTTCAGTTCAACAATGCAGCACTCCTGCAGTTCAACGATGCAGAGCTCCTTCAGTTCAACAGTGCAGCATTCAATCAGTTCAACAGTGCTGCACTCCTTCAGTTCAACAACGACGCATTCCTTCAGTTCAACAATGCAGCACTCCTTCAGTTCAACAATGCAGCACTCCTTCAGTTCAACAATGCAGCACTCCTTCAGTTCAACAATGCAGCACTCCTTCAGTTCAACAATGGTGCAATCCTTCAGTTCTACAATGCAGCACTCCTTCAGTTCTACAATGCCGCACTCCTTCAGTTCAACAATGCAGCACTCCTCCAGTTCAACAATGCAGCACTCCTTCAGTTCAACAATGGACAACTCCTTCAGTTCAACGATGCAGCACTCCTTCAGTTCAACGATGCAGCACTTCTTCAGTTCAACGATGCAGCACTCCTTCAGTTCAACAATGCAGCACTCCTGCAGTTCAACGATGCAGGGCTCCTTCAGTTAAACAATGCAGTATTCCTTCAGTTCAACAATGCTGCACAACTTCAGATGAACAATGTAGCACTCCTTCAGATCAACAATGCAGCACTCCTTCACTTCAACAATGCAGCACTCCTTCACTTCAACGATGCAGCACTCCATCAGATCAACAATGCAGCACTCCTGCAGTTCAACTATGCAGGGCTAGTTCAGTTCAACAATGCAGCACTCCTTCAGTTCAATAGTGCAGCATCCGTTCAGTTCTACAATGCAGCACTCCTTCAGTTCAACAACGCCACATTCCTTCAGTTCAACAATGCAGCACTCCTTCAGTTCAACAATGCATCACTCCTTCAGTTCAACGGTGCAGCATTCCTTCAGTTCAAAGGTGCAGCACTCCTTCAGTTCAACAATGCAGCCTTCCTTCAGTTCCAGAATGCAGAACTCCTTCAATTCAACAATGCAGCACTACCGCAGTTCAACAATGCAGCACTATTGCAGTTCAACCATGCCACACTCCTTCAGTTCAACAGTGCAGCACTCCTTCAGTTCAACAATGCAGCACTCCTTCAGTTCAACAATGGACCACTCCTTCAGTTCAACGATGCAGCATTCCTTCAGTTCAACAATGCAGCCCTCCTTCAATTCAACAATGCAGCACTCCTTCAGTTCAAACATGCAGCCATTCTTCAGTTCAACAATGCAGCATTCCTTCAGTTCAACAATGTAGCACTCCTTCAGTTCCAGGATGCAGAACTCCTTCAATTCAACAATGCAGCACTACCGCAGTTCAACAATGCAGCACTATCGCAGTTCAACGAAACAGGGCTCCTTCAGTTCAACAACGCAGCGCTCCTGCCGTTCAACATCGCCGCGCTCCTTCAGTTCAACAATGCAGCATTCCTTCAGTTCAACAATGCAGCACTCCTTCAGTTCAACAATGCAGCACTCCTTCAGTTCAACAATGCAGCACTCCTTCAGTTCAACAATGCAGCACTCCTTCAGTTCAACAATGGTGCAATCCTTCAGTTCTACAATGCAGCACTCCTTCAGTTCAACAATGCCGCACTCCTTCAGTTCAACAATGCAGCACTCCTCCAGTTCAACAATGCAGCACTCCTTCAGTTCAACAATGGACAACTCCTTCAGTTCAACGATGCAGCACTCCTTCAGTTCAACGATGCAGCACTTCTTCAGTTCAACGATGCAGCACTCCTTCAGTTCAACAATGCAGCACTCCTGCAGTTCAACGATGCAGGGCTCCTTCAGTTAAACAATGCAGTATTCCTTCAGTTCAACAATGCTGCACAACTTCAGATGAACAATGTAGCACTCCTTCAGATCAACAATGCAGCACTCCTTCACTTCAACAATGCAGCACTCCTTCACTTCAACGATGCAGCACTCCATCAGATCAACAATGCAGCACTCCTGCAGTTCAACTATGCAGGGCTAGTTCAGTTCAACAATGCAGCACTCCTTCAGTTCAATAGTGCAGCATCCGTTCAGTTCTACAATGCAGCACTCCTTCAGTTCAACAACGCCACATTCCTTCAGTTCAACAATGCAGCACTCCTTCAGTTCAACAATGCATCACTCCTTCAGTTCAACGGTGCAGCATTCCTTCAGTTCAAAGGTGCAGCACTCCTTCAGTTCAACAATGCAGCCTTCCTTCAGTTCCAGAATGCAGAACTCCTTCAATTCAACAATGCAGCACTACCGCAGTTCAACAATGCAGCACTATTGCAGTTCAACCATGCCACACTCCTTCAGTTCAACAGTGCAGCACTCCTTCAGTTCAACAATGCAGCACTCCTTCAGTTCAACAATGGACCACTCCTTCAGTTCAACGATGCAGCATTCCTTCAGTTCAACAATGCAGCCCTCCTTCAATTCAACAATGCAGCACTCCTTCAGTTCAAACATGCAGCCATTCTTCAGTTCAACAATGCAGCATTCCTTCAGTTCAACAATGTAGCACTCCTTCAGTTCCAGGATGCAGAACTCCTTCAATTCAACAATGCAGCACTACCGCAGTTCAACAATGCAGCACTATCGCAGTTCAACGAAACAGGGCTCCTTCAGTTCAACAACGCAGCGCTCCTGCCGTTCAACATCGCCGCGCTCCTTCAGTTCAACAATGCAGCACTCCTTCAGTTCAACAATGGACCACTCCTTCAGTTCAACGATGCAGAACTCCTTCAGTTCAACAATGCAGCACTCCTGCAGTTCAACGATGCAGCACGCCTTCAATTCTACAATGCAGCACTCCTTCAGTTCAACAATGCAGCACTCCTGCAGTTCAACGATGCAGAGCTCCTTCAGTTGAACAATGCAGCACTCCTTCAGTTCAACGGTGAAGCCTTCCTTCAGTTCAACAAGGCAGCGCTCCTTCAGTTCAACAATGCAGCACTCCTTCAGTTCAACAACGCCGCGCTCCTTCAGTTCAACAATGCAGCACTCCTTCAGTTCAACAATGGACCAATCATTCAGTTCAACGATGCAGCTCTCCTTCAGTTCAACAATGCAGCACTCCTTCAGTTCAACAATGCAGCACTCCTGCAGTTCAACGATGCAGAGCTCCTTCAGTTGAACAATGCAGCACTCCTTCAGTTCAACGGTGAAGCCTTCCTTCAGTTCAACAAGGCAGCGCTCCTTCAGTTCAACAATCCAGCACTCCATCAGTTCAACAATGCAGCACTCCTTCAGTTCAACGGTGCAGCCTTCCTTCAGTTCAACAAGGCAGCGCTCCTTCAGTTCAACAATGCAGCACTCCTTCAGTTCAACAATGCAGCACTTCTTCAGTTCAACGGTGCAGCCTTCCTTCAGTTCAACAAGGCAGCGCTCCTTCAGTTCAACAATGCAGCACTCCTTCAGTTCAACAATGCAGCACTTCTTCAGTTCAACAATGCAGCATTCCTTCAGTTCAACGATGCAGCACTCTTTAATTTCTACAATGCAGCACTCCTGCTGTTCAATGGTGCGTGGCTCCTTCAGTTCATCAATGCAGCATTCCTTCAGTTCAACAACGCAGCACTCCTTCAGTTCAACAATGCAGCATTCATGCAGTTCAACAATGCAAGGCTCCTTCAGTTCACAACGCTGCACTCCTTCAGTTCAACAATGGAGCGCTCCTTCATTTCATCAATGCAGCATTCCTTCAGTTCAACAATGCAGCACTCCTTCAGTTCAACAATGCAGCCCTCGTGCAGTTCAACGATGCGGGGCTCTTTTGATTCGACAAAGCAGCACTCCTTCAGCTCAACAGCGCACCACTGCTTCTGATCAACAATGCCACCCTCCTTCAGTGTAACAATGCAGCATTCCATCAGTTCAACAATGCCGCACTCATTCAGTTCAACAATGCTGCACTCCTTCAGTTCAACAATGTAGCACGCCTTCAGTTTAATGATGCAGGTCTCCTTCAATTCAACGATGCAGCACACCTTCAGTTCAACAATGCAGCACACCTTCAGTTCAACAATGCAGCACTCCTTCAGTTCAACGATGCAGCACTCCTTCAGTTCAACAATGTAGCACGCCTTCAGTTCAACGATGGAGGGCTCCTTCAGTTCAACAATGCCGCACTCCATCAGTTCAACAATGCAGCACTCCTTCAGTTCAGCGATGCAGCATTCGTTCAGTTCAACAATGCAGCACTCCGACAGTTCAACAATGCAGCAATCCTTCAGTTCAACATCGCAGCACTCCTGCAGTTCAACGATGCAGAGCTCCTTCAGTTCAACAGTGCAGCACTCATTCAGTTCAACAGTGCTGCACTCCTTAAGTTCAACAACGCCGCATTCCTTCAGTTCAACAATGCAGCACTCGTTCACTTCAACAATGCCGCAATCCTTCAGTTCAACGGTGCAGCCTTCCTTCAGTTCAACAAGACAGCGCTCCTTCAGTTCAACAACGCAGCACTCCTTCAGTTCAACAATGCAGCATTCTTTCAGTTCAACAGTGCAGCACTCCTTCAGATCAACAATGCAGCACTCCTTCAGTTCAACAATGGAGCACTCCTTCAGTTCAACAATGCAGCACTCCTTCAGTTCAACGGTGCAGCCTTCCTTCAGTTCAACAAGGCAGCGCTCCTTCAGTTCAACAACGCAGCACTCCTTCAGTTCAACAATGCAGCACTCCTTCAGTTCAACAATGCAGCACTCATGCAGTTCAATGATGCAGGGCTCCATCAGTTCACAACGCTGCACTCCTTCAGTTCAACAACGCAGCACTCCTTCAGTTCAACAATGGAGCACTCCTTGAGTTCAACAGTGCAGCACTCCTTCAGATCAACAATGCAGCACTCCTTCAGTTCAAGAATGCAGCATTCCTTCAGTTCAACGGTGCAGCACTCTTTCATTTCTACAATGCAGCATTCCTGCTGTTCATCAAAGCGGGGCTACTTCAGTTCATCAATGCTGCATTCCTTCAGTTCAACAATGCAGCACTCCTTCAGTTCAACAATGCAGCACTCATGCAGTTCAATGATGCAGGGCTGCTTCAGTTCACAACGCTGCACTCCTTCAGTTCAACAACGCAGCACTCCTTCAGTTCAACAATGGAGCACTCCTTGAGTTCAACAGTGCAGCACTCACTCAGTTCAATGATGCAGGTCTCCTTCAATTCAACGATGCAGCACTCCTTCAGTTCAACAATGCAGCACTCCTTCAGTTCAACGATGCAGCACTCCTTCAGTTCAACAATGTAGCACGCCTTCAGTTTAACGATGGAGGGCTCCTTCAGTTCAACAATGCGGCACTCCATCAGTTCAACAATGCAGCACTCCTTCAGTTCAGCGATGCAGCACACCTTCAGTTCAACATCTCAGCACTCCTGCAGTTCAACGGTGCAGATCTCCTTCAGTTCAGCAGTGCAGCACTCATTCAGTTCAACAGTGCTGCACTCCTTCAGTTCAACAACGCCGCATTCCTTCAGTTCAACAATGCAGCACTCCTACAGTTCAACAACGCCGCATTCCTTCAGTTCAACAATGCAGCACTCCTTCAGTTCAACAATGCAGCACTTATTCAGTTCAATGGTGCAGCATTCCTTCAGTTCAACAGTGCAGCACTCCTTCAGATCAACAGTGAAGCACTCCTTCAGTTCAACAACGCCGCATTCCTTCAGTTCAACAATGCAGCACTCCTACAGTTCAACAACGCCGCATTCCTTCAGTTCAACAATGCAGCACTCCTTCAGTTCAACAATGCAGCACTTATTCAGTTCAATGGTGCAGCATTCCTTCAGTTCAACAGTGCAGCACTCCTTCAGATCAACAGTGAAGCACTCCTTCAGTTCAACAATGCAGCATTCCTTCAGTTCAACAATGGAGCACTCCTTCCGTTCAACAATGGAGCACTCCTTCAGTTCAACAATGGAGCACTCCTTCAGTTCAACAATGGAGCACTCCTTCCGTTCAACAATGGGGCACTCCTTCAGTTCAACAATGGAGCACTCCTTCAGTTCAACAATGGAGCACTCCTTCAGTTCAACAATGGAGCACTCCTTCAGTTCAACAACGCCGCATTCCTTCAGTTCAACAATGCAGCACTCCTTCAGTTCAACAATGCAGCACTTATTCAGTTCAATGGTGCAGCATTCCTTCAGTTCAACAGTGCAGCACTCCTTCAGATCAACAGTGAAGCACTCCTTCAGTTCAACAATGCAGCATTCCTTCAGTTCAACAATGGAGCACTCCTTCCGTTCAACAATGGAGCACTCCTTCAGTTCAACAATGGAGCACTCCTTCAGTTCAACAATGGAGCACTCCTTCAGTTCAACAATGGAGCACTCCTTCAGTTCAACAATGCAGCATTCCTTCAGTTCAACAATGGAGCACTCCTTCAGTTCAACAATGGAGCACTCCTTCAGTTCAACAATGCAGCACTCCTTCAGTTCAACAATGGACCAATCATTCAGTTCAACGATGCAGCTCTCCTTCAGTTCAACAATGCAGCACTCCTTCAGTTCAACAATGCAGCACTCCTGCAGTTCAACGATGCAGAGCTCCTTCAGTTGAACAATGCAGCACTCCTTCAGTTCAACGGTGAAGCCTTCCTTCAGTTCAACAAGGCAGCGCTCCTTCAGTTCAACAATCCAGCACTCCATCAGTTCAACAATGCAGCACTCCTTCAGTTCAACGGTGCAGCCTTCCTTCAGTTCAACAAGGCAGCGCTCCTTCAGTTCAACAATGCAGCACTCCTTCAGTTCAACAATGCAGCACTTCTTCAGTTCAACGGTGCAGCCTTCCTTCAGTTCAACAAGGCAGTGCTCCTTCAGTTCAACAACGGAGCACTCCTTCAGTTCAACAATGCAGCATTCCTTCAGTTCAACGATGCAGCACTCTTTAATTTCTACAATGCAGCACTCCTGCTGTTCAACGATGCGTGGCTCCTTCAGTTCATCAATGCAGCATTCCTTCAGTTCAACAACGCAGCACTCCTTCAGTTCAACAATGCAGCATTCATGCAGTTCAACAATGCAAGGCTCCTTCAGTTCACAACGCTGCACTCCTTCAGTTCAACAATGGAGCGCTCCTTCATTTCATCAATGCAGCATTCCTTCAGTTCAACAATGCAGCACTCCTTCAGTTCAACAATGCAGCCCTCGTGCAGTTCAACGATGCGGGGCTCTTTTGATTCGACAAAGCAGCACTCCTTCAGCTCAACAGCGCACCACTGCTTCTGATCAACAATGCCACCCTCCTTCAGTGTAACAATGCAGCATTCCATCAGTTCAACAATGCTGCACTCATTCAGTTCAACAATGCTGCACTCCTTCAGTTCAACAATGTAGCACGCCTTCAGTTTAATGATGCAGGTCTCCTTCAATTCAACGATGCAGCACACCTTCAGTTCAACAATGCAGCACACCTTCAGTTCAACAATGCAGCACTCCTTCAGTTCAACGATGCAGCACTCCTTCAGTTCAACAATGTAGCACGCCTTCAGTTCAACAATGGAGGGCTCCTTCAGTTCAACAATGCCGCACTCCATCAGTTCAACAATGCAGCACTCCTTCAGTTCAGCGATGCAGCATTCGTTCAGTTCAACAATGCAGCACTCCGACAGTTCAACAATGCAGCAATCCTTCAGTTCAACATCGCAGCACTCCTGCAGTTCAACGATGCAGAGCTCCTTCAGTTCAACAGTGCAGCACTCATTCAGTTCAACAGTGCTGCACTCCTTAAGTTCAACAACGCCGCATTCCTTCAGTTCAACAATGCAGCACTCGTTCACTTCAACAATGCCGCAATCCTTCAGTTCAACGGTGCAGCCTTCCTTCAGTTCAACAAGACAGCGCTCCTTCAGTTCAACAACGCAGCACTCCTTCAGTTCAACAATGCAGCATTCTTTCAGTTCAACAGTGCAGCACTCCTTCAGATCAACAATGCAGCACTCCTTCAGTTCAACAATGGAGCACTCCTTCAGTTCAACAATGCAGCACTCCTTCAGTTCAACGGTGCAGCCTTCCTTCAGTTCAACAAGGCAGCGCTCCTTCAGTTCAACAACGCAGCACTCCTTCAGTTCAACAATGCAGCACTCCTTCAGTTCAACAATGCAGCACTCATGCAGTTCAATGATGCAGGGCTCCATCAGTTCACAACGCTGCACTCCTTCAGTTCAACAACGCAGCACTCCTTCAGTTCAACAATGGAGCACTCCTTGAGTTCAACAGTGCAGCACTCCTTCAGATCAACAATGCAGCACTCCTTCAGTTCAAGAATGCAGCATTCCTTCAGTTCAACGGTGCAGCACTCTTTCATTTCTACAATGCAGCATTCCTGCTGTTCATCAAAGCGGGGCTACTTCAGTTCATCAATGCTGCATTCCTTCAGTTCAACAATGCAGCACTCCTTCAGTTCAACAATGCAGCACTCATGCAGTTCAATGATGCAGGGCTGCTTCAGTTCACAACGCTGCACTCCTTCAGTTCAACAACGCAGCACTCCTTCAGTTCAACAATGGAGCACTCCTTGAGTTCAACAGTGCAGCACTCACTCAGTTCAATGATGCAGGTCTCCTTCAATTCAATGATGCAGCACTCCTTCAGTTCAACAATGCAGCACTCCTTCAGTTCAACGATGCAGCACTCCTTCAGTTCAACAATGTAGCACGCCTTCAGTTTAACGATGGAGGGCTCCTTCAGTTCAACAATGCGGCACTCCATCAGTTCAACAATGCAGCACTCCTTCAGTTCAGCGATGCAGCACACCTTCAGTTCAACATCTCAGCACTCCTGCAGTTCAACGGTGCAGATCTCCTTCAGTTCAGCAGTGCAGCACTCATTCAGTTCAACAGTGCTGCACTCCTTCAGTTCAACAACGCCGCATTCCTTCAGTTCAACAATGCAGCACTCCTACAGTTCAACAACGCCGCATTCCTTCAGTTCAACAATGCAGCACTCCTTCAGTTCAACAATGCAGCACTTATTCAGTTCAATGGTGCAGCATTCCTTCAGTTCAACAGTGCAGCACTCCTTCAGATCAACAGTGAAGCACTCCTTCAGTTCAACAATGCAGCATTCCTTCAGTTCAACAATGGAGCACTCCTTCCGTTCAACAATGGAGCACTCCTTCAGTTCAACAATGGAGCACTCCTTCAGTTCAACAATGGAGCACTCCTTCAGTTCAACAATGGAGCACTCCTTCAGTTCAACAATGCAGCATTCCTTCAGTTCAACAATGGAGCACTCCTTCAGTTCAACAATGGAGCACTCCTTCAGTTCAACAATGCAGCATTCCTTCAGTTCAACAATGCAGCATTCCTTCAGTTCAACAATGCAGCACTCCTTCAGTTCAACAATGGAGCACTCCTTCAGTTCAACAATGCAGCACTCCTTCAGTTCAACAATGGAGCAGTCCTTCAGTTCAACAATGGAGCACTCCTTCAGTTCAACAATGCAGCATTCCTTCAGTTCAACAATGGAGCACTCCTTCAGTTCAACAAGGCAGCGCTCCTTCAGTTCAACAACGCAGCACTCCTTCAGTTCAACAATGCAGCACTCCTTCAGATCAACAGTGAAGCACTCCTTCAGTTCAAAAATGCAGCACTCCTTCAGTTCAACGGTGCAGCCTTCCTTCAGTTCAACAAGGCAGCGCCCCTTCAGTTCAACAACGCAGCACTCCTTCAGTTCAACAATGCAGCACTCCTTCAGTTCAACAATGGAGCACTCCTTCAGTTCAACAATGGAGCACTCCTTCAGTTCAACAATGCAGCACTCCTTCAGTTCAACGGTGCAGCCTTCCTTCAGTTCAACAAGGCAGCGCTCCTTCAGTTCAACAACGCAGCACTCCTTCAGTTCAACAATGCAGCATTCTTTCAGTTCAACAGTGCAGCACTCCTTCAGATCAACAATGCAGCCTTCCTTCAATTCAACAATGAAGCCTTCCTTCAATTCAACAATGGAGCACTCCTTCAGTTCAACAATGCAGCACTCCTTCAGTTCAACTGTGCAGCCTTCCTTCAATTCAACAATGGAGCACTCCTTCAGTTCAACAATGCAGCTCTCCTTCAGTTCAACAATGCAGCACTCCTTCAGTTCAACTGTGCAGCCTTCCTTCAGTTCAACAAGGCAGCGCTCCTTCAGTTCAACAACGCAGCACTCCTTCAGTTCAACAATGCAGCACTCCTTCAGTTCAACAATGCAGCACTCCTTCAGTTCAACGATGCAGCCTTCCTTCAGTTCAACAAGGCAGCGCTCCTTCAGTTCAACAACGCAGCACTCCTTCAGTTCAACAATGCAGCACTCCTTCAGTTCAAGAATGCAGCACTCCTTCAGTTCAACAATGCAGCACTCCTTCAGTTCAACAATGGAGCACTCCTTCAGTTCAACAATGGAGCACTCCTTCAGTTCAACAATGCAGCATTCCTTCAGTTCAACAATGGAGCACTCCTTCAGTTCAACAAGGCAGCGCTCCTTCAGTTCAACAACGCAGCACTCCTTCAGTTCAACAATGCAGCACTCCTTCAGATCAACAGTGAAGCACTCCTTCAGTTCAAAAATGCAGCACTCCTTCAGTTCAACGGTGCAGCCTTCCTTCAGTTCAACAAGGCAGCGCCCCTTCAGTTCAACAACGCAGCACTCCTTCAGTTCAACAATGCAGCACTCCTTCAGTTCAACAATGGAGCACTCCTTCAGTTCAACAATGGAGCACTCCTTCAGTTCAACAATGCAGCACTCCTTCAGTTCAACGGTGCAGCCTTCCTTCAGTTCAACAAGGCAGCGCTCCTTCAGTTCAACAACGCAGCACTCCTTCAGTTCAACAATGCAGCATTCTTTCAGTTCAACAGTGCAGCACTCCTTCAGATCAACAATGCAGCCTTCCTTCAATTCAACAATGAAGCCTTCCTTCAATTCAACAATGGAGCACTCCTTCAGTTCAACAATGCAGCACTCCTTCAGTTCAACTGTGCAGCCTTCCTTCAATTCAACAATGGAGCACTCCTTCAGTTCAACAATGCAGCTCTCCTTCAGTTCAACAATGCAGCACTCCTTCAGTTCAACTGTGCAGCCTTCCTTCAGTTCAACAAGGCAGCGCTCCTTCAGTTCAACAACGCAGCACTCCTTCAGTTCAACAATGCAGCACTCCTTCAGTTCAACAATGCAGCACTCCTTCAGTTCAACGATGCAGCCTTCCTTCAGTTCAACAAGGCAGCGCTCCTTCAGTTCAACAACGCAGCACGCCTTCAGTTCAACAATGCAGCACTCCTTCAGTTCAAGAATGCAGCATTCCTTCAGTTCAACGATGCAGCACTCTTTCATTTCTACAATGCAGCACTCCTGCTGTTCAACGAAGCGGGGCTCCTTCAGTTCATCAATGCTGCATTTCTTCAGTTCTACAATGCACCACTCCTTCAGTTCAATGATGCAGGGCTCCATCAGTTCACAACGCTGCACTCCTTCAGTTCAACAACGCAGCACTCCTTCAGTTCAACAATGGAGCACTCCTTGAGTTCAACAGTGCAGCACTCACTCAGTTCAATGATGCAGGTCTCCTTCAATTCAACGATGCAGCACTCCTTCAGTTTAACGATGCAGCACTCCTTCAGTTCAACAATGTAGCACGCCTTCAGTTTAACGATGGAGGGCTCCTTGAGTTCAACAGTGCAGCACTCACTCAGTTCAATAATGCAGGTCTCCTTCAATTCAACGATGCAGCACTCCTTCAGTTCAACAATGCAGCACTCCTTCAGTTCAACGATGCAGCACTCCTTCAGTTCAACAATGTAGCACGCCTTCAGTTTAACGATGGAGGGCTCCTTCAGTTCAACAATGCGGCACTCCATCAGTTCAACAATGCAGCACTCCTTCAGTTCAGCGATGCAGCACACCTTCAGTTCAACATCTCAACACTCCTGCAGTTCAACGATGCAGAGCTCCTTCAGTTCAGCAGTGCAGCACTCATTCAGTTCAACAGTGCTGCACTCCTTCAGTTCAACAACGCCGCATTCCATCAGTTCAACAATGGAGCACTCCTTCAGTTCAACAATGCAACACTCCTTCAGTTCAACGGTGCAGCCTTCCTTCAGTTCAACGATGCAGGCTCCTTCATTTCACAACGCTGCACTCCTTCAGTTCAACAACGCCACATTCCTTCAGTTCAACAATGCAGCACTCCTTCAGTTCAACAATGCAGCACTCATTCAGTTCAATGGTGCAGCACTCCTTCAGATCAACAGTGAAGCACTCCTTCAGTTCAACAATGGAGCACTCCTTCAGTTCAACAATGGAGCACTCCTTCAGTTCAACAATGGAGCACTCCTTCAGTTCAACAGTGCAGCACTCCTTCAGTTCAACAATGCAGCACTCCATCAGATCAACAATGCAGCACTCCTTCAGTTCAACAATGGAGCACTCCTTCAGTTCAACAATGGAGCACTCCTTCAGTTCAACAATGGAGCACTCCTTCAGTTCAACAATGGAGCACTCCTTCAGTTCAACAAGGCAGCGCTCCTTCAGTTCAACAACGCAGCACTCCTTCAGTTCAACAATGCAGCACTCCTTCAGATCCACAGTGAAGCACTCCTTCAGTTCAACAATGCAGCACTCCTTCAGTTCAACGGTGCAGCCTTCATTCAGTTCAACAAGGCAGCGCCCCTTCAGTTCAACAACGCAGCACTCCTTCAGTTCAACAATGCAGCACTCCTTCAGTTCAACAATGGAGCACTCCTTCAGTTCAACAATGCAGCACTCCTTCAGTTCAACGGTGCAGCACACCTTCAGTTCAACAATGCAGCATTCTTTCAGTTCAACAGTGCAGCACTCCTTCAGTTCAACAATGCAGCATTCTTTCAGTTCAACAGTGAAGCACTCCTTCAGTTCAACAATGCAGCACTCCTTCAGTTCAACGGTGCAGCCTTCCTTCAGTTCAACAAGGCAGCGCTCCTTCAGTTCAACAACGCAGCACTCCTTCAGTTCAACAATGCAGCATTCTTTCAGTTCAACAGTGCAGCACTCCTTCAGATCAACAATGCAGCCTTCCTTCAATTCAACAATGCAGCATTCCTTCAGTTCAACGGTGCAGCACTCTTTCATTTCAACAACGCAGCACTCCTTCAGTTCATCAATGCTGCATTCCTTCAGTTCAACAATGCAGCACTCCTTCAGTTCAACAATGCAGCAATCATGCAGATCAATGATGCAGGGCTCCTTCAGTTCACAACGCTGCACTCCTTCAGTTCAACAACGCAGCACTCCTTCAGTTCAACAATGGAGCACACCTTGAGTTCAACAGTGCAGCACTCACTCAGTTCAATGATGCAGGTCTCCTTCAATTCAACGATGCAGCACTCCTTCAGTTCAACAATGCAGCACTCCTTCAGTTCAACGATGCAGCACTCCTTCAGTTCAACAATGTAGCACGCCTTCAGTTTAACGATGGAGGGCTCCTTCAGTTCAACAATGCGGCACTCCATCAGTTCAACAATGCAGCACTCCTTCAGTTCAGCGATGCAGCACACCTTCAGTTCAACATCTCAGCACTCCTGCAGTTCAACGATGCTGAGCTCCTTCAGTTCAGCAGTGCAGCACTCATTCAGTTCAACAATGCAGCACTCCTTCAGTTCAACAACGCCGCATTCCTTCAGTTCAACAATGCAGCACTCCTTCAGTTCAACAACGCCGCATTCCTTCAGTTCAACAATGCAGCACTCCTTCAGTTCAACCATGCAGCACTTATTCAGTTCAATGGTGCAGCATTCCTTCAGTTCAACAGTGCAGCACTCCTTCAGATCAACAGTGAAGCACTCCTTCAGTTCAACAATGCAGCACTCCTTCAGTTCAACAATGGAGCACTCCTTCAGTTCAACAAGGCAGCGCTCCTTCAGTTCAACAACGCAGCACTCCTTCAGTTCAGCAATGCAGCACTCCTTCAGTTCAACAATGGAGCACTCCTTCAGTTCAACAATGCAGCACTCCTTCAGTTCAACGGTGCAGCCTTCCTTCAGTTCAACAAGGCAGCGCTCCTTCAGTTCAACAACGCAGCACTCCTTCAGTTCAACAATGCAGCATTCTTTCAGTTCAACAGTGCAGCACTCCTTCAGATCAACAATGCAGCCTTCCTTCAATTCAACAATGAAGCCTTCCTTCAATTCAACAATGGAGCACTCCTTCAGTTCAACAATGCAGCACTCCTTCAGTTCAACAATGCAGCACTCCTTCAGTTCAACGGTGCAGCCTTCATTCAGTTCAACAAGGCAGCGCTCCTTCAGTTCAACAACGCAGCACTCCTTCAGTTCAACAATGCAGCACTCCTTCAGTTCAACAATGCAGCACTCCTTCAGTTCAACAATGCAGCACTCGTTCAGTTCAACGGTGCAGCCTTCCTTCAGTTCAACAAGGCAGCGCTCCTTCAGTTCCACAACGCAGCACTCCTTCAGTTCAACAATGCAGCACTCCTTCAGTTCAAGAATGCAGCATTCCTTCAGTTCAACGATGCAGCACTCTTTCAGTTCTACAATGCAGCACTCCTGCTGTTCAACGAAGCGGGGCTCCTTTAGTTCATCAATGCTGTATTTCTTCAGTTCAACAATGCACCACTCCTTCAGTTCAATGGTGCAGCACTCCTTCAGATCAACAGTGAAGCACTCCTTCAGTTCAACAATGCAGCATTCCTTCAGTTCAACAATGGAGCACTCCTTCAGTTCAACAATGCAACACTCCTTCAGTTCAACGGTGCAGCCTTCCTTCAGTTCAACGATGCAGGGCTCCTTCAGTTCACAACGCTGCACTCCTTCAGTTCAACAACGCAGCACTCCTTCAGTTCAACAATGGAGCACTCCTTGAGTTCAACAGTGCAGCACTCACTCAGTTCAATGATGCAGGTCTCCTTCAATTCAATGATGCAGCACTCCTTCAGTTCAACAATGCAGCACTCCTTCAGTTCAACGATGCAGCACTCCTTCAGTTCAACGATGCAGCACTCCTTCAGTTCAACAATGTAGCACGCCTTCAGTTTAACGATGGAGGGCTCCTTGAGTTCAACAGTGCAGCACTCACTCAGTTCAATAATGCAGGTCTCCTTCAATTCAACGATGCAGCACTCCTTCAGTTCAACAATGCAGCACTCCTTCAGTTCAACGATGCAGCACTCCTTCAGTTCAACAATGTAGCACGCCTTCAGTTTAACGATGGAGGGCTCCTTCAGTTCAACAATGCGGCACTCCATCAGTTCAACAATGCAGCACTCCTTCAGTTCAGCGATGCAGCACACCTTCAGTTCAACATCTCAGCACTCCTGCAGTTCAACGATGCAGAGCTCCTGCAGTTCAGCAGTGCAGCACTCATTCAGTTCAACAGTGCTGCACTCCTTCAGTTCAACAACGCCGCATTCCTTCAGTTCAACAATGCAGCACTCCTTCAGTTCAACAACGCCGCATTCCTTCAGTTCAACAATGCAGCACTCCTTCAGTTCAACAATGCAGCACTCATTCAGTTCAATGGTGCAGCATTCCTTCAGTTCAACAGTGCAGCACTCCTTCAGATCAACAGTGAAGCACTCCTTCAGTTCAACAATGCAGCATTCCTTCAGTTCAACAATGGAGCACTCCTTCAGTTCAACAATGGAGCACTCCTTCAGTTCAACAATGGAGCACTCCTTCAGTTCAACAAGGCAGCGCTCCTTCAGTTCAACAACGCAGCACTCCTTCAGTTCAACAATGCAGCACTCCTTCAGATCCACAGTGAAGCACTCCTTCAGTTCAACAATGCAGCACTCCTTCAGTTCAATGGTGCAGCCTTCCTTCAGTTCAACAAGGCAGCGCCCCTTCAGTTCAACAACGCAGCACTCCTTCAGTTCAACAATGCAGCACTCCTTCAGTTCAACAATGGAGCACTCCTTCAGTTCAACAATGCAGCACTCCTTCAGTTCAACGATGCAGCACTCCTTCAGTTCAACAATGCAGCACTCCTTCAGTTCAACAATGGAGCACTCCTTCAGTTCAACAATGGAGCACTCCTTCAGTTCAACAATGGAGCACTCCTTCAGTTCAACAATGCAGCACTCCATCAGATCAACAGTGAAGCACTCCTTCAGTTCAACAATGCAGCATTCCTTCAGTTCAACAATGGAGCACTCCTTCAGTTCAACAATGGAGCACTCCTTCAGTTCAACAATGGAGCACTCCTTCAGTTCAACAATGGAGCACTCCTTCTGTTCAACAATGCAGCACTCCTTCAGTTCAACAAAGGAGCACTCCTTCATTTCAACAATGGAGCATTCCTTCAGTTCAACAAGGCAGCGCTCCTTCAGTTCAACAACGCAGCACTCCTTCAGTTCAACAATGCAGCACTCCTTCAGATCCACAGTGAAGCACTCCTTCAGTTCAACAATGCAGCACTCCTTCAGTTCAACGGTGCAGCCTTCCTTCAGTTCAACAAGGCAGCGCTCCTTCAGTTCAACAACGCAGCACTCCTTCAGTTCAACAATGCAGCACTCCTTCAGTTCAACAATGGAGCACTCCTTCAGTTCAACAATGCAGCACTCCTTCAGTTCAACGGTGCAGCCTTCCTTCAGTTCAACAAGGCAGCGCTCCTTCAGTTCAACAACGCAGCACTCCTTCAGTTCAACAATGCAGCATTCTTTCAGTTCAACAGTGCAGCACTCCTTCAATTCAACAATGAAGCCTTCCTTCAATTCAACAATGAAGCCTTCCTTCAATTCAACAATGGAGCACTCCTTCAGTTCAACAATGCAGCACTCCTTCAGTTCAACAATGCAGCATTCTTTCAGTTCAACAGTGCAGCACTCCTTCAGATCAACAATGCAGCCTTCCTTCAATTCAACAATGAAGCCTTCCTTCAATTCAACAATGGAGCACTCCTTCAGTTCAACAATGCAGCACTCCTTCAGTTCAACAATGCAGCACTCATTCAGTTCAATGGTGCAGCATTCCTTCAGTTCAACAGTGCAGCACTCCTTCAGTTCAACGGTGCAGCCTTCCTTCAGTTCAACAAGGCAGCGCTCCTTCAGTTCAACAACGCAGCACTCCTTCAGTTCAACAATGCAGCACTCCTTCAGTTCAACAATGGAGCACTCCTTCAGTTCAACAATGCAGCACTCCTTCAGTTCAACGGTGCAGCCTTCCTTCAGTTCAACAAGGCAGCGCTCCTTCAGTTCAACAACGCAGCACTCCTTCAGTTCAACAATGCAGCATTCTTTCAGTTCAACAGTGCAGCATTCCTTCAGTTCAACGGTGCAGCCTTCCTTCAGTTCAACAAGGCAGCGCTCCTTCAGATCAACAACGCAGCACTCCTTCAGTTCAACAATGCAGCATTCCTTCAGTTCAACAAGGCAGCGCTCCTTCAGTTCAACAACGCAGCACTCCTTCAGTTCAACAATGCAGCACTCCTTCAGTTCAACAATGCAGCTCTCCTTCAGTTCAACAATGCAGCATTCTTTCAGTTCAACGGTGCAGCCTTCCTTCAGTTCAACAAGGCAGCGCTCCTTCAGTTCAACAACGCAGCACTCCTTCAGTTCAACAGTGAAGCACTCCTTCAGTTCAACAATGCAGCTCTCCTTCAGTTCAACAATGCAGCATTCTTTCAGTTCAACAGTGCAGCACTCCTTCAGTTCAACGGTGCAGCCTTCCTTCAGTTCAACAAGGCAGCGCTCCTTCAGTTCAACAACGCAGCACTCCTTCAGTTCAACAATGCAGCACTCCTTCAGTTCAACAATGCAGCACTCCTTCAGTTCAACGGTGCAGCGTTCCTTCAGTTCAACAAGGCAGCGCTCCTTCAGTTCAACAACGCAGCACTCCTTCAGTTCAACAATGCAGCACTCCTTCAGTTCAAGAATGCAGCATTCCTTCAGTTCAACGATGCAGCACTCTTTCATTTCTACAATGCAGCACTCCTGCTGTTCAACCAAGCGGGGCTCCTTCGGTTCATCAATGCTGCATTTCTTCAGTTCAACAATGCACCACTCCTTCAGTTCAATGGTGCAGCACTCCTTCAGATCAACAGTGAAGCACTCCTTCAGTTCAACAATGCAGCATTCCTTCAGTTCAACAATGGAGCACTCCTTCAGTTCAACAATGCAACACTCATTCAGTTCAACGGTGCAGCCTTCCTTCAGTTCAACGATGCAGGGCTCCTTCAGTTCACAACGCTGCACTCCTTCAGTTCAACAACGCAGCACTCCTTCAGTTCAACAATGGAGCACTCCTTGAGTTCAACAGTGCAGCACTCACTCAGTTCAATGATGCAGGTCTCCTTCAATTCAACGATGCAGCACTCCTTCAGTTCAACAATGCAGCACTCCTTCAGTTCAATGGTGCAGCATTCCTTCAGTTCAACAAGGCAGCACTCCTTCAGTTCAACAATGGAGCACTCCTTCAGTTCAACAATGGAGCACTCCTTCAGTTCAACAATGGAGCACTCCTTCAGTTCAACAATGTAGCACACCTTCAGTTCAACGATGGAGGGCTCCTTCAGTTCAACAATGCCGCACTCCATCAGTTCAACAATGCAGCACTCCTTCAGTTCAGCGATGCAGCATTCGTTCAGTTCAACAATGCGGCACTCCGACAGTTCAACAATGCAGCAACCCTTCAGTTCAACATCGCAGCACTCCTGCAGTTCAACGATGCAGAGCTCCTTCAGTTCAATGGTGCAGCACTCCTTCAGATCATCAGTGAAACACTCCTTCAGTTCAACAATGCAGCATTCCTTCAGTTCAACAATGGAGCACTCCTTCAGTTCAACAATGCAGCACTCCTTCAGTTCAACGGTGCAGCACTCCTTCAGTTCAACAAGGCAGCGCTCCTTCAGTTCAACAACACAGCACTCCTTCAGTTCAACAATGCAGCATTCTTTCAGTTCAACAGTGCAGCACTCCTTCAGATCAACAATGCAGCCTTCCTTCAATTCAACAATGAAGCCTTCCTTCAATTCAACAATGGAGCACTCCTTCAGTTCAACAATGCAGCACTCCTTCAGTTCAACGGTGCAGCCTTCCTTCAGTTCAACAAGGCAGCGCTCCTTCAGTTCACCAACGCAGCACTCCTTCAGTTCAACAATGCAGCACTCCTTCAGTTCAACAATGCAGCACTCACTCAGTTCAATGATGCAGGTCTCCTTCAATTCAACGATGCAGCACTCATTCAGTTCAACAATGCAGCACTCCTTCAGTTCAACGATGCAGCACTCCTTCAGTTCAACAATGTAGCACGCCTTCAGTTTAACGATGGAGGGCTCCTTCAGTTCAACAATGCGGCACTCCATCAGTTCAACAATGCAGCACTCCTTCAATTCAGCGATGCAGCACACCTTCAGTTCAACATCTCAGCACTCCTGCAGTTCAACGATGCAGAGCTCCTTCAGTTCAGCAGTGCAGCACTCATTCAGTTCAACAGTGCTGCACTCCTTCAGTTCAACAACGCCGCATTCCTTCAGTTCAACAATGCAGCACTCCTTCAGTTCAACAACGCCGCATTCCTTCAGTTCAACAATGCAGCACTCCTTCAGTTCAACAATGCAGCACTCATTCAGTTCAATGGTGCAGCATTCCTTCAGTTCAACAGTGCAGCACTCCTTCAGATCAACAACGCAGCACTCCTTCAGTTCAACAATGCAGCACTCCTTCAGTTCATCAATGCAGCACTCCTTCAGTTCAACAATGCAGCACTCCTTCAGTTCAACAATGGAGCACTCCTTCAGTTCAACAATGGAGCACTCCTTCAGTTCAACAATGGAGCACTCCTTCAGTTCAACAACGCAGCACTCCTTCAGTTCAACAATGGAGCACTCCTTCAGTTCAACAATGGAGCACTCCTTCAGTTCAACAATGCAGCACTCCTTCAGTTCAACGGTGCAGCCTTCCTTCAGTTCAACAAGGCAGCGCCCCTTCAGTTCAACAACGCAGCACTCCTTCAGTTCAACAATGCAGCACTCCTTCAGATCAACAGTGAAGCACTCCTTCAGTTCAACAATGCAGCACTCCTTCAGTTCAACGGTGCAGCCTTCCTTCAGTTCAACAAGGCAGCGCTCCTTCAGTTCAACAACGCAGCACTCCTTTAGTTCAACAATGCAGCATTCTTTCAGTTCAACAGTGCAGCACTCCTTCAGTTCAACAATGCAGCCTTCCTTCAGTTCAACAATACAGCGCTCCTTCAGTTCAACAATGGAGCACTCCTTCAGTTCAAAGATGCAGCACTCCTTCAGTTCAATGGTGCAGCCTTCCTTCAGTTCAACAAGGCAGCGCTCCTTCAGTTCAACAACGCAGCACTCCTTCAGTTCAACAATGCAGCACTCCTTCAGTTCAACAATGCAGCACTCCTTCAGTTCAACAAGGCAGCGCTCCTTCAGTTCAACAACGCAGCACTCCTTCAGTTCAAGAATGCAGCATTCCTTCAGTTCAACGATGCAGCACTCTTTCATTTCTACAATGCAGCACTCCTGCTGTTCAACGAAGCGGGGCTCCTTCAGTTCATCAATGCTGCATTTCTTCAGTTCAACAATGCACCACTCCTTCAGTTCAAAGGTGCAGCACTCCTTCAGATCAACAGTGAAGCACTCCTTCAGTTCAACAATGCAGCATTCCTTCAGTTCAACAATGGAGCACTCCTTCAGTTCAACAATGCAACACTCCTTCAGTTCAACGGTGCAGCCTTCCTTTAGTTCAACGATGCAGGGCTCCTTCAGTTCACAACGCTGCACTCCTTCAGTTCAACAACGCAGCACTCCTTCAGTTCAACAATGGAGCACTCCTTGAGTTCAACAGTGCAGCATTCACTCAGTTCAATGATGCAGGTCTCCTTCAATTCAACGCTGCAGCACTCCTTCAGTTCAACAATGCAGCACTCCTTCAGTTCAACGATGCAGCACTCCTTCAGTTCAACAATGTAGCACGCCTTCAGTTCAACGATGGAGGGCTCCTTCAGTTCAACAATGCGGCACTCCATCAGTTCAACAATGCAGCACTCCTTCAGTTCAGCGATGCAGCATTCGTTCAGTTCAACAATGCTGCACTCCGACAGTTCAACAATGCAGCACTCCTTCAGTTCAACATCGCAGCACTCCTGCAGTTCAACGATGCAGAGCTCCTTCAGTTCAACAGTGCAGCACTCATTCAGTTCAACAGTGCTGCACTCCTTCAGTTCAACAATGCCGCATTCCTTCAGTTCAACAATGCAGCACTCATTCAGTTCAACAACGCCACATTCCTTCAGTTCAACAATGCAGCACTCCTTCAGTTCAACAATGGAGCACTCCTTCAGTTCAACAATGCAGCAATCCTTCAGTTCAACATCGCAGCACTCCTGCAGTTCAACGATGCAGAGCTCCTTCAGTTCAACAGTGCAGCACTCATTCAGTTCAACAGTGCTGCACTCCTTAAGTTCAATAACGCCGCATTCCTTCAGTTCAACAATGCAGCACTCCTTCAGTTCAACAATGCAGCACTCCTTCAGTTCAATGGTGCAGCACTCCTTCAGATCATCAGTGAAACACTCCTTCAGTTCAACAATGCAGCATTCCTTCAGTTCCACAATGGAGCACCCCTTCAGTTCAACAATGCAGCACTCCTTCAGTTCAACGGTGCAGCCTTCCTTCAGTTCAACAAGGCAGCGCTCCTTCAGTTCAACAACACAGCACTCCTTCAGTTCAACAATGCAGCATTCTTTCAGTTCAACAGTGCAGCACTCCTTCAGATCAACAATGCAGCCTTCCTTCAATTCAACAATGAAGCCTTCCTTCAATTCAACAATGGAGCACTCCTTCAGTTCAACAATGCAGCACTCCTTCAGTTCAACGGTGCAGCCTTCCTTCAGTTCAACAAGGCAGTGCTCCTTCAGTTCACCAACGCAGCGCTCCTTCAGTTCACCAACGCAGCACTCCTTCAGTTCAACAATGCAGCACTCCTTCAGTTCAACAATGCAGCACTCATGCAGTTCAATGATGCAGGGCTCCATCAGTTCACAACGCTGCACTCCTTCAGTTCAACAACGCAGCACTCCTTCAGTTCAACAATGGAGCACTCCTTGAGTTCAACAGTGCAGCACTCACTCAGTTCAATGATGCAGGTCTCCTTCAATTCAACGCTGCAGCACTCCTTCAGTTCAACAATGCAGCACTCCTTCAGTTCAACGATGCAGCACTCCTTCAGTTCAACAATGTAGCACGCCTTCAGTTCAACGATGGAGGGCTCCTTCAGTTCAACAATGCGGCACTCCATCAGTTCAACAATGCAGCACTCCTTCAGTTCAGCGATGCAGCATTCGTTCAGTTCAACAATGCTGCACTCCGACAGTTCAACAATGCAGCACTCCTTCAGTTCAACATCGCAGCACTCCTGCAGTTCAACGATGCAGAGCTCCTTCAGTTCAACAGTGCAGCACTCATTCAGTTCAACAGTGCTGCACTCCTTCAGTTCAACAATGCCGCATTCCTTCAGTTCAACAATGCAGCACTCATTCAGTTCAACAATGCCACATTCCTTCAGTTCAACAATGCAGCACTCCTTCAGTTCAACAATGGAGCACTCCTTCAGTTCTACAATGCAGCAATCCTTCAGTTCAATCTCGCAGCACTCCTGCAGTTCAACGATGCAGAGCTCCTTCAGTTCAACAGTGCAGCACTCATTCAGTTCAACAGTGCTGCACACCTTAAGTTCAAGAACGCCGCATTCCTTCAGTTCAACAATGCAGCACTCCTTCAGTTCAACAATGCAGCACTCCTTCAGTTCAATGGTGCAGCACTCCTTCAGATCATCAGTGAAACACTCCTTCAGTTCAACAATGCAGCATTCCTTCAGTTCCACAATGGAGCACTCCTTCAGTTCAACAATGCAGCACTCCTTCAGTTCAACGGTGCAGCACTCCTTCAGTTCAACAAGGCAGCGCTCCTTCAGTTCAACAACACAGCACTCCTTCAGTTCAACAATGCAGCATTCTTTCAGTTCAACAGTGCAGCACTCCTTCAGATCAACAATGCAGCCTTCCTTCAATTCAACAATGAAGCCTTCCTTCAATTCAACAATGGAGCACTCCTTCAGTTCAACAATGCAGCACTCCTTCAGTTCAACGGTGCAGCCTTCCTTCAGTTCAACAAGGCAGTGCTCCTTCAGTTCACCGACGCAGCGCTCCTTCAGTTCACCAACGCAGCACTCCTTCAGTTCAACAATGCAGCACTCCTTCAGTTCAACAATGCAGCACTCATGCAGTTCAATGATGCAGGGCTCGATCAGTTCACAACGCTGCACTCCTTCAGTTCAACAACGCAGCACTCCTTCAGTTCAACAATGGAGCACTCCTTGAGTTCAACAGTGCAGCACTCACTCAGTTCAATGATGCAGGTCTCCTTCAATTCAACGATGCAGCACTCATTCAGTTCAACAATGCAGCACTCCTTCAGTTCAACGATGCAGCACTCCTTCAGTTCAACAATGTAGCACGCCTTCAGTTTAACGATGGAGGGCTCCTTCAGTTCAACAATGCGGCACTCCATCAGTTCAACAATGCAGCACTCCTTCAATTCAGCGATGCAGCACACCTTCAGTTCAACATCTCAGCACTCCTGCAGTTCAACGATGCAGAGCTCCTTCAGTTCAGCAGTGCAGCACTCATTCAGTTCAACAGTGCTGCACTCCTTCAGTTCAACAACGCCGCATTCCTTCAGTTCAACAATGCAGCACTCCTTCAGTTCAACAACGCCGCATTCCTTCAGTTCAACAATGCAGCACTCCTTCAGTTCAACAATGGAGCACTCCTTCAGTTGAACGATGCAGGGCTCCTTCAGTTCAACAATGCAGCATTCCTTCAGTTCAACAATGGAGCACTCCTTCAGTTCAACAATGGAGCACTCCTTCAGTT
This sequence comes from Scyliorhinus torazame, assembly GCF_047496885.1. Taxonomy (NCBI): domain Eukaryota; kingdom Metazoa; phylum Chordata; class Chondrichthyes; order Carcharhiniformes; family Scyliorhinidae; genus Scyliorhinus; species Scyliorhinus torazame. Next base: position 260,938,243 of record NC_092715.1, on the reverse strand, counting down.
CAACAATGGAGCACTCCTTCAGTTCAACAATGCAGCACTCCTTCAGTTCAACAATGGAGCACTCCTTCAGTTCAACAAGGCAGCGCTCCTTCAGTTCAACAACGCAGCACTCCTTCAGTTCAACAATGCAGCACTCCTTCAGATCAACAGTGAAGCACTCCTTCAGTTCAACAATGCAGCACTCCTTCAGTTCAACGGTGCAGCCTTCCTTCAGTTCAACAAGGCAGCGCCCCTTCAGTTCAACAACGCAGCACTCCTTCAGTTCAACAATGCAGCACTCCTTCAGTTCAACAATGGAGCACTCCTTCAGTTCAACAATGGAGCACTCCTTCAGTTCAACAATGCAGCACTCCTTCAGTTCAACGGTGCAGCCTTCCTTCAGTTCAACAAGGCAGCGCTCCTTCAGTTCAACAACGCAGCACTCCTTCAGTTCAACAATGCAGCATTCTTTCAGTTCAACAGTGCAGCCTTCCTTCAATTCAACAATGAAGCCTTCCTTCAATTCAACAATGGAGCACTCCTTCAGATCAACAATGCAGCCTTCCTTCAATTCAACAATGAAGCCTTCCTTCAGTTCAACAATGGAGCACTCCTTCAGTTCAAGAATGCAGCATTCCTTCAGTTCAACAACGCAGCACTCCTTCAGTTCAACAATGCAGCACTCCTTCAGTTCAACAACGCAGCACTCCTTCAGTTCAACAATGGAGCACTCCTTCAGTTCAAGAATGCAGCATTCCTTCAGTTCAACAACGCAGCACTCCTTCAGTTCAACGATGCAGCACTCTTTCATTTCTACAATGCAGCACTCCTGCTGTTCAACGAAGCGGGGCTCCTTCAGTTCATCAATGCTGCATTTCTTCAGTTCAACAATGCACCACTCCTTCAGTTCAATGGTGCAGCACTCCTTCAGATCAACAGTGAAGCATTCCTTCAGTTCAACAATGCAGCATTCCTTCAGTTCAACAATGGAGCACTCCTTCAGTTCAACAATGCAACACTCCTTCAGTTCAACGGTGCAGCCTTCCTTCAGTTCAACGATGCAGGGCTCCTTCAGTTCACAACGCTGCACTCCTTCAGTTCAACAACGCAGCACTCCTTCAGTTCAACAATGGAGCACTCCTTGAGTTCAACAGTGCAGCACTCACTCAGTTCAATGTTGCAGGTCTCCTTCAATTCAACGATGCAGCATTCCTTCAGTTCAACAATGCAGCACTCCTTCAGTTCAACGATGCAGCACTCCTTCAGTTCAACAATGTAGCACGCCTTCAGTTCAACGATGGAGGGCTCCTTCAGTTCAACAATGCGGCACTCCATCAGTTCAACAATGCAGCACTCCTTCAGTTCAGCGATGCAGCATTCGTTCAGTTCAACAATGCAGCACTCCGACAGTTCAACAATGCAGCACTCCTTCAGTTCAAAAATGCAGACTTCCTTCAGTTCAACAATGCTGCACTCGTTCAGTTCAACAATGTAGCACACCTTCAGTTACAGAATGCAGAACTCCTTCAATTCAACAATGCAGCACTACTGGAGTTCAACGATGCAGGGCTCCATGTGTTCAACAAAGCAGCACTCCTTCAGTTCAACAACGCTGCACTCCTTCAGTTCAACATCGCAGCACTCCTTCAGTTCAACAATGGAGCACTCCTTCAGTTCAACAATGGAGCACTCCTTCAGTTCAACAGCGCATCACTCCTTCAGTTCAATGATGCAGCACTCCTTCATTTCAACCCTGCAACACTCCTGCAGTTCAATGATGCAACGCTCCTTCTGTTCAACAATGCAGCACTCCTATAGTTCAACAATGCAGCACACCTTCACTTCAACAATGCAGCACTCCTTCATTTTGACGATGCAGCACTCCTTCAGTTCAACAATGCATCACTCCTGCAGTTCAACGATGCAGGGCTCCCTCAGTTCAATACTGCAGCACTCCTTCAGTTCAACAGTGCCCCATTCCTTCAGTTCAACAATGCACTACACCTTCAGCTCAACAACGCACCACTGCTTCTGTTCAACAATGCCACCCTCATTCAGTTTAACTATGCAGCATTCCATCAGTTTAACAATGCCGCACTCTTTCAGTTCAACAATGCAGCACTCCTTCAATTCAACAATGGAGCACTCCTTCAATTCAACAATGGAGCACTCCTTCAGTTCAACAATGCAGCATTCCTTCAGTTCAACAATGGAGCACTCCTTCAGTTCAACAATGCAGCATTCCTTCAGTTCAACAATGGAGCACTCCTTCAGTTCAACAATGCAGCACTCCTTCAGTTCAACGGTGCAGCTTTCCTTCAGTTCAACAAGGCAGCGCTCCTTCAGTTCAACAACGCAGCACTCCTTCAGTTCAACAAAGCAGCACTCCTTCAGTTCAACAATGCAGCACTCGTTCAGTGCAACGGTGCAGCACTCCTTCAGTTCAGCATCGCAGCACCCCTTCTATTCAACAATGCCGCACTCGTTCAGTGCAACAATGCAACATTCCATCAGTTCAACAATGCCGCACTTCTTCAGTTCAACAATGCAGCACTCCTTCAGTTCAACAATGCAGCACTCCTTCAGTTCAACAACGCCGCATTCCTTCAGTTCAACAATGCAGCACTCCTTCAGTTCAACAATGCAGCACTCATTCAGTTCAATGGTGCAGCATTCCTTCAGTTCAACAGTGCAGCACTCCTTCAGATCAACAATGCAGCATTCCTTCAGTTCAACAATGGAGCACTCCTTCAGTTCAACAATGGAGCACTCCTTCAGTTCAACAATGGAGCACTCCTTCAGTTCAACAATGCAGCATTCCTTCAGTTCAACAATGGAGCACTCCTTCAGTTCAACAATGGAGCACTCCTTCAGTTCAACAATGGAGCACTCCTTCAGTTCAACAATGCAGCACTCCTTCAGTTCAACAATGGAGCACTCCTTCAGTTCAACAAGGCAGCGCTCCTTCAGTTCAACAACGCAGCACTCCTTCAGTTCAACAATGCAGCACTCCTTCAGATCAACAGTGAAGCACTCCTTCAGTTCAACAATGCAGCACTCCTTCAGTTCAACGGTGCAGCCTTCCTTCAGTTCAACAATGCAGCGCCCCTTCAGTTCAACAACGCAGCACTCCTTCAGTTCAACAATGCAGCACTCCTTCAGTTCAACAATGGAGCACTCCTTCAGTTCAACAATGGAGCACTCCTTCAGTTCAACAATGCAGCACTCCTTCAGTTCAACGGTGCAGCCTTCCTTCAGTTCAACAAGGCAGCGCTCCTTCAGTTCAACAGCGCAGCACTCCTTCAGTTCAACAATGCAGCATTCTTTCAGTTCAACAATGCAGCACTCCTTCAGATCAACAATGCAGCCTTCCTTCAATTCAACAATGAAGCCTTCCTTCAATTCAACAATGCAGCAATCCTTCAGTTCAACAATGCAGCACTCCTTCAGTTCAACGGTGCAGCCTTCCTTCAGTTCAACAAGGCAGCGCTCCTTCAGTTCAACAACGCAGCACTCCTTCAGTTCAACAATGCAGCACTCCTTCAGTTCAACAATGCAGCACTCCTTCAGTTCAATGGTGCAGCCTTCCTTCAGTTCAACAAGGCAGCGCTCCTTCAGTTCAACAACGCAGCACTCCTTCAGTTCAACAATGCAGCACTCCTTCAGTTCAAGAATGCAGCATTCCTTCAGTTCAACGATGCAGCACTCTTTCATTTCTACAATGCAGCACTCCTGCTGTTCAACGAAGCGGGGCTCCTTCAGTTCATCAATGCTGCATTTCTTCAGTTCAACAATGCACCACTCCTTCAGTTCAATGGTGCAGCACTCCTTCAGATCAACAGTGAAGCACTCCTTCAGTTCAACAATGCAGCATTCCTTCAGTTCAACAATGCAACACTCCTTCAGTTCAACGGTGCAGCCTTCCTTCAGTTCAACGATGCAGGGCTCCTTCAGTTCACAACGCTGCACTCCTTCAGTTCAACAACGCAGCACTCCTTCAGTTCAACAATGGAGCACTCCTTGAGTTCAACAGTGCAGCACTCACTCAGTTCAATGTTGCAGGTCTCCTTCAATTCAACGATGCAGCACTCCTTCAGTTCAACAATGCAGCACTCCTTCAGTTCAACGATGCAGCACTCCTTCAGTTCAACAATGTAGCACGCCTTCAGTTCAACGATGGAGGGCTCCTTCAGTTCAACAATGCGGCACTCCATCAGTTCAACAATGCAGCACTCCTTCAGTTCAGCGATGCAGCATTCGTTCAGTTCAACAATGCAGCACTCCGACAGTTCAACAATGCAGCACTCCTTCAGTTCAAAAATGCAGACTTCCTTCAGTTCAACAATGCTGCACTCGTTCAGTTCAACAATGTAGCACACCTTCAGTTACAGAATGCAGAACTCCTTCAATTCAACAATGCAGCACTACTGGAGTTCAACAATGCAGGGCTCCATGTGTTCAACAAAGCAGCACTCCTTCAGTTCAACAACGCTGCACTCCTTCAGTTCAACATCGCAGCACTCCTTCAGTTCAACAATGGAGCACTCCTTCAGTTCAACAATGGAGCACTCCTTCAGTTCAACAGCGCATCACTCCTTCAGTTCAATGATGCAACGCTCCTTCTGTTCAACAATGCAGCACTCCTATAGTTCAACAATGCAGCACACCTTCACTTCAACAATGCAGCACTCCTTCATTTTGACGATGCAGCACTCCTTCAGTTCAACAATGCATCACTCCTGCAGTTCAACGATGCAGGGCTCCCTCAGTTCAATACTGCAGCACTCCTTCAGTTCAACAGTGCCCCATTCCTTCAGTTCAACAATGCACTACACCTTCAGCTCAACAACGCACCACTGCTTCTGTTCAACAATGCCACCCTCATTCAGTTTAACTATGCAGCATTCCATCAGTTTAACAATGCCGCACTCTTTCAGTTCAACAATGCAGCACTCCTTCAATTCAACAATGCAGCCTTCCTTCAATTCAACAATGAAGCCTTCCTTCAATTCAACAATGGAGCACTCCTTCAGTTCAACAATGGAGCACTCCTTCAGTTCAACAATGCAGCACTCCTTCAGTTCAACGGTGCAGCTTTCCTTCAGTTCAACAAGGCAGCATTCCTTCAGTTCAACAAAGCAGCACTCCTTCAGTTCAACAATGCAGCACTCGTTCAGTTCAACGGTGCAGCACTCCTTCAGTTCAGCATCGCAGCACCCCTTCTATTCAACAATGCCGCACTCGTTCAGTGCAACAATGCAACATTCCATCAGTTCAACAATGCCGCACTTCTTCAGTTCAACAATGCAGCACTCCTTCAGTTAAACAATTCAGCACTCCTTCAGTTCAACAATGCAGCACTCGTTCACTTCAACAATGCAGCTCTGCTTCTGTTCAACAAAGCAGCACTCCTTCAGTTCAACAACGCTGCACTCCTTCAGTTCAACATCGCAGCACTCCTTCAGTTCAACAATGGAGCACTCCTTCAGTTCAACAATGGAGCACTCCTTCAGTTCAACAGCGCATCACTCCTTCAGTTCAATGATGCAGCACTCCTTCATTTCAACCCTGCAACACTCCTGCAGTTCAATGACGCAACGCTCCTTCTGTTCAACAATGCAGCACTCCTATAGTTCAACAATGCAGCACACCTTCACTTCAACAATGCAGCACTCCTTCATTTTGACGATGCAGCACTCCTTCAGTTCAACAATGCATCACTCCTGCAGTTCAACGATGCAGGGCTCCCTCAGTTCAATACTGCAGCACTCCTTCAGTTCAACAGTGCCCCATTCCTTCAGTTCAACAATGCACTACACCTTCAGCTCAACAACGCACCACTGCTTCTGTTCAACAATGCCACCCTCATTCAGTTTAACTATGCAGCATTCCATCAGTTTAACAATGCCGCACTCTTTCAGTTCAACAATGCAGCACTCCTTCAATTCAACAATGCAGCCTTCCTTCAATTCAACAATGAAGCCTTCCTTCAATTCAACAATGGAGCACTCCTTCAGTTCAACAATGGAGCACTCCTTCAGTTCAACAATGCAGCACTCCTTCAGTTCAACGGTGCAGCTTTCCTTCAGTTCAACAAGGCAGCGCTCCTTCAGTTCAACAACGCAGCACTCCTTCAGTTCAACAAAGCAGCACTCCTTCAGTTCAACAATGCAGCACTCGTTCAGTTCAACGGTGCAGCACTCCTTCAGTTCAGCATCGCAGCACCCCTTCTATTCAACAATGCCGCACTCGTTCAGTGCAACAATGCAACATTCCATCAGTTCAACAATGCCGCACTTCTTCAGTTCAACAATGCAGCACTCCTTCAGTTAAACAATTCAGCACTCCTTCAGTTCAACAATGCAGCACTCGTTCACTTCAACAATGCAGCTCTCCTTCAGTTCAACAATGCCACACTCCTTCAGTTCAACAATGCAGCACTCCTTGTGTTCAACAATGCAGCACTCTTTCAGTTCAACAATGCACGATGCCTTCAGTTCAAAAGTGAAGCACTCCTTCAGTTCAACGATGCAGCACTCCTTCAGTTCAACTATGTACCATTCCATCAGTTCAACAGTGCAGCACGCCTTCAGTTCAACAATGCAGCACTCCTTCAATTCAACAATGGAGCACCACTTCAGTTCAACAATGCAGCTCTCCTTCAGTTCAATGCAGGGCTCCTTCAGTTCATCAATGCAGCATTCCTTCAGTTCAACAATGCAGCACTCCATCAGTTCAACAATGCTGCACTCCATCAGTTCAACAAAGCTGCACTCGTGCAGTTCAACGATGCAGGTCTACTTTGATTCAACAATGCAGCACTCCTTCAGCTCAACAACGCAGCACTCCTTCAGTTAAACAATGCCACACTCCTTCAGTTCAACAATGCACCCTGCCTTCAGTTCAACAGTGAAGCATTCCTTCAGTTCAATGAAGCAGCACTCGTTCACTTCAAAAATGCAGCATTCCTTCAGTTCAACAGTGCAGCACGCCTTCAGTTCAACAATGCAGCACTCCTTCAATTCAACAATGGAGCACTCATTCAGTTCAACGATGGAGCACTCCTTCAGTTCATCAATGCAGCATTCCTTCAGTTCAACCATGCAGCACTCCTTCAGTTCAACAATGGAACACTCCTTCAGTTCATCAATGCAGCATTCCTTCAGTTCAACAATGCAGCACTCCACCAGTTCAACAACGCTGCACACATGCAGTTCAACGATGCAGGGTTCCTTCAGTTCAACAATGGAGCACTCCTTAAGTTCAACAACGCCGCATTCCTTCAGTTCAACAATGGAGCACTCCTTCAGTTCGTCAATGCAGCATTCCTTCAGTTCAACAATGCAGCACTCCTTCAGTTCAACAATGCTGCACTCCTGCAGTTCAACAATGCAGATCTACTTTGATTCAACAATGCAGCACTCATTCAGCTCAACAACGCAGCACTACTTCAGTTCAACAACGCCGCACTCCTTCAGTTCAACGGTGCAGCCATCCTTCAGTTCAACAATGCAGCACTCCTTCAGTTCAACGATGCAGGGCTCCTTCAGTTGAACGATGCAGCACTCCTTCAGTTCAACAGTGCAGCAATCCTTCAGTTCAACAATGCAGCACTCCTTCAGTTCAATGATGCAGCGCTCCTTCAGGACAACAGTGCAGCACTCCTTCAGTTCAACGATGCAGCCCTCCTTCATTTCAACAATGCAGCCTCCTGCAGTTCAACGATGCAGGGCTCCTTTGATTCAACAATGCAGCATTCCTTCAGTTCAACAACGCCGCACTCCTTCAGTTCATCATCGCAGCACCCCTTCTATTCAACAATGCCGCACTCGTTCAGTGCAACAATGCAACATTTCATCAGTTCAACAATTCAGCACTCCATCAGTTCAAAAATGCAGCACACGTTCACTTCAACAATGCAGCACTCCTTCTGTTCAACAATGCTGCACTCCTTCAGTTCAACAATGCAGCACTCTTCAGTTTAACAATACAGCACTCGTTCACGTCAACAATGCAGCATTCCTTCAGTTCAATGATGCAGGGCTCCTTCAGTTCAACAATGCAGCACTCCTTCAGCTCAAGATGGAGGGCTCCTTCAGTTCAACAATGCCACACTCCTTCAGTTCAACAATGCAGCACTCCTTGTGTTCAACAATGCAGCACTCCTTCAGTTCAACAATGCACCATGCCTTCAGTTCAACAGTGAAGCACTCCTTCAGTTCAATGATGCAGCACTCCTTCAGTTCAACAATGTACCATTCCATCAGTTCAACTGTGCAGCTCGCCTTCAGTTCAACAATGCAGCACTCCTTCAATTCAACAATGGAGCACCCCTTCAGTTCAACAATGCAGCTCTCCTTCAATTCAATGCAGGGCTCCTTCAGTTCATCAATGCAGCATTCCTTCAGTTCAACAATGCAGCACTCCTTCAGTTCAACAATACTGCACTCGTGCTGTTCAGCGATGCAGGTCTACTTGGATTCAACAATGCAGCATTCCTTCAGCTCAACCACGCAGCACTCCTTCAGTTCAACAACGCCGCACTCCTTCAGTTCAACGACGCCGCACTCCTTCAGTGCAACAATGCAACATTCCATCAGTTAAACAATGCCGCACTCCTTCAGTTCAATAATGCAGCACTCTTTCATTTCAACAATGCAGCACTCCTTCAGTTCAACAATGCAGCACTCCTTCAGTTCAACAATGCAGCACTCCTTGTGTTCAACAATGCAGCACTCCTTCAGTTCAACAATGCACCATGCCTTCAGTTCAACAGTGAAGCACTCCTTCAGTTCATCGATGCAGCACTCCTTCAGTTCAACAATGTACCATTCCATCAGTTCAACTGTGCAGCTCGCCTTCAGTTCAACAATGCAGCACTCCTTCAATTCAACAATGGAGCACCCCTTCAGTTCAACAATGCAGCTCTCCTTCAATTCAATGCAGGGCTCCTTCAGTTCATCAATGCAGCATTCCTTCAGTTCAACAATGCAGCACTCCCTCAGTTCAACAATACTGCACTCGTGCTGTTCAGCGATGCAGGTCTACTTGGATTCAACAATGCAGCACTCCTTCAGCTCAACCACGCAGCACTCCTTCAGTTCAACAACGCCGCACTCCTTCAGTTCAACGACGCCGCACTCCTTCAGTGCAACAATGCAACATTCCATCAGTTAAACAATGCCGCACTCCTTCAGTTCAATAATGCAGCACTCTTTCATTTCAACAATGCAGCACTCCTTCAGTTCAACAATGCAGCACTCCTTCAGTTCAACAATGCAGCACTCGTTCACTTCAACAATGCAGCACTCCTTCAGTTTAATAAGGCAGGGCTCCTTCAGTTCAACAATGCAGCACTCCTTCAGTTAAACAATTCAGCACTCCTTCAGTTCAACAATGCAGCACTCGTTCACTTCAACAATGCAGCTCTGCTTCTGTTCAACAAAGCAGCACTCCTTCAGTTCAACAACGCTGCACTCCTTCAGTTCAACATCGCAGCACTCCTTCAGTTCAACAATGGAGCACTCCTTCAGTTCAACAATGGAGCACTCCTTCAGTTCAACAATGCAGCTCTCCTTCAATTCAATGCAGGGCTCCTTCAGTTCATCAATGCAGCATTCCTTCAGTTCAACAATGCAGCACTCCTTCAGTTCAACAATACTGCACTCGTGCTGTTCAGCGATGCAGGTCTACTTGGATTCAACAATGCAGCATTCCTTCAGCTCAACCACGCAGCACTCCTTCAGTTCAACAACGCCGCACTACTTCAGTTCAACGACGCCGCACTCCTTCAGTGCAACAATGCAACATTCCATCAGTTAAACAATGCCGCACTCCTTCAGTTCAATAATGCAGCACTCTTTCATTTCAACAATGCAGCACTCCTTCAGTTCAACAATGCAGCACTCCTTCAGTTCAACAATGCAGCACTCCTTGTGTTCAACAATGCAGCACTCCTTCAGTTCAACAATGCACCATGCCTTCAGTTCAACAGTGAAGCACTCCTTCAGTTCATCGATGCAGCACTCCTTCAGTTCAACAATGTACCATTCCATCAGTTCAACTGTGCAGCTCGCCTTCAGTTCAACAATGCAGCACTCCTTCAATTCAACAATGGAGCACCCCTTCAGTTCAACAATGCAGCTCTCCTTCAATTCAATGCAGGGCTCCTTCAGTTCATCAATGCAGCATTCCTTCAGTTCAACAATGCAGCACTCCCTCAGTTCAACAATACTGCACTCGTGCTGTTCAGCGATGCAGGTCTACTTGGATTCAACAATGCAGCACTCCTTCAGCTCAACCACGCAGCACTCCTTCAGTTCAACGACGCCGCACTCCTTCAGTGCAACAATGCAACATTCCATCAGTTAAACAATGCCGCACTCCTTCAGTTCAATAATGCAGCACTCTTTCATTTCAACAATGCAGCACTCCTTCAGTTCAACAATGCAGCACTCCTTCAGTTCAACAATGCAGCACTCGTTCACTTCAACAATGCAGCACTCCTTCAGTTTAATGAGGCAGGGCTCCTTCAGTTCAACAATGCAGCACTCCTTCAGTTAAACAATTCAGCACTCCTTCAGTTCAACAATGCAGCACTCGTTCACTTCAACAATGCAGCTCTGCTTCTGTTCAACAAAGCAGCACTCCTTCAGTTCAACAACGCTGCACTCCTTCAGTTCAACATCGCAGCACTCCTTCAGTTCAACAATGGAGCACTCCTTCAGTTCAACAATGGAGCACTCCTTCAGTTCAACAGCGCATCACTCCTTCAGTTCAATGATGCAGCACTCCTTCATTTCAACCCTGCAACACTCCTGCAGTTCAATGACGCAACGCTCCTTCTGTTCAACAATGCAGCACTCCTATAGTTCAACAATGCAGCACACCTTCACTTCAACAATGCAGCACTCCTTCATTTTGACGATGCAGCACTCCTTCAGTTCAACAATGCATCACTCCTGCAGTTCAACGATGCAGGGCTCCCTCAGTTCAATACTGCAGCACTCCTTCAGTTCAACAGTGCCCCATTCCTTCAGTTCAACAATGCACTACACCTTCAGCTCAACAACGCACCACTGCTTCTGTTCAACAATGCCACCCTCATTCAGTTTAACTATGCAGCATTCCATCAGTTTAACAATGCCGCACTCTTTCAGTTCAACAATGCAGCACTCCTTCAATTCAACAATGCAGCCTTCCTTCAATTCAACAATGAAGCCTTCCTTCAATTCAACAATGGAGCACTCCTTCAGTTCAACAATGGAGCACTCCTTCAGTTCAACAATGCAGCACTCCTTCAGTTCAACGGTGCAGCTTTCCTTCAGTTCAACAAGGCAGCGCTCCTTCAGTTCAACAACGCAGCACTCCTTCAGTTCAACAAAGCAGCACTCCTTCAGTTCAACAATGCAGCACTCGTTCAGTTCAACGGTGCAGCACTCCTTCAGTTCAGCATCGCAGCACCCCTTCTATTCAACAATGCCGCACTCGTTCAGTGCAACAATGCAACATTCCATCAGTTCAACAATGCCGCACTTCTTCAGTTCAACAATGCAGCACTCCTTCAGTTAAACAATTCAGCACTCCTTCAGTTCAACAATGCAGCACTCGTTCACTTCAACAATGCAGCTCTCCTTCAGTTCAACAATGCCACACTCCTTCAGTTCAACAATGCAGCACTCCTTGTGTTCAACAATGCAGCACTCTTTCAGTTCAACAATGCACGATGCCTTCAGTTCAAAAGTGAAGCACTCCTTCAGTTCAACGATGCAGCACTCCTTCAGTTCAACTATGTACCATTCCATCAGTTCAACAGTGCAGCACGCCTTCAGTTCAACAATGCAGCACTCCTTCAATTCAACAATGGAGCACCACTTCAGTTCAACAATGCAGCTCTCCTTCAGTTCAATGCAGGGCTCCTTCAGTTCATCAATGCAGCATTCCTTCAGTTCAACAATGCAGCACTCCATCAGTTCAACAATGCTGCACTCCATCAGTTCAACAAAGCTGCACTCGTGCAGTTCAACGATGCAGGTCTACTTTGATTCAACAATGCAGCACTCCTTCAGCTCAACAACGCAGCACTCCTTCAGTTAAACAATGCCACACTCCTTCAGTTCAACAATGCACCCTGCCTTCAGTTCAACAGTGAAGCATTCCTTCAGTTCAATGAAGCAGCACTCGTTCACTTCAAAAATGCAGCATTCCTTCAGTTCAACAGTGCAGCACGCCTTCAGTTCAACAATGCAGCACTCCTTCAATTCAACAATGGAGCACTCATTCAGTTCAACGATGGAGCACTCCTTCAGTTCATCAATGCAGCATTCCTTCAGTTCAACCATGCAGCACTCCTTCAGTTCAACAATGGAACACTCCTTCAGTTCATCAATGCAGCATTCCTTCAGTTCAACAATGCAGCACTCCACCAGTTCAACAACGCTGCACACATGCAGTTCAACGATGCAGGATTCCTTCAGTTCAACAGTGCAGCACTCCTTCAGTTCAACAATGCAGCACTCGTTCACTTCAACAATGCAGCTCTGCTTCTGTTCAACAAAGCAGCACTCCTTCAGTTCAACAACGCTGCACTCCTTCAGTTCAACATCGCAGCACTCCTTCAGTTCAACAATGGAGCACTCCTTCAGTTCAACAATGGAGCACTCCTTCAGTTCAACAGCGCATCACTCCTTCAGTTCAATGATGCAGCACTCCTTCATTTCAACCCTGCAACACTCCTGCAGTTCAATGACGCAACGCTCCTTCTGTTCAACAATGCAGCACTCCTATAGTTCAACAATGCAGCACACCTTCACTTCAACAATGCAGCACTCCTTCATTTTGACGATGCAGCACTCCTTCAGTTCAACAATGCATCACTCCTGCAGTTCAACGATGCAGGGCTCCCTCAGTTCAATACTGCAGCACTCCTTCAGTTCAACAGTGCCCCATTCCTTCAGTTCAACAATGCACTACACCTTCAGCTCAACAACGCACCACTGCTTCTGTTCAACAATGCCACCCTCATTCAGTTTAACTATGCAGCATTCCATCAGTTTAACAATGCCGCACTCTTTCAGTTCAACAATGCAGCACTCCTTCAATTCAACAATGCAGCCTTCCTTCAATTCAACAATGAAGCCTTCCTTCAATTCAACAATGGAGCACTCCTTCAGTTCAACAATGGAGCACTCCTTCAGTTCAACAATGCAGCACTCCTTCAGTTCAACGGTGCAGCTTTCCTTCAGTTCAACAAGGCAGCGCTCCTTCAGTTCAACAACGCAGCACTCCTTCAGTTCAACAAAGCAGCACTCCTTCAGTTCAACAATGCAGCACTCGTTCAGTTCAACGGTGCAGCACTCCTTCAGTTCAGCATCGCAGCACCCCTTCTATTCAACAATGCCGCACTCGTTCAGTGCAACAATGCAACATTCCATCAGTTCAACAATGCCGCACTTCTTCAGTTCAACAATGCAGCACTCCTTCAGTTAAACAATTCAGCACTCCTTCAGTTCAACAATGCAGCACTCGTTCACTTCAACAATGCAGCTCTCCTTCAGTTCAACAATGCCACACTCCTTCAGTTCAACAATGCAGCACTCCTTGTGTTCAACAATGCAGCACTCTTTCAGTTCAACAATGCACGATGCCTTCAGTTCAAAAGTGAAGCACTCCTTCAGTTCAACGATGCAGCACTCCTTCAGTTCAACTATGTACCATTCCATCAGTTCAACAGTGCAGCACGCCTTCAGTTCAACAATGCAGCACTCCTTCAATTCAACAATGGAGCACCACTTCAGTTCAACAATGCAGCTCTCCTTCAGTTCAATGCAGGGCTCCTTCAGTTCATCAATGCAGCATTCCTTCAGTTCAACAATGCAGCACTCCATCAGTTCAACAATGCTGCACTCCATCAGTTCAACAAAGCTGCACTCGTGCAGTTCAACGATGCAGGTCTACTTTGATTCAACAATGCAGCACTCCTTCAGCTCAACAACGCAGCACTCCTTCAGTTAAACAATGCCACACTCCTTCAGTTCAACAATGCACCCTGCCTTCAGTTCAACAGTGAAGCATTCCTTCAGTTCAATGAAGCAGCACTCGTTCACTTCAAAAATGCAGCATTCCTTCAGTTCAACAGTGCAGCACGCCTTCAGTTCAACAATGCAGCACTCCTTCAATTCAACAATGGAGCACTCATTCAGTTCAACGATGGAGCACTCCTTCAGTTCATCAATGCAGCATTCCTTCAGTTCAACCATGCAGCACTCCTTCAGTTCAACAATGGAACACTCCTTCAGTTCATCAATGCAGCATTCCTTCAGTTCAACAATGCAGCACTCCACCAGTTCAACAACGCTGCACACATGCAGTTCAACGATGCAGGGTTCCTTCAGTTCAACAATGGAGCACTCCTTAAGTTCAACAACGCCGCATTCCTTCAGTTCAACAATGGAGCACTCCTTCAGTTCGTCAATGCAGCATTCCTTCAGTTCAACAATGCAGCACTCTTTCAGTTCAACAATGCTGCACTCCTGCAGTTCAACAATGCAGATCTACTTTGATTCAACAATGCAGCACTCATTCAGCTCAACAACGCAGCACTACTTCAGTTCAACAATGCCGCACTCCTTCAGTTCAACGGTGCAGCCATCCTTCAGTTCAACAATGCAGCACTCCTTCAGTTCAACGATGCAGGGCTCCTTCAGTTGAACGATGCAGCACTCCTTCAGTTCAACAGTGCAGCAATCCTTCAGTTCAACAATGCAGCACTCCTTCAGTTCAATGATGCAGCGCTCCTTCAGGACAACAGTGCAGCACTCCTTCAGTTCAACGATGCAGCCCTCCTTCATTTCAACAATGCAGCCTCCTGCAGTTCAACGATGCAGGGCTCCTTTGATTCAACAATGCAGCATTCCTTCAGTTCAACAACGCCGCACTCCTTCAGTTCATCATCGCAGCACCCCTTCTATTCAACAATGCCGCACTCGTTCAGTGCAACAATGCAACATTTCATCAGTTCAACAATTCAGCACTCCATCAGTTCAAAAATGCAGCACACGTTCACTTCAACAATGCAGCACTCCTTCTGTTCAACAATGCTGCACTCCTTCAGTTCAACAATGCAGCACTCTTCAGTTTAACAATACAGCACTCGTTCACGTCAACAATGCAGCATTCCTTCAGTTCAATGATGCAGGGCTCCTTCAGTTCAACAATGCAGCACTCCTTCAGCTCAAGATGGAGGGCTCCTTCAGTTCAACAATGCCACACTCCTTCAGTTCAACAATGCAGCACTCCTTGTGTTCAACAATGCAGCACTCCTTCAGTTCAACAATGCACCATGCCTTCAGTTCAACAGTGAAGCACTCCTTCAGTTCAATGATGCAGCACTCCTTCAGTTCAACAATGTACCATTCCATCAGTTCAACTGTGCAGCTCGCCTTCAGTTCAACAATGCAGCACTCCTTCAATTCAACAATGGAGCACCCCTTCAGTTCAACAATGCAGCTCTCCTTCAATTCAATGCAGGGCTCCTTCAGTTCATCAATGCAGCATTCCTTCAGTTCAACAATGCAGCACTCCTTCAGTTCAACAATACTGCACTCGTGCTGTTCAGCGATGCAGGTCTACTTGGATTCAACAATGCAGCACTCCTTCAGCTCAACCACGCAGCACTCCTTCAGTTCAACAACGCCGCACTCCTTCAGTTCAACGACGCCGCACTCCTTCAGTGCAACAATGCAACATTCCATCAGTTAAACAATGCCGCACTCCTTCAGTTCAATAATGCAGCACTCTTTCATTTCAACAATGCAGCACTCCTTCAGTTCAACAATGCAGCACTCCTTCAGTTCAACAATGCAGCACTCCTTGTGTTCAACAATGCAGCACTCCTTCAGTTCAACAATGCACCATGCCTTCAGTTCAACAGTGAAGCACTCCTTCAGTTCATCGATGCAGCACTCCTTCAGTTCAACAATGTACCATTCCATCAGTTCAACTGTGCAGCTCGCCTTCAGTTCAACAATGCAGCACTCCTTCAATTCAACAATGGAGCACCCCTTCAGTTCAACAATGCAGCTCTCCTTCAATTCAATGCAGGGCTCCTTCAGTTCATCAATGCAGCATTCCTTCAGTTCAACAATGCAGCACTCCCTCAGTTCAACAATACTGCACTCGTGCTGTTCAGCGATGCAGGTCTACTTGGATTCAACAATGCAGCACTCCTTCAGCTCAACCACGCAGCACTCCTTCAGTTCAACAACGCCGCACTCCTTCAGTTCAACGACGCCGCACTCCTTCAGTGCAACAATGCAACATTCCATCAGTTAAACAATGCCGCACTCCTTCAGTTCAATAATGCAGCACTCTTTCATTTCAACAATGCAGCACTCCTTCAGTTCAACAATGCAGCACTCCTTCAGTTCAACAATGCAGCACTCGTTCACTTCAACAATGCAGCACTCCTTCAGTTTAATGAGGCAGGGCTCCTTCAGTTAAACAATGCAGCACGCCTTCAGTTCAAGATGGAGGGCTCCTTCAGATCAACAATGCCGCACTCCTTCAGTTCAAAGATGCAGCACTCCTTCAGTTCAACAATGCAGCACTCCTTCAGTTCAACAATGCAGCACTCCTTCAGTTCAACAATGCAGCACTCTTTCATTTCAACAATGCAGCACGCCTTCAGTTCAACAATGCAGCACTCCTTCAGTTCAACAATGCAGCACTCGTTCACTTCAACAATGCAGCACTCCTTCAGTTCAATGAGGCAGGGCTCCTTCAGTTAAACAATGCAGCACGCCTTCAGTTCAAGATGGAGGGCTCCTTCAGTTCAACAATGCAGCATTCCTTCAGTTCAACAATGCAGCACTCCTTCAGTTCAACAATGGAGCACTCCATCAGTTCATCAATGCAGCATTCGTTCAGTTCAACAATGCAGCACTCCTTCAGTTCAACAATGCTGCACTCATGCAGTTCAACGATGCAGGTCTACTTTGATTGAACAATGCAGGACTCCGTCAGTTCAACAATGCAGCACTCCTTCAGTTCAACAATGCAGGACTCCTTCATTTCAACAATGCAGCACTCCTTCACTTCAAAAATGCAGCATTCCTTCAGTTCAACAATGCAGCGCTCCTTCAGTTCAACAATGCAGCACGCCATCAGGTCAACAATGCCACACTCCTTCAGTTCAACAATGCACCCTGCCTTCAGTTCAACAGTGAAGCACTCCTTCAGTTCATCGATGCAGCACTCCTTCAGTTCAACAATGTACCATTCCATCAGTTCAACTGTGCAGCTCGCCTTCAGTTCAACAATGCAGCACTCCTTCAATTCAACAATGGAGCACCCCTTCAGTTCAACAATGCAGCTCTCCTTCAATTCAATGCAGGGCTCCTTCAGTTCATCAATGCAGCATTCCTTCAGTTCAACAATGCAGCACTCCCTCAGTTCAACAATACTGCACTCGTGCTGTTCAGCGATGCAGGTCTACTTGGATTCAACAATGCAGCACTCCTTCAGCTCAACCACGCAGCACTCCTTCAGTTCAACAACGCCGCACTCCTTCAGTTCAACGACGCCGCACTCCTTCAGTGCAACAATGCAACATTCCATCAGTTAAACAATGCCGCACTCCTTCAGTTCAATAATGCAGCACTCTTTCATTTCAACAATGCAGCACTCCTTCAGTTCAACAATGCAGCACTCCTTCAGTTCAACAATGCAGCACTCGTTCACTTCAACAATGCAGCACTCCTTCAGTTTAATGAGGCAGGGCTCCTTCAGTTAAACAATGCAGCACGCCTTCAGTTCAAGATGGAGGGCTCCTTCAGTTCAACAATGCCGCACTCCTTCAGTTCAAAGATGCAGCACTCCTTCAGTTCAACAATGCAGCACTCCTTCAGTTCAACAATGCAGCACTCCTTCAGTTCAACAATGCAGCACTCTTTCATTTCAACAATGCAGCACGCCTTCAGTTCAACAATGCAGCACTCCTTCAGTTCAACAATGCAGCACTCGTTCACTTCAACAATGCAGCACTCCGTCAGTTCAATGAGGCAGGGCTCCTTCAGTTAAACAATGCAGCACGCCTTCAGTTCAAGATGGAGGGCTCCTTCAGTTCAACAATGCAGCATTCCTTCAGTTCAACAATGCAGCACTCCTTCAGTTCAACAATGGAGCACTCCGTCAGTTCATCAATGCAGCATTCGTTCAGTTCAACAATGCAGCACTCCTTCAGTTCAACAATGCTGCACTCATGCAGTTCAACGATGCAGGTCTACTTTGATTGAACAATGCAGGACTCCGTCAGTTCAACAATGCAGCACTCCTTCAGTTCAACAATGCAGGACTCCTTCATTTCAACAATGCAGCACTCCTTCACTTCAAAAATGCAGCATTCCTTCAGTTCAACAATGCAGCGCTCCTTCAGTTCAACAATGCAGCACGCCATCAGGTCAACAATGCCACACTCCTTCAGTTCAACAATGCACCCTGCCTTCAGTTCAACAGTGAAGCATTCCTTCAGTTCAATGAAGCAGCACTCGTTCACTTCAAAAATGCAGCATTCCTTCAGTTCAACAGTGCAGCACGCCTTCAGTTCAACAATGCAGCACTCCTTCAATTCAACAATGGAGCACTCCTTCAGTTCAACGATGGAGCACTCCTTCAGTTCATCAATGCAGCATTCCTTCAGTTCAACCATGCAGCACTCCTTCAGTTCAACAATGGAACACTCCTTCAGTTCATCAATGCAGCATTCCTTCAGTTCAACAATGCAGCACTCCATCAGTTCAACAACGCTGCACACATGCAGTTCAACGATGCAGGGTTCCTTCAGTTCAACAATGGAGCACTCCTTAAGTTCAACAACGCCGCATTCCTTCAGTTCAACAATGGAGCACTCCTTCAGTTCGTCAATGCAGCATTCCTTCAGTTCAACAATGCAGCACTCCTTCAGTTCAACAATGCTGCACTCCTGCAGTTCAACAATGCAGATCTACTTTGATTCAACAATGCAGCACTCATTCAGCTCAACAACGCAGCACTACTTCAGTTCAACAACGCCGCACTCCTTCAGTTCAACGGTGCAGCCATCCTTCAGTTCAACAATGCAGCACTCCTTCAGTTCAACGATGCAGGGCTCCTTCAGTTGAACGATGCAGCACTCCTTCAGTTCAACAGTGCAGCAATCCTTCAGTTCAACAATGCAGCACTCCTTCAGTTCAATGATGCAGCGCTTCTTCAGGACAACAGTGCAGCACCCCTTCAGTTCAATGATGCAGCCCTCCTTCATTTCAACAATGCAGCCTCCTGCAGTTCAACGATGCAGGGCTCCTTCAGTTCATCAATGCAGCATTCCTTCAGTTCAACAATACAGCACTCCTTCAGTTCAACAATGCAGCACTCGTGCAGTTCAATGATGCAGGGCTCCTTTGATTCAACAATGCAGCATTCCTTCAGTTCAACAACGCCGCACTCCTTCAGTTCAGCATCGCAGCACCCCTTCTATTCAACAATGCCGCACTCGTTCAGTGCAACAATGCAACATTTCGTCAGTTCAACAATTCAGCACTCCATCAGTTCAAAAATGCAGCACACGTTCACTTCAACAATGCAGCACTCCTTCTGTTCAACAATGCTGCACTCCTTCAGTTCAACAATGCAGCACTCTTCAGTTTAACAATACAGCACTCGTTCACGTCAACAATGCAGCATTCCTTCAGTTCAATGATGCAGGGCTCCTTCAGTTCAACAATGCAGCACTCCTTCAGCTCAAGATGGAGGGCTCCTTCAGTTCAACAATGCCACACTCCTTCAGTTCAACAATGCAGCACTCCTTGTGTTCAACAATGCAGCACTCCTTCAGTTCAACAATGCACCATGCCTTCAGTTCAACAGTGAAGCACTCCTTCAGTTCAATGATGCAGCACTCCTTCAGTTCAACAATGTACCATTCCATCAGTTCAACTGTGCAGCTCGCCTTCAGTTCAACAATGCAGCACTCCTTCAATTCAACAATGGAGCACCCCTTCAGTTCAACAATGCAGCTCTCCTTCAATTCAATGCAGGGCTCCTTCAGTTCATCAATGCAGCATTCCTTCAGTTCAACAATGCAGCACTCCTTCAGTTCAACAATACTGCACTCGTGCTGTTCAGCGATGCAGGTCTACTTGGATTCAACAATGCAGCACTGCTTCAGCTCAACCACGCAGCACTCCTTCAGTTCAACAACGCCGCACTCCTTCAGTTCAACGACGCCGCACTCCTTCAGTGCAACAATGCAACATTCCATCAGTTAAACAATGCCGCACTCCTTCAGTTCAATAATGCAGCACTCTTTCATTTCAACAATGCAGCACTCCTTCAGTTCAACAATGCAGCACTCCTTCAGTTCAACAATGCAGCACTCCTTGTGTTCAACAATGCAGCACTCCTTCAGTTCAACAATGCACCATGCCTTCAGTTCAACAGTGAAGCACTCCTTCAGTTCATCGATGCAGCACTCCTTCAGTTCAACAATGTACCATTCCATCAGTTCAACTGTGCAGCTCGCATTCAGTTCAACAATGCAGCACTCCTTCAATTCAACAATGGAGCACCCCTTCAGTTCAACAATGCAGCTCTCCTTCAATTCAATGCAGGGCTCCTTCAGTTCATCAATGCAGCATTCCTTCAGTTCAACAATGCAGCACTCCCTCAGTTCAACAATACTGCACTCGTGCTGTTCAGCGATGCAGGTCTACTTGGATTCAACAATGCAGCACTCCTTCAGCTCAACCACGCAGCACTCCTTCAGTTCAACAACGCCGCACTCCTTCAGTTCAACGACGCCGCACTCCTTCAGTGCAACAATGCAACATTCCAACAGTTAAACAATGCCGCACTCCTTCAGTTCAATAATGCAGCACTCTTTCATTTCAACAATGCAGCACTCCTTCAGTTCAACAATGCAGCACTCCTTCAGTTCAACAATGCAGCACTCGTTCACTTCAACAATGCAGCACTCCTTCAGTTTAATGAGGCAGGGCTCCTTCAGTTCAACAATGCTGCACTCGTGCAGTTCAATGATGCAGGTCTACTTTGATTCAACACTGCAGCCCTCCTTCAGCTCAACAACGCCGCACTCCTTCAGTTCAACAACGCAACACTCCTTCAGTTCAACAATGCAGCACTCCTACAGTTCAACAACGCAGCACTCCTTCAGTTCAACAATGCAGCACTCCTTCAGTTCAACAATGCAGCACTCGTGCAGTTCAATGATGCGGGGCTCCTTTGAATCAACAATGCAGCAGTCCTTCAGTTCAACAACGCCGCACTCCTTCAGTTCAGCAATGCAGCACCCCTTCTGTTCAACAATGCCGTACTCCTTACATTTCACAATGCAACATTCCGTCAGTTCAACAATGCAGCACTCCTTCAGTTCAACAATGCAGGACTCCTTCATTTCAACAATGCAGCACTCCTTCAGTTCAACAATGCAGCACTCCTTCAGTTCAACAATGCAGCACTCCTTCAGTTCAACAGTGCAGCACTCGTTCACTTCAAAAATGCAGCATTCCTTTAGTTCAACAATGCCGCACTCCTTCAGTTCAACAATGCAGCACTCCTTCAGTTCAACAATGCAGCACGCCTTCAGTTCAACAATGCCGCACTCCTTCAGTTCAACAATGCAGCACTCCTTCAGTTCAACGATGCAGCACTCCTTCAGTTCAACAATGCACCCTGCCTTCAGTTCAACAGTGCAGCACTCCTTCAGTTCAACGATGCAGCACTCATTCAGTTCAACAATGCAGCACGCCTTCAGTTCAACAATGCAGCACTCCTTCAATTCAACAATGAAGCACTCCTTCAGTTCAACAATGCAGCACTCCTTCAGTTCATCAATGGAGCACTCCTTCAGTTCAACCATGCAGCACTCCTTCAGTTCAACAATGGAGCACTCCTTCAGTTCATCAATGCAGCATTCCTTCAGTTCAACAATGCAGCACTCCATCAGTTCAACAATGCTGCACTCATGCAGTTCAACGATGCAGGGCTCCTTCAGTTCAACAATGGAGCACTCCTTCAGTTCAACAATGCCACATTCCTTCAGTTCAACAATGGAGTGCTCCTTCAGTTCATCAACGCAGCATTCCTTCAGTTCAACAATGCAGCACTCCTTCAGTTCAACAATGCTGCACTCGTGCAGTTCAACGATGCAGGTCTACTTTGATTCAACAATGCAGCACTCCTTCAGCTCAACAACGCAGCACTCCTTCAGTTCAACAATGCAGCTCTCCTTCAGTTCAACAATGGAGCACTCCTTCAGTTCATCAATGCAGCATTCCTTCAGTTCAACAATGCAGCACTCCTTCAGTTCTACAATGCTGCACTCGTGCAGTACAATGATGCAGTTCTGCTTTGATTCAACAATGCAGCACTCCTTCAACTCAACAACGCAGCACTCCTTCAGTTCAACAATGGAGCACTCCTTCAGTTCATCAACGCAGCATTCGTTCAGTTCAACAATGCAGCACTCCTTCAGTTTAACAATGCTGCACTCATGCAGTTCAACGATGCAGGTCTACTTTGATTCAACAATGCAGCACTCCGTCAGTTCAACAATGCAGCACTCCTTCAGTTCAACAATGCAGGACTCCTTCATTTCAACAATGCAGCACTCCTTCAGTTCAACAATGCAGCACTCCTTCAGTTCAACAATGCAGCACTCCTTCAGTTCAACAGTGCAGCACTCGTTCACTTCAAAAATGCAGCATTCCTTCAGTTCAACAATGCCGCACTCCTTCAGTTCAACAATGCAGCCATCCTTCAGTTCAACAATGCATAACTCGTTCACTTCAACAATGCAGTACTCCTTCAGTTCAATGAGGCAGGGCTCCTTCAGTTAAACAATGCAGCACTCCTTCAGTTCAAGATGGAGGGCTCCTTCAGTTCAACAATGCCGCACTCCTTCAGTTCAACAATGCAGCATTCCTTCAGTTCAACAATGCAGCACTCCTTCAGTTCAACAATGGAGCACTCCTTCAGTTCATCAATGCAGCATTCCTTCAGTTCAACAATGCAGCACTCCTTCAGTTCGACAATGCTGCACTCGTGCAGTACAATGATGCAGTTCTGCTTTGATTCAACAATGCAGCACTCCTTCAACTCAACAACGCAGCACTCCTTCAGTTCAACAACGCCGCACTCCTTCAGTTCAACAATGGAGCACTCCTTCAGTTCATCAACGCAGCATTCGTTCAGTTCAACAATGCAGCACTCCTTCAGTTTAACAATGCTGCACTCATGCAGTTCAACGATGCAGGTCTACTTTGATTCAACAATGCAGCACTCCGTCAGTTCAACAATGCAGCACTCCTTCAGTTCAACAATGCAGGACACCTTCATTTCAACAATGCAGCACTCCTTCAGTTCAACAATGCAGCACTCCTTCAGTTCAACAATGCAGCACTCCTTCAGTTCAACAGTGCAGCACTCGTTCACTTCAAAAATGCAGCATTCCTTCAGTTCAACAATGCCGCACTCCTTCAGTTCAACAATGCAGCACTCCTTCAGTTCAACAATGCAGCACGCCTTCAGTTCAACAATGCCGCACTTCATCAGTTCAACAGTGCAGCCATCCTTCAGTTCAACAATGCAGCACTCCTTCATTTCAACAATGCAGCCTCCTGCAGTTCAACGATGCAGGGCTCCTTCAGTTCATCAATGCAGCATTCCTTCAGTTCAACAATACAGCACTCCTTCAGTTCAACAATGCAGCACTCCTTCAGTTCAACAATGCCACACTCCTTCAGTTCAACAATGCAGGGCTCCTTTGATTCAACAATGCAGCATTCCTTCAGTTCAATGATGCAGTGCTCCTTCAGTTCAACAATGCCGCACTCCTTCAGTTCAACAATGCCACACTCCTTCAGTTCAACAATGCAGCACTCCTTCAGTTCATCAATGCACCATGCCTTCAGTTCAACAGTGAAGCACTCCTTCAGTTCAACGATGCAGCACTCCTTCAGTTCTACAATTAACCATTCCATCAGTTCAACTGTGCAGCTCGCCTTCAATTCAACAATGGAGCACCCCTTCAGTTCAACAATGCAGCTCTCCTTCAGTTCAATGCAGGGCTCCTTCAGTTCATCACTGCAGCATTCCTTCAGTTCAACAATGCAGCACTCCTTGAGTTCAACAATGCTGCACTCGTGCTGTTCAGCGATGCAGGTCTACTTGGATTCAACAATGCAGCACTCCTTCAGCTCAACAATGCAGCACTCCTTCAGTTCAACAACGCCGCACTCCTTCAGTTCAACAATGCAGCTCTCCTTCAGTTCAACGATGCAGGGTTCCTTCAGTTCAACGACGCCGCACTCCTTCAGTGCAACAATGCACCATTCCATCAGTTAAACAATGCCGCACTCCTTCAGTTCAACAATGCAGCACTCTTTCATTTCAACAATGCAGCACTCCTTCAGTTCAACAATGCAGCACTCCTTCAGTTCAACAATGCAGCACTCAGTCACTTCAACAATGCAGCACTCCTTCAGTTCAGTGAGGCAGGGTACCTTCAGTTAAACAATGCAGCACGCCTTCAGTTCAAGATGGAGGGCTCCTTCAGTTCAACAATGCCGCACTCCTTCAGTTCAACGATGCAGCACCCCTTCAGTACATCAATGCACCATTCCTTCAGTTCAACAATGCAGCACACCTTCAGTTCAACAATGCAGCACTCATGCAGTTCAACGATGCAGGTCTACTTTGATTCAACAATGCAGCACTCCTTCAGTTCAACAACGCCGCACTCCTTCAGTTCAACAATGCAGCTCTCCTTCAGTTTAACAATGGAGCACTCCTTCAGTTCATCAATGCACCATTCCTTCAGTTCAACAATGCAGCACTCCTTCAGTTCAACAATGCTGCACTTGTGCAGTTCAATGATGCAGGTCTACTTTGATTCAACACTGCAGCACTCCTTCAGCTCAACAACGCCGCACTCCTTCAGTTCAACAACGCAGCACTCCTTCAGTTCAACAATGCAGCACTCCTACAGTTCAACAACGCAGCACTCCTACAGTTCAACAATGCAGCACTCCTTCAGTTCAACAATGCAGCACTCGTGCAGTTCAATGATGCAGGGCTCCTTTGAATCAACAATGCAGCAGTCCTTCAGTTCAACAATGCAGCACTCCTTCAGTTCAACAATGCAGGACTCCTTCATTTCAACAATGCAGCACTCCTTCAGTTCAACAGTGCAGCACTTTTTCACTTCAAAAATGCAGCATTCCTTTAGTTCAACAATGCCGCACTCCTTCAGTTCAACAATGCAGCACTCCTTCAGTTCAACAATGCAGCACGCCTTCAGTTCAACAATGCAGCACTCCTTCAGTTCAACAATGCAGCACTCCTCAGTTGAAAGATGCAGCACTCCTTCAGTTCAACAATGCACCCTGCCTTCAGTTCAACAGTTCAACACTCCTTTAGTTCAACGATGCAGCACTCCTTCAGTTCAACAATGCAGCACGCCTTCAGTTCATCAATGCAGCACTCCTTCAATTCAGCAATGGAGCACTCCTTCAGTTCAACAAAGCAGCACTCCTTCAATTCAACAATGGAGCACTCCTTCAGTTCATCAATGCAGCATTCCTACAGTTCAACAATGCAGCACTCCATCAGTTCAACAATGCTGCACTCGTGCAGTTCAACGATGCAGGGCTCCTTCAGTTCAACAATGGAGCACTCCTTAAGTTCAACATTGCCACATTCCTTCAGTTCAACAATGGAGTACTCCTTCAATTCATCAATGCAGCATTCCATCAGTTCAACAATGCAGCACTCCATCAGCTCAACAACGCAGCACTCCTACAGTTCAACAATGCCGCACTCCTTCAGTTCAACAATGCAGCATTCCTTCAGTTCAACAATGCAGCACTCCTTCAGTTCAACAATGGAGCACTCCTTCAGTTCATCAATGCAGCATTCCTTCAGTTCAACAATGCAGCACTCCTTCAGTTCTACAATGCTGCACTCGTGCAGTACAACGATGCAGTTCTGCTTTGATTCAACAATGCAGCACTCCTTCAACTCAACAACGCAGCACTCCTTCAGTTCAACAACGCCGCACTCCTTCAGTTCAACAATGGAGCACTCCTTCAGTTCATCAACGCAGCATTCGTTCAGTTCAACAATGCAGCACTCCTTCAGTTTAACAATGCTGCACTCATGCAGTTCAACGATGCAGATTTACTTTGATTCAACAATGCAGCACTCCGTCAGTTCAACAATGCAGCTCTCCTTCAGTTCAATGCAGCACTCCTTCAGTTCAACAATGGAGCACTCCTTCAGTAAATCAATGCAGCATTCCTTCAGTTCAACCATGCAGCACTCCTTCAGTTCAACAATGGAGCACTCCTTCAGTTCATCAATGCAGCATTCCTTCAGTTCAACAATGCAGCACTCCATCAGTTCAACAGTGCAGCCATCCTTCAGTTCAACAATGCAGCACTCCTTCAGTTCAATGATGCAGCGCTCCTTCAGGTCAACAGTGCAGCACTCCTTCAGTTCAACAGTGCAGCACTCCTTCATTTCAACAATGCAGCCTCCTGCAGTTCAACAATACAGCACTCCTTCAGTTCAACAATGCAGCACTCCTTCAGTTCAACAATGCCACACTCCTTCAGTTCAACAATGCAGGGCTCCTTTGATTCAACAATGCAGCATTCCTTCAGTTCAATGATGCAGTGCTCCTTCAGTTCAACAATGCCGCACTCCTTCAGTTCAACAATGCCACACTCCTTCAGTTCAACAATGCAGCACTCCTTGTGTTCAACAATGCAGCACTCCTTCAGATCATCAATGCACCATGCCTTCAGTTCAACAGTGAAGCACTCCTTCAGTTCAACGATGCAGCACTCCTTCAGTTCAACAATGAACCATTCCATCAGTTCAACTGTGCAGCTCGCCTTCATTTCAACAATGGAGCACCCCTTCAGTTCAACAATGCAGCTCTCCTTCAGTTCAATGCAGGGCTCCTTCAGTTCATCAATGCAGCATTCCTTCAGTTCAACAATGCAGCACTCCTTGAGTTCAACAATGCTGCACTCGTGCTGTTCAGCGATGCAGGTCTACTTGGATTCAACAATGCAGCACTCCTTCAGCTCAACAATGCAGCAGTCCTTCAGTTCAACAATGCCGCACTCCTTCAGTTCAACAATGGAGTACTCCTTCAATTCATCAATGCAGCATTCCATCAGTTCAACAATGCTGCACTCGTGCAGTTCAACGATGCAGGGCTCCTTCAGTTCAACAATGGAGCACTCCTTAAGTTCAACATTGCCACATTCCTTCAGTTCAACAATGGAGTACTCCTTCAATTCATCAATGCAGCATTCCATCAGTTCAACAATGCAGCACTCCTTCAGTTCAACAATGCTGCACTCGTGCAGTTCAACGATGCAGGTCTACTTTGATTCAACAATGCAGCACTCCATCAGCTCAACAACGCAGCACTCCTACTGTTCAACAATGCAGCACTCCTTCAGTTCAACAATGCTGCACTCGTGCAGTTCAACGATGCAGGTCTACTTTGATTCAACAATGCAGCACTCCTTCAGCTCAACAACGCAGCACTCCTTCAGTTCAACAATGCAGCTCTCCTTCAGTTCAACAATGCAGGGCTCTTTCAGTTCAACGATGCAGCACTCCTTCAGTTCAACAATGCAGCCATCCTTCAGTTCAACAATGCATAACTCGTTCACTTCAACAATGCAGTACTCCTTCAGTTCAATGAGGCAGGGCTCCTTCAGTTAAACAATGCAGCACTCCTTCAGTTCAAGATGGAGGGCTCCTTCAGTTCAACAATGCCGCACTCCTTCAGTTCAACAATGCAGCATTCCTTCAGTTCAACAATGCAGCACTCCTTCAGTTCAACAATGGAGCACTCCTTCAGTTCATCAATGCAGCATTCCTTCAGTTCAACAATGCAGCACTCCTTCAGTTCTACAATGCTGCACTCGTGCAGTACAACGATGCAGCTCTGCTTTGATTCAACAATGCAGCACTCCTTCAGTTCAACAGTGCAGCACTCGTTCACTTCAAAAATGCAGCATTCCTTCAGTTCAACAATGCCGCACTCCTTCAGTTCAACAATGGAGCACTCCTTCAGTTCATCAACGCAGCATTCGTTCAGTTCAACAATGCAGCACTCCTTCAGTTTAACAATGCTGCACTCATGCAGTTCAACGATGCAGATCTACTTTGATTCAACAATGCAGCACTCCGTCAGTTCAACAATGCAGCACTCCTTCAATTCAACAATGCAGCACTCCTTCAGTTCAACAATGCAGCACTCCTTCAGTTCAACAATGCAGCACTCCTTCAGTTCAACAGTGCAGCACTCGTTCACTTCAAAAATGCAGCATTCCTTCAGTTCAACAATGCCGCACTCCTTCAGTTCAACAATGCAGCACTCCTTCAGTTCAACAATGCAGCACGCCTTCAGTTCAACAATGCCGCGCTCCTTCAGTTCAACAATGCACCCAGCCTTCAGTTCAACAGTGAAGCATTCCTTCAGTTCAATGATGCAGCACGCCTTCAGTTCAACAATGCAGCACTCCTTCAATTCAACAATGGAGCACTCCTTCAGTTCAACAATGCAGCTCTCCTTCAGTTCAATGCAGCACTCCTTCAGTTCAACAATGGAGCACTCCTTCAGTACATCAATGCAGCATTCCTTCAGTTCAACCATGCAGCACTCCTTCAGTTCAACAATGGAGCACTCCTTCAGTTCATCAATGCATCATTCCTTCAGTTCAACAATGCAGCACTCCATCAGTTCAACAGTGCAGCGCTCCTTCAGGTCAACAGTGCAGCACTCCTTCAGTTAAACGATGCAGCACTCCTTCATTTCAACAATGCAGCCTCCTGCAGTTCAACGATGCAGGCCTCCTTCAGTTCATCAATGCAGCATTCCTTCAGTTCAACAATACAGCACTCCTTCAGTTCAACAGTGCAGCACTCCTTCAGTTCAACAATGCCACACTCCTTCAGTTCAACAATGCAGGGCTCCTTTGATTCAACAATGCAGCATTCCTTCAGTTCAATGATGCAGTGCTCCTTCAGTTCAACAATGCCGCACTCCTTCAGTTCAACAATGCCACACTCCTTCAGTTCAACAATGCAGCACTCCTTGTGTTCAACAATGCAGCACTCCTTCAGTTCATCAATGCACCATGCCTTCAGTTCAACAGTGAAGCACTCCTTCAGTTCAACGATGCAGCACTCCTTCAGTTCAACAATGAACCATTCCATCAGTTCAACTGTGCAGCTCGCCTTCAATTCAACAATGGAGCACCCCTTCAGTTCAACAATGCAGCTCTCCTTCAGTTCAATGCAGGGCTCCTTCAGTTCATCAATGCAGCATTCCTTCAGTTCAACAATGCAGCACTCCTTGAGTTCAACAATGCTGCACTCGTGCTGTTCAGCGATGCAGGTCTACTTGGATTCAACAATGCAGCACTCCTTCAGCTCAACAATGCAGCACTCCTTCAGTTCAACAACGCCGCACTCCTTCAGTTCAACAATGCAGCTCTCCTTCAGTTCACGATTCAGGGTTCCTTCAGTTCAACGACGCCGCACTCCTTCAGTGCAACAATGCAACATTCCATCAGTTAAACAATGCCGCACTCCTTCAGTTCAACAATGCAGCACTCTTTCATTTCAACAATGCAGCACTCCTTCAGTTCAACAATGCAGCACTCCTTCAGTTCAACAATGCAGCACTCAGTCACTTCAACAATGCAGCACTCCTTCAGTTCAGTGAGGCAGGGCATCTTCAGTTAAACAATGCAGCACGCCTTCAGTTCAAGATGGAGGGCTCCTTCAGTTCAACAATGCCGCACTCCTTCAGTTCAACGATGTAGCACTCCTTCAGTACATCAATGCACCATTCCTTCAGTTCAACAATGCAGCACTCCTTCAGTTCAACAATGCAGCACTCATGCAGTTCAACGATGCAGGTCTACTTTGATTCAACAATGCAGCACTCCTTCAGTTCAACAACGCCGCACACCTTCAGTTCAACAATGCAG
Organism: Scyliorhinus torazame; assembly: GCF_047496885.1. Taxonomy (NCBI): domain Eukaryota; kingdom Metazoa; phylum Chordata; class Chondrichthyes; order Carcharhiniformes; family Scyliorhinidae; genus Scyliorhinus; species Scyliorhinus torazame. The sequence continues at coordinate 260,908,187 of NC_092715.1, read as the reverse complement.
CTCTCCTTCAGTTTAACAATGGAGCACTCCTTCAGTTCATCAATGCACCATTCCTTCAGTTCAACAATGCAGCACTCCTTCAGTTCAACAATGCTGCACTTGTGCAGTTCACTGATGCAGGTCTACTTTGATTCAACACTGCAGCACTCCTTCAGCTCAACAACGCCGCACTCCTTCAGTTCAACAACGCAGCACTCCTTCAGTTCAACAATGCAGCACTCCTACAGTTCAACAACGCAGCACTCCTACAGTTCAACAATGCAGCACTCCTTCAGTTCAACAATGCAGCACTCGTGCAGGTCAATGATGCAGGGCTCCTTTGAATCAACAATGCAGCAGTCCTTCAGTTCAAAAACGCCGCACTCCTTCAGTTCAGCAATGCAGCACCCCTTCTGTTCAACAATGCCTTACTCCTTACATTCAACAATGCAACATTCCGTCAGTTCAACAATGCAGCACTCCTTCAGTTCAACAATGCAGGACTCCTTCATTTCAACAATGCAGCACTCCTTCAGTTCAACAATGCAGCACTCCTTCAGTTCAACAATGCAGCACGCCTTCAGTTCAACAATGCCGCACTCCTTCAGTTCAACAATGCAGCACTCCTTCAGTTCAACAATGCAGCACTCCTTCAGTTGAAAGATGCAGCACTCCTTCAGTTCAACAATGCACCCTGCCTTCAGTTCAACAGTGCAGCACTCCTTCAGTTCAACGATGCAGCACTCCTTCAGTTCAACAATGCAGCACGCCTTCAGTTCATCAATGCAGCACTCCTTCAATTCAGCAATGGAGCACTCCTTCAGTTCAACAATGCAGCACTCCTTCAATTCAACAATGGAGCACTCCTTCAGTTCATCAATGCAGCATTCCTTCAGTTCAACAATGCAACACTCCATCAGTTCAACAATGCTGCACTCGTGCAGTTCAACGATGCAGGGCTCCTTCAGTTCAACAATGGAGCACTCCTTAAGTTCAACATTGCCACATTCCTTCAGTTCAACAATGGAGTACTCCTTCAATTCATCAATGCAGCATTCCATCAGTTCAACAATGCAGCACTCCTTCAGTTCAACAATGCTGCACTCGTGCAGTTCAACGATGCAGGTCTACTTTGATTCAACAATGCAGCACTCCATCAGCTCAACAACGCAGCAGTCCTTCAGTTCAACAATGCAGCTCTCCTTCAGTTCAACGATGCAGGGCTCCTTCAGTTCAACGATGCAGCATTCCTTCAGTTCAACAATGCAGCCATCCTTCAGTTCAACAATGCATCACTCCTTAAGTTCAACAATGCAGCACTCGTTCACTTCAACAATGCAGTACTCCTTCAGTTCAATGAGGCAGGGCTCCTTCAGATAAACAATGCAGCACGCCTTCAGTTCAAGATGGAGGGCTCCTTCAGTTCAACAATGCAGCACTCCTTCAGTTCAACAATGCACCATGCCTTCAGTTCAACAGTGAAGCACTCCTTCAGTTCAACAATGTAGCACTCCTTCAGTTTAACAATGGGGCACTCCTTCAGTTCATCAATGCACCATTCCTTCAGTTCAACAATGCAGCACTCCTTCAGTTCAACAATGCAGCACTCATGCAGTTCAACGATGCAGCATTCCTTCAGTTCAACAATGCAGCCATCCTTCAGTTCAACAATGCATCACTCCTTAAGTTCAACAATGCAGCACTCGTTCACTTCAACAATGCAGTACTCCTTCAGTTCAATGAGGCAGGGCTCCTTCAGTTAAACAATGCAGCACGCCTTCAGTTCAAGATGGAGGGCTCCTTCAGTTCAACAATGCAGCACTCCTTCAGTTCAACAATGCACCATGCCTTCAGTTCAACAGTGAAGCACTCCTTCAGTTCAACAATGCAGCACTCCTTCAGTTCAACAACGCCGCACTCCTTCAGTTCAATAATGAAGCACTCCTTCAATTCAACAATGGAGCACCCCTTCAGTTCAACAATGCAGCTCTCCTTCAGTTCAATGCAGGGCTCCTTCAGTTCATCAATGCAGCATTCCTTCAGTTCAACAATGCAGCACTCCTTCAGTTCAACAATGCTGCACTCGTGCTGTTCAGCGATGCAGGTCTACTTGGATTCAACAATGCAGCACTCCTTCAGCTCAACAATGCAGCACTCCTTCAGTTCAACAACGCCGCACTCCTTCAGTTCAACAATGCAGCTCTCCTTCAGTTAAACGATGCAGAGTTCCTTCAGTTCAACGACGGCGCACTCCTTCAGTGCAACAATGCAACATTCCATCAGTTAAACAATGCCGCATTCCTTCAGTTCAACAATGCAGCACTCTTTCATTTCAACAATGCAGCACTCCTTCAGTTCAACAATGCAGCACTCAGTCACTTCAACAATGCAGCACTCCTTCAGTTCAATGAGGCAGGGCTCCTTCAGTTAAACAATGCAGCACGCCTTCAGTTCAAGATGGAGGGCTCCTTCAGTTCAACAATGCCGCACTCCTTCAGTTCAACGATGCAGCACTCGTTCAGTTCAACAATGCAGCACTCCTTCAGTTCAACAATGTAGCACTCCTTCAGTTTAACAATGGAGCACTCCTTCAGTTCATCAATGCACCATTCCTTCAGTTCAACAATGCAGCACTCCTTCAGTTCAACAATGCAGCACTCATGCAGTTCAACGATGCAGGTCTACTTTGATTCAACACTGCAGCACTCCTTCAGCTCAACAACGCCGCACTCCTTCAGTTCAACAACGCAGCACTCCTTCAGTTCAACAATGCAGCACTCCTACAGTTCAACAACGCAGCACTCCTACAGTTCAACAATGCAGCACTCCTTCAGTTCAACAATGCAGCACTCAGTCACTTCAACAATGCAGCACTCCTTCAGTTCAATGAGGCAGGGCTCCTTCAGTTAAACAATGCAGCACGCCTTCAGTTAAAGATGGAGGGCTCCTTCAGTTCAACAATGCCGCACTCCTTCAGTTCAACGATGCAGCACTCCTTCAGTTCAACAATGCAGCACTCCTTCAGTTCAACAATGTAGCACTCCTTCAGTTTAACAATGGAGCACTCCTTCAGCTCATCAATGCACAATTCCTTCAGTTCAACAATGCAGCACTCCTTCAGTTCAACAATGCAGCACTCATGCAGTTCAACGATGCAGGTCTACTTTGATTCAACAATGCAGCACTCCTTCAGCTCAACAATGCAGCACTCCTTCAGTTCAACAACGCCGCACTCCTTCAGTTCAACGATGCAGCAGTCCTTCAGTTCAACAATGCAGCCACCCTTCAGTTCAACAATGCATCACTCCTTAAGTTCAACAATGCAGCACTCGTTCACTTCAACAATGCAGTACTCCTTCAGTTCAATGAGGCAGGGCTCCTTCAGTTAAACAATGCAGCATGCCTTCAGTTCAAGATGGAGGGCTCCTTCAGTTCAACAATGCAGCACTCCTTCAGTTCAACAATGCACCATGCCTTCAGTTCAACAGTGAAGCACTCCTTCAGTTCAACAATGCAGCACTCCTTCAATTCAACAATGGAGCACCCCTTCAGTTCAACAATGCAGCTCGCCTTCAGTTCAATGCAGCACTCCTTCAGTTCAACAATGTACCATTCCATCAGTTCAACTGTGCAGCTCGCCTTCAGTTCAACAATGCAGCTCTCCTTCAATTCAACAATGGAGCACCCCTTCAGTTCAACAATGCAGCTCTCCTTCAGTTCAATGCAGGGCTCCTTCAGTTCAACAATGCAGCACTCCTTCAGTTCAACAACGCCGCACTCCTTCAGTTCAACAATGCAGCTCTCCTTCAGTTCAACGATGCAGAGGTTCCTTCAGTTCAACGACGCCGCACCCCTTCAGTGCAACAATGCAACATTCCATCAGTTAAACAATGCCGCACTCCTTCAGTTCAACAATGCAGCACTCTTTCATTTCAACAATGCAGCACTCCTTCAGTTCAACAATGCAGCACTCTTTTATTTCAACAATGCAGCACTCCTTCAGTTCAACAATGCAGCACTCCTTCAGTTCAACAATGCAGCACTCAGTCACTTCAACAATGCAGCACTCCTTCAGTTCAAGATGGAGGGCTCCTTCAGTTCAACAATGCCGCATTCCTTCAGTTCAACGATGCAGCACTCGTTCAGTTCAACAATGCAGCACTCCTTCAGTTCAACAATGTAGCACTCCTTCAGTTTAACAATGGAGCACTCCATCAGTTCATCAATGCACCATTCCTTCAGTTCTACAATGCAGCACTCATGCAGTTCAACAATGCAGCACTCATGCAGTTCAACGATGCAGGTCTACTTTGATTCAACAATGCAGCACTCCTTCAGCTCAACAATGCAGCACTCCTTCAGTTCAACAACGCCGCACTCCTTCAGTTCAACAATGCAGCTCTCCTTCAATTTAACAATGGAGCACTCCTTCAGTTCATCAATGCACCATTCCTTCAGTTCAACAATGCAGCACTCCTTCAGTTCAACAATGCTGCACTTGTGCAGTTCAATGATGCAGGTCTACTTTGATTCAACACTGCAGCACTCCTTCAGCTCAACAACGCCGCACTCCTTCAGTTCAACAATGCAGCACTCCTTCAGTTCAACAATGCAGCACTCCTACAGTTCAACAATGCAGCACTCCTTCAGTTCAACAATGCAGCACTCGTGCAGTTCAATGATGCAGGGCTCCTTTGAATCAACAATGCAGCAGTCCTTCAGTTCAACAATGCAGCAGTCCTTCAGTTCAGCAATGCAGCACCCCTTCTGTTCAACAATGCCGTACTCCTTACATTCAACAATGCAACATTCTGTCAGTTCAACAATGCAGCACTCCTTCAGTCCAACAATGCAGGACTCCTTCATTTCAACAATGCAGCACTCCTTCAGTTCAACAATGCAGCACTCCTTCAGTTCAACAATGCAGCACTCCTTCAGTTCAACAGTGCAGCACTCGTTCACTTCAAAAATGCAGCATTCCTTTAGTTCAACAATGCCGCACTCCTTCAGTTCAACGATGCAGCACTCCTTCAGTTCAACAATGCAGCACGCCTTCAGTTCAACAATCTAGCACTCCTTCAATTCAGCAATGGAGCACTCCTTCAGTTCAACAATGCAGCACTCGTGCAGTTCAACGATGCAGGGCTCCTTCAATTCAACAATGGAGCACTCCTTAAGTTCAACATTGCCACATTCCTTCAGTTCAACAATGGAGTACTCCTTCAGTACATCAATGCAGCATTCCAACAGTTCAACAATGCAGCACTCCTTCAGTTCAACAATGCTGCACTCCTTCAGTTCAACAATGCTGCACTCGTGCAGTTCAACGATGCAGGTCTACTTTCATTCAACAATGCAGCACTCCTTCAGTTCAACAATGCAGCTCTCCTTCAGTTCAACAATGCAGGGCTCTTTCAGTTCAACAATGCAGCACTCCTTCATTTCAACAATGGAGCACTCCTTCATTTCAACAATGAAACGCTCCTTCAGTTCAACAGTGCAGCCATCCTTCAGTTCAACAATGCAGCACTCCTTCAGTTCAATGATGCAGGGCTCCTTCAGTTCAATGATGCAGCACTCCTTCAGTTCAACAATGCAGCCATCCTTCAGTTCAACAATGCATCACTCCTTAAGTTCAACAATGCAGCTCTCGTTCACTTCAACAATGCAGTACTCCTTCAGTTCAATGAGGCAGGGCTCCTTCAGTTAAACAATGCAGCACGCCTTCAGTTCAAGATGGAGGGCTCCTTCAGTTCAACAATGCCGCACTCCTTCAGTTTAACAATGGAGCACTCCTTCAGTTCATCAATGCACCATTCCTTCAGTTCAACAATGCAGCACTCCTTCAGTTCAACAATGCTGCACTTGTGCAGTTCAATGATGCAGGTCTACTTTGATTCAACACTGCAGCACTCCTTCAGCTCAACAACGCAGCACTCCTTCAGTTCAACAACGCAGCACTCCTTCAGTTCAACAATGCAGCACTCCTACAGTTCAACAACGCAGCACTCCTACAGTTCAGCAATGCAGCACTCCTTCAGTTCAACAATGCAGCACTCGTGCAGTTCAATGATGCAGGGCTCCTTTGAATCAACAATGCAGCAGTCCTTCAGTTCAACAACGCCGCACTCCTTCAGTTCAGCAATGAAACGCTCCTTCAGTTCAACAGTGCAGCCATCCTTCAGTTCAACAATGCAGCACTCCTTCATTTCAGCAATGAAACGCTCCTTCAGTTCAACAGTGCAGCCATCCTTCAGTTCAACAATGCAGCACTCCTTCAGTTCAACGATGCAGGGCTCCTTCAGTTCAATGATGCAGCACTCCTTCAGTTCATAATGCAGCCATCCTTCAGTTGAACAATGCATCACTCCTTAAGTTCAACAATGCAGCACTCGTTCACTTCAACAATGCAGTACTCCTTCAGTTCAATGAGGCAGGGCTCCTTCAGTTAAACAATGCAGCATGCCTTCAGTTCAAGATGGAGGGCTCCTTCAGTTCAACAATGCCGCACTCCTTCAGTTCAACAATGCAGCATTCCTTCAGTTCAACAATGCAGCACTCCTTCAGTTCAACAATGGAGCACTACTTCAGTTCATCAATGCAGCATTCCTTCAGTTCATCAATGCAGCACTCCTTCAGTTCAACAATGCTGCACTCGTGCAGTACAACAATGCAGTTCTGCTTTGATTCAACAATGCAGCACTCCTTCAACTCAACAACGCAGCACCCCTTCAGTTCAACAACGCCGCACTCCTTCAGTTCAACAATGGAGCACTCCTTCAGTTCATCAATGCAGCATTCGTTCAGTTCAACAATGCAGCACTCCTTCAGTTCAACAATGCTGCACTCATGCAGTTCAACAATGCAGCACTCCTTCAGTTCAACAATGCAGCACGCCTTCAGTTCAACAATGCCGCGCTACTTCAGTTCAACAATGCACCCAGCCTTCAGTTCAACAGTGAAGCATTCCTTCAGTTCAATGATGCAGCACGCCTTCAGTTCAACAATGCAGCTCTCCTTCAATTCGACAATGGAGCACTCCTTCAGTTCAACAATGCAGCTCTCCTTCAGTTCAATGCATCATTCCTTCAGTTCAACAATGAAGCACTCCTTCAGTACATCAATGCAGCATTCCTTTATTTCAACCATGCAGCACTCCTTCAGTTCAACAATGGAGCACTCCTTCAGTTCATCAATGCAGCATTCCTTCAGTTCAACAATGCAGCACTCCATCAGTTCAACAACGCTGCACACATGCATTTCAACGATGCAGGGCTCCTTCAGTTCAACAATGGAGCACTCCTTCAGTTCAACAATGCCGCATTCCTTCAGTTCAACAATGGAACACTCCTTCAGTTCGTCAATGCAGCATTCCTTCAGTTCAACAATGCAGCACTCCTTCAGTTCAACAATGCTGCACTCGTGCAGTTCAACGATGCAGGTCTACTTTGATTCAATAATGCAGCACTCATTCAGCTCGACAACGCAGCACTACTTCAGTTCAACAACGCCGCACTCCTTCAGTTCAACAGTGCAGCCATCCTTCAGTTCAACAATGCAGCACTCCTTCGGTTCAATGATGCAGGGCTCCTTCAGTTCATCAATGCAGGATTCCTTCAGTTCAACAATACAGCACTCCTTCAGTTCAACAATGCTGCACTCGTGCAGTTCAACGATGCAGGGCTCCTTTGATTCAACAATGCAGCATTCCTTCAGTTCAACAACGCCGCACTCCTTCAGTTTAGCATTGCAGCACCCCTTCTATTCAACAATGCAGCACTCGTTCACTTCAACAATGCAGCACTCCTTCTGTTCAACAATGCTGCACTCCTTCAGTTCAACAATGCAGCACTCCTTCAGTTCAACAATTCAGCACTCCTTCAGTTCAACAATTCAGCACTCCTTCAGTTCAACAATGCAGCACTCGTTCACGTCAACAATGCAGCATTCCTTCAGTTCAATGATGCAGGGCTCCTTCAGTTCAACAATGCAGCACTCCTTCAGTTCTAGATGGAGGGCTCCTTCAGTTCAACAATGCCACACTTCTTCAGTTCAACAATGCAGCACTCCTTGTGTTCAGCAATGCAGCACTCCTTCAGTTCAACAATACACCATGCCTTCAGTTCAACAGTGAAGCACTCCTTCAGTTCAACGTTGCAGCACTCCTTCAGTTAAACAATGTACCATTCCATCAGTTCAACAGTGCATGACGCCTTCAGTTCAACAATGCAGCACTCCTTCAATTCAACAATGGAGCACCCCTTCAGTTCAACAATGCAGCTCTCCTTCAGTTCAATGCAGTGCTCTTTCAGTTCATCAATGCAGCATTCCTTCAGTTCAACAATGCAGCACTCCATCAGTTCAACAATTCTGCACTCGTGCAGTTCAACGATGCAGGTATACTTTGATTCAACAATGCAGCACTCCTTCAGCTCAACAACGCAGCACTCCTTCAGTTCAACAACGCCACACTCCTTCAGTTCAACAATGGAGCACTCCTTCAGTTAATCAATGCTGCACTCCTTCAGTTCAACAATGCAGCACTCTTCAGTTCAACAATGCAGCACTCGTTCACTTCAGCAATGCAGCATTCCTAAGTTCAATGATGCAGGGCTCCTTCAGTTCAACAATGCCACACTCCTTCAGTTCAACAGTGCAGCACTCCTTGTGTTCAACAATGCAGCACTCCTTCAGTTCAACAATGCACCATGCCTTCAGTTCAACAGTGAAGCACTCCTTCAGTTCAACGATGCAGCACTCCTTCAGTTCAACAATGTACCATTCCATTTGTTCAACAGTGCAGCATGCCTTCAGCTCAACAATGCAGCACACCTTCAATTCAACAATGGAGCACCCCTTCAGTTCAAGAATGCAGCTCTCCTTCAGTTCAACAATGCAGCACTCCATCAGTTCAACAATGCTGCACTCGTGCAGTTCAACGATGCAGGTCTACTTTGATTCAACAATGCAGCACTCCTTCAGCTCAACAACGCAGCACTCCTTCAGTTCAACAACGCCACCCTCCTTCAGTTCAACAATGGAGCACTCCTTCAGTTAATCAATGCAGCATTCCTTCAGTTCAACAATGCAGCACTCCTTCAGTTCAACAATGCTGCACTCGTGCAGTTCAGCGATGCAGGTCTACTTGGATTCAATAATGCAGCACTCCTTCAGTTCAACAATGCAGCTCTCCTTCAATTCAACAATGCAGGGCTCCTTCAGTTCAACAATGCAGCACTCCTTCATTTCAACAATGGAGCACTCCTTCATTTCAACAATGCAGCGCTCCTTCCGTTCAACAGTGCAGCCATCCTTCAGTTCAACAATGCAGCACTCCTTCAGTTCAACGATGCAGGGCTGCTTCCGTTCAACGATGCAGCACTCCATCAGTTCATTGATGCAGGGCTCCTTCAGGTCAACAGTGCAGCACTCCTTAAGTTCAACGATGCAGCACTCCTTCATTTCAACAATGCAGCCTCTTGCAGTTCAACAATGCAGGGCTCCTTCAGTTCATCAATGCAGCATTCCTTCAGTTCAACAATGCAGGACTCCTTCAGTTCAAAAATGCAGCACGCCTTCAGTTCAACAATGCCGCGCTACTTCAGTTCAACAATGCACCCAGCCTTCAGTTCAACAGTGAAGCATTCCTTCAGTTCAATGATGCAGCACGCCTTCAGTTCAACAATGCAGCTCTCCTTCAATTCGACAATGGAGCACTCCTTCAGTTCAACAATGCAGCTCTCCTTCAGTTCAACAATGCAGCACTCCGTCAGTTCAACAATTCAGCACTCCTTCAGTTCAACAATGCAGCACTCGTTCACTTCAACAATGCAGCACTCCTTCTGTTCAAAAATGCTGCACTCCTTCAGTTCAACAATGCAGCACCCGTTCACGTCAACCATGCAGCATTCCTTCAGTTCAATGATGCAGGGCTCCTTCAGTTCAACAATGCAGCACGCCTTCAGTTCAAGATGGAGGGCTCCTTCAGTTCAACAATGCCACACTCCTTCAGTTCAACAATGCAGCACTGCTTTTGTTCAACAATGCAGCACTCCTTCAGTTCAACAATGCACCATGCCTTCAGTTCAACAGTGAAGCACTCCTTCAGTTCAACGATGCAGCACTCCTTCAGTTCAACAATGTACCATTCCATCAGTTCAACAGTGCAGAACGCCTTCAGTTCAACAATGCAGCACTACTTCAATGCAACAATGGAGCACCCCTTCAGTTCAACAATGCAGCTCTCCTTCAGTTCAATGCAGGGCTCCTTCAGTTCATCAATGCAGCATTCCTTCAGTTCAACAATGCAGCACTCCGTCAGTTCAACAATGCTGCACTCGTGCAGTTCAACGATGCAGGTCTACTTTGATTCAACAATGCAGCACTCCTTCAGCTCAACAACGCAGCACTCCTTCAGTTCAACAATGCCACACTCCTTCAGTTCAACAATGGAGCACTCCTTTAGTTCATCAATGCAGCATTCCTTCAGTTCAACAATGCAGCACTCCTTCAGTTCAACAATGCTGTACTCGTGCAGTTCAGCGATGCAGGTCTACTTGGATTCAACAATGCAGCACTCCTACAGCTCAACAACGCAGCACTCCTTCAGTTCAACAAGGCCGCACTCCTTCAGTTCAACAATGCAGCTCTCCTTCAGTTCAACGATGCAGGGATCCTTCAGTTCAACGATGCCGCACTGCTTCAGTGCAACAATGCAACATTCCATCAGTTCAACAATGCAGCACTCCTTCAGTTCAACAATGCAGCATTTGTTCACTTCAACAATGCAGCACTCCTTCAGTTCAATGAGGCAGAACTCCTTCAGTTCAACAATGCAGCTCGCCTTCAGTCCAAGATGGAGGGCTCCTTCAGTTCAACAATGCCGTACTTATTTAGTTCAACAATGCAGCTCTCCTTTAGTTCAACAATGCAGCACTCCTTCAGTTGAACAATGCAGCACTCCTTCAGTTCAACAATGCCGCGCTCCTTCAGTTCAACAATGCAGCACTCCTACAGTTCAACGATGCAGCACTCCTTCAGGTCAACAATGCACCGTGCCTTCAGTTCAACAGTAAAGCACTCGTTCACTTCAACAATGCAGCACTCCATCAGTTCAACAACGCCGCACTGCTTCAGTTCAACAATGCAGCTCTCCTTCAGCTCAACAATGCAGGGTTCCTTCAGTTCAACAGTGAAGCACTCGTTCACTTCAACAATGGAGCACTCCTTCATTTCAACAATGCAGCGCTCCTTCAGTTCAACAGTGCAGCCATCCTTCAGTTCAACAATGCAGCACTCCTTCAGTTCAACGATGCAGGGCTCCTTCAGTTCATCGATGCAGCACTCCTTCAGTTCAACAGTGCAGCCATCCTTCAGTTCAACAATGCAGCACTCCTTCAGTTCAATGATGCAGGGCTCCTTCAGGTCAACAGTGCAGCATTCCTTCAGTTCAACAATGCAGCACTCCTTCAGTTCAGCATCGCAGCACCCCTTCTATTCAACAATGCTGCACTCCTTCAGTGCAACAATGTAACATTCCATCAGATCAACAATGCCGCACTCCTTCAGTTCAACAATGCAGCACTCCTTCAGTTCAACAATTCAACGCTCCTTCAGTTCAACAATGCAGCACTCGTTCACTTCAACAATGCAGCACTCCTTCTGTTCAACAATGCTGCACTCCTTCAGTTCAACAGTGCAGCACTCCTTCAGTTCAACAATGCAGCACTCCTTCAGTTCAACAATTCAGCACTCCTTCAGTTCAACAATGCAGCACTCGTTCACTTCAACAATGCAGCACTCCTTCTGTTCAACAATGCTGCACTCCTTCAGTTCAACAATGCAGCACTCCTTCAGTTCAACAATTCAGCACTCCTTCAGTTCAACAATGCAGCACTCGTTCACGTCAACAATGCAGCATTCCTTCAGTTCAATGATGCAGGGCTCCTTCAGTTCAACAATGCAGCACTCCTTCAGTTCTAGATGGAGGGCTCCTTCAGTTCAACAATGCCACACTTCTTCAGTTCAACAATGCAGCACTCCTTGTGTTCAGCAATGCTGCACTCCTTCAGTTCAACAATGCACCATGCCTTCAGTTCAACAGTGAAGCACTCCTTCAGTTCAACGTTGCAGCACTCCTTCAGTTAAACAATGTACCATTCCATCAGTTCAACAGTGCAGCACGCATTCAGTTCAACAATGCAGCACTCCTTCAATTCAACAATGGAGCACCCCTTCAGTTCAACAATGCAGCTCTCCTTCAGTTCAATGCAGTGCTCTTTCAGTTCATCAATGCAGCATTCCTTCAGTTCAACAATGCAGCACTCCATCAGTTCAATAATTCTGCACTCGTGCAGTTCAACGATGCAGGTATACTTTGATTCAACAATGCAGCACTCCTTCAGCTCAACAACGCAGCACTCCTTCAGTTCAACAACGCCACACTCCTTCAGTTCAACAATGGAGCACTCCTTCAGTTAATCAATGCAGCATTCCTTCAGTTCAACAATGCTGCACTCGTGCAGTTCAGCGATGCAGGTCCACTTGGATTCAACAATGCAGCACTCCTTCCGTTCAACAATGCAGCTCTCCTTCAATTCAACAATGCAGGGCTCCTTCAGTTCAACAATGCAGCACTCTTTCATTTCAACAATGGAGCACTCCTTCATTTCAACAATGCAGCGCTCCTTCCGTTCAACAGTGCAGCCATCCTTCAGTTCAACAATGCAGCACTCCTTCAGTTCAACGATGCAGGGCTGCTTCAGTTCAACGATGCAGCACTCCATCAGTTCATTGATGCAGCGCTCCTTCATTTCAACAGTGCAGCCTCTTGAAGTTCAGCAATGCAGGGCTCCTTCAGTTCATCAATGCAGCATTCCTTCAGTTCAACAATACAGGACTCCTTCAGTTCAACATCGCAGCACCCCTTCTATTCAACAATGCCGCACTCCTTCAGTGCAACAATGCAACATTCCATCAGATCAACATTGCCGCACTCCTTCAGATCAACAATTCAGCACTCCTTCAGTTCAACAATGCAGCACTCGTTCACTTCAACAATGCAGCACTCCTTCTGTTCAAAAATGCTGCACTCCTTCAGTTCAACAATGCAGCACTCTTTAGTTCAACAATGCAGCACCCGTTCACGTCAACCATGCAGCATTCCTTCAGTTCAATGATGCAGGGCTCCTTCAGTTCAACAATGCAGCACGCCTTCAGTTCAAGATGGAGGGCTCCTTCAGTTCAACAATGCCACACTCCTTCTATTCAACAATGCAGCACTGCTTTTGTTCAACAATGCAGCACTCCTTCAGTTCAACAATGCACCATGCCTTCAGTTCAACAGTGAAGCACTCCTTCAGTTCAACGATGCAGCACTCCTTCAGTTCAACAATGTACCATTCCATCAGTTCAACAGTGCAGAACGCCTTCAGTTCAACAATGCAGCACTCCTTCAATGCAACAATGGAGCACCGCTTCAGTTCAACAATGCAGCTCTCATTCAGTTCAATGCAGGGCTCCTTCAGTTCATCAATGCAGCATTCCTTCAGTTCGACAATGCAGCACTCCGTCAGTTCAACAATGCTGCACTCGTGCAGTTCAACGATGCAGGTCTACTTTGATTCAACAATGCAGCACTCCTTCAGCTCAACAATGCAGCACTCCTTCAGTTCAACAATGGAGCACTCCTTTAGTTGATCAATGCAGCATTCCTTCAGTTCAACAATGCAGCACTCCTTCAGTTCAACAATGCTGCACTCGTGCAGTTCAGCGATGCAGGTCTACTTGGATTCAACAAGGCCGCACTCCTTCAGTTCAACAATGCAGCTCTCCTTCAGTTCAACGATGCAGGGATCCTTCAGTTCAACGATGCCGCACTGCTTCAGTGCAACAATGCAACATTCCATCAGTTCAACAATGCCGCACTCCTTCAGTTCAACAATGCAGCACTCTTTCATTTCAACAATGCAGCACTCCTTCTGTTCAACAATGCAGCACTCCTTCAGTTCAACAATGCAGCATTTGTTCACTTCAACAATGCAGCACTCCTTCAGTTCAATGAGGCAGAACTCCTTCAGTTCAACAATGCAGCTCGCCTTCAGTCCAAGATGGAGGGCTCCTTCAGTTAAACAATGCCGTACTTATTTAGTTCAACAATGCAGCTCTCCTTTAGTTCAACAATGCAGCACTCCTTCAGTTGAACAATGCAGCACTCCTTCAGTTCAACAATGCCGCACTCCTTCAGTTCAACAATGCAGCACTCCTACAGTTCAACGATGCAGCACTCCTTCAGGTCAACAATGCACCGTGCCTTCAGTTCAACAGTAAAGCACTCGTTCACTTCAACAATGCAGCACTCCATCAGTTCAACAACGCCGCACTCCTTCAGTTCAACAATGCAGCTCTCCTTCAGCTCAACAATGCAGGGCTCCTTCAGATCAACAGTGAAGCACTTGTTCACTTCAAAAATGGAGCACTCCTTCATTTCAACAATGCAGCGCTCCTTCCGTTCAACAGTGCAGCCATCCTTCAGTTCAACAATGCAGCACTCCTTCAGTTCAACGATGCAGGGCTCCTTCAGTTCATCGATGCAGCACTCCTTCAGTTCAACAGTGCAGCCATCCTTCAGTTCAACAATGCAGCACTCCTTCAGTTCAATGATGCAGGGCTCCTTCAGGTCAACAGTGCAGCATTCCTTCAGTTCAACAAAGCAGCACTCCTTCAGTTCAACATCGCAGCACCCCATGTTTCAACAATGCCGCACTCCTTCAGTGCAACAATGTAACATTCCATCAGATCAACAATGCCGCACTCCTTCAGTTCAACAATTCAACGCTCCTTCAGTTCAACAATGCAGCACTCGTTCACTTTAACAATGCAGCACTCCTTCAGTTCAACAATTCAACGCTCCTTCAGTTCAACAATGCAGCACTCCTTCAGTTCAACAATTCAACGCTCCTTCAGTTCAACAATGCAGCACTCGTTCACTTCAACAATACAGCACTCCTTCTGTTCAACAATGCTGCACTCCTTCAGTTCAACAATGCAGCACTCTTCAGTTCAACAATGCAGCACTCGTTCACTTCAGCAATGCAGCATTCCTTCAGTTCAATGATGCAGGGCTCCTTCAGTTCAACAATGCCACACTCCTTCAGTTCAACAGTGCAGCACTCCTTGTGTTCAACAATGCAGCACTCCTTCAGTTCAACAATGCACCATGCCTTCAGTTCAACAGTGAAGCACTCCTTCAGTTCAACGATGCAGCACTCCTTCAGTTCAACAATGTACCATTCCATCAGTTCAACAGTGCAGCCTGCCTTCAGTTCAACAATGCAGCACACCTTCAATTCAACAATGGAGCACCCCTTCAGTTCAAGAATGCAGCTCTCCTTCAGTTCAACAATGCAGCACTCCATCAGTTCAACAATGCTGCACTCGTGCAGTTCAACGATGCAGGTCTACTTTGATTCAACAATGCAGCACTCCTTCAGCTCAACAACGCAGCACTCCTCAGTTCAACAACGCCACACTCCTTCAGTTCAACAATGGGGCACTCCTTCAGTTCATCAATGCAGCATTCCTTCAGTTCAACAATGCTGCACTCATGCAGTTCAGCGATGCAGGTCTACTTGGATTCAACAATGCAGCACTCCTTCAGCTCAACAACGCAGCACTCCTTCAGTTCAACAATGCAGCTCTCCTTAAGTTCAACGATGCAGGGCTCCTTCAGTTCAATGATGCCGCACTCCTTAAGTGCAACAATGCAACATTCCATCAGTTCAACAATGCCGCACTCCTTCAGTTCAACAATGCAGCACTCCTTCAGTTCAACAATACAGCACTCCTTTGGTTCAACAATGCAGTACTCCTTCAGTTGAACAATGCAGCACGCCTTCAGTTCAACGACGGAGGGCTCCTTCAGTTCAACAATGCAGCACTCCTTCAGTTCAACAATGCAGCACTCCTACAGTTCAACGATGCAGCACTCCTTCAGGTCAACAATGCACCGTGCCTTTAGTTCAACAGTGAAGCACTCGTACACTTCATCAATGCAGCACTCCATCAGTTCAACAATGCCACACCTCTTCAGTTCAACAATGCAGCACTTCTTCAGTTGAACAATGCAGCTCGCCTTCAGTTCAACGACGGAGGGCTCCTTCTGTTCAACAATGCCGCACTCCTTCAGTTCAACAATGCAGCACTCCGACAGTTCAACGATGCAGCACTCCTTCAGTTCAACAGTGAAGCACTCCTTCAGTTCAATGATGCAGCACTCCTTCAGTTCAACAATGCACCATTCCTTCAGTTCAACAATGCAGGACTCCGACAGTTCAAAAATGCAGCACTCCTTCAATTCAACAATGGAGCACTCCTTCAGTTCAACAATGCAGCTCTCCTTCAGTTCAATGCAGGGCTCCTACAGTTCTACAGTGCAGCACTCCTTCAGTTCAACAATGCAGCACTCCGTCAGTTCAACCATGCAGCATTCCTTCAGTTCAACAATGCAGCATTCCTTCAGTTCAACAATGCAGCACTCCTTCAGTTCAACAATGCAGCACTCCTTCAGTTCAACAATGCAGCACTCCTTCAGTTCAACGATGCAGGGCTCCTTCAGTTCAACAATGCCGCGCTCCTTCAGTTCAACAATGCAGCACTCCTTCTGTTCAACAATGCAGCACTCCTTCTGTTCAACAATGCAGCACTCCTTCAGTTCAACAATGCAGCACTCCTTCAGTTCAATGATGCAGCACTCATTCAGTTCAACGATGCAGGGCTCCTTCAGTTCAACAATGCCGCGCTCTTTCAGTTCAACAATGAAGCACTACTTCTGTTCAACAATGCAGCACTACTTCTGTTCAACAATGCAGCACTCTTTCTGCTCAACAATGCAGCACTCCTTCAGTTCAACAATGCAGCACTCCTTCTGTTCAACAATGCAGCACTCCTTCAGTTCAACAATGCAGCACTCCTTCAGTTCAACAATGCAGCACTCCTTCAGTTCAACGATGCAGGGCTCCTTCAGTTCAACAATGCCGCGCTCCTTCAGTTCAACAATGCAGCACTCCTTCTGTTCAACAATGCAGCACTCCTTCTGTTCAACAATGCAGCACCCCTTCAGTTCAACAATGCAGCACTCCTTCAGTTCAATGATGCAGCACTCATTCAGTTCAACGATGCAGGGCTCCTTCAGTTCAACAATGCCGCGCTCTCTCAGTTCAACAATGCAGCACTACTTCTGTTCAACAATGCAGCACTACTTCTGTTCAACAATGCAGCACTCCTTCTGCTCAACAATGCAGCACTCCTTCAGTTCAACAATGCAGCACTCCTTCTGTTGAACATTGCAGCACTCCTTCTGTTCAACAAAGCAGCACTCCTTCAGTTTAACAATGCAGCATTCCTCCAGTTCAAAAATGCAGCAATCCGTCAGTTCAACAATGCAGCACTCCTTCAGATCAACAACGCAGCACTCCTTCAGTTCAACAATGGAGCACTCCTTCAGTTCAACAGTGCAGCTCTACTTCAGTTCAACGATGCACTGCTCCTTCAGTTCAACAATGCAGCATTCATTCAGTTCAACAATGCAGCAATCCGTCAGTTCAACGATGCAGCACTCCTTCATTTCTACAATGCAGCACTCCTTCATTTCTCCAACGCAGCACTCCTGCTGTTCAACGATGCAGGGGCCCTTCAGTTCATCAATGCAGTACTCAATCAGTTCAACGATGCAGGTCTCCTTCAATTCAACAATGCAGCACTTCTTCAGTTCAACAATGCAGCACTACTTCTGTTCAACAATGCAGCACTACTTCTGTTCAACAATGCAGCACTCCTTCTGCTCAACAATGCAGCACTCCTTCAGTTCAACAATGCAGCACTCCTTCTGTTGAACATTGCAGCACTCCTTCTGTTCAACAATGCAGCACTCCTTCAGTTTAACAATGCAGCATTCCTCCAGTTCAAAAATGCAGCAATCCGTCAGTTCAACAATGCAGCACTCCTTCAGATCAACAACGCAGCACTCCTTCAGTTCAACAATGGAGCACTCCTTCAGTTCAACAGTGCAGCTCTACTTCAGTTCAACGATGCACTGCTCCTTCAGTTCAACAATGCAGCATTCATTCAGTTCAACAATGCAGCAATCCGTCAGTTCAACGATGCAGCACTCCTTCATTTCTACAATGCAGCACTCCTTCATTTCTCCAACGCAGCACTCCTGCTGTTCAACGATGCAGGGGCCCTTCAGTTCATCAATGCAGTACTCAATCAGTTCAACGATGCAGGTCTCCTTCAATTCAACAATGCAGCACTTCTTCAGTTCAACAATGCAGCAATCCTTCAGTTCAATGATACAGGGCTCCTTCAGTTCAACAACGCCGCACTCCTTCAGTTCAACAACGCAGCATTCCTTCAGTTCAACAATGCAGCAATCGGTCAGTTCAACAACACAGCACTCCCTCAGTGCAACAACGCAGCACGCCTTCAGTTCAACAATGCAGCACTCCGTCAGTTCAACAATTCAGCACTCCTTCAGTTCAACAATGCAGCACTCGTTCACTTCAACAATGCACACTCCTTCTGTTCAAAAATGCTGCACTCCTTCAGTTCAACAATGCAGCACTCTTTAGTTCAACAATGCAGCACCCGTTCACGTCAACCATGCAGCATTCCTTCAGTTCAATGATGCAGGGCTCCTTCAGTTCAACAATGCAGCCGCCTTCAGTTCAAGATGGAGGGCTCCTTCAGTTCAACAATGCCACACTCCTTCAGTTCAACAATGCAGCACTGCTTTTGTTCAACAATGCAGCACTCCTTCAGTTCAACAATGCACCATGCCTTCAGTTCAACAGTGAAGCACTCCTTCAGTTCAACGATGCAGCACTCCTTCAGTTCAACAATGTACCATTCCATCAGTTCAACAGTGCAGAACGCCTTCAGTTCAACAATGCAGCACTCCTTCAATGCAACAATGGAGCACCCCTTCAGTTCAACAATGCAGCTCTCCTTCAGTTCAATGCAGGGCTCCTTCAGTTCATCAATGCAGCATTCCTTCAGTTCAACAATGCAGCACTCCGTTAGATCAACAATGCTGCACTCGTGCAGTTCAACGATGCAGATCTACTTTGATTCAACAATGCAGCACTCCTTCAGCTCAACAATGCAGCACTCCTTCAGTTCAACAATGGAGCACTCCTTTAGTTCATCAATGCAGCATTCCTTCAGTTCAACAATGCAGCACTGCTTCAGTTCAACAATGCTGCACTCGTGCAGTTCAGCGATGCAGGTCTACTTGGATTCAACAATGCAGCACTCCTACAGCTCAACAATGCAGCACTCCTTCAGTTCAACAAGGCCGCACTCCTTCAGTTCAACAATGCAGCTCTCCTTCAGTTCAACGATGCAGGGATCCTTCAGTTCAACGATGCCGCACTGCTTCAGTGCAACAATGCAACATTCCATCAGTTCAACAATGCCGCACTCCTTCAGTTCAACAATGCAGCACTCTTTCATTTCAACAATGCAGCACTCCTTCAGTTCAACAATGCAGCTCGCCTTCAGTCCAAGATGGAGGGCTCCTTCAGTTCAACAATGCCGTACTTATTTAGTTCAACAATGCAGCACTCCTTCAGTTGAACAATGCAGCACTCCTTCAGTTCAACAATGCCGCACTCCTTCAGTTCAACAATGCAGCACTCCTACAGTTCAACGATGCAGCACTCCTTCAGGTCAACAATGCACCGTGCCTTCAGTTCAACAGTAAAGCACTCGTTCACTTCAACAATGCAGCACTCCATCAGTTCAACAACGCCGCACTCCTTCAGTTCAACAATGCAGCTCTCCTTCAGCTCAACAATGCAGGGCTCCTTCAGATCAACAGTGAAGCACTTGTTCACTTCAACAATGGTGCACTCCTTCATTTCAACAATGCAGCGCTCCTTCCGTTCAACAGTGCAGCCATCCTTCTGTTCAACAATGCAGCACTCCTTCAGTTCAACGATGCAGGGCTCCTTCAGTTCATCGATGCAGCACTCCTTCAGTTCAACAGTGCAGCCATCCTTCAGTTCAACAATGCAGCACTCCTTCAGTTCAATGATGCAGGGCTCCTTCAGGTCATCAGTGCAGCATTCCTTCAGTTCAACAATGCAGCACTCCTTCAGTTCAGCATCGCAGCACCCCTTCTATTCAACAATGCCGCACTCCTTCAGTGCAACAAGGTAACATTCCATCAGATCAACAATGCCGCACTCCTTCAGTTCAACAATGCAGCACTCCTTCAGTTCAACAATGCCGCACTCCTTCAGTTCAACAATGCAGCACTCCTTCAGTTCAACAATTCAACGCTCCTTCAGTTCAACAATGCAGCACTCGTTCACTTCAACAATACAGCACTCCTTCTGTTCAACAATGCTGCACTCCTTCAGTTCAACAATGCAGCACTCTTCAGTTCAACAATGCAGCACTCGTTCACTTCAACAATGCAGCATTCCTTCAGTTCAATGATGCAGGGCTCCTTCAGTTCAACAATGCCACACTCCTTCAGTTCAACAGTGCAGCACTCCTTTTGTTCAACAATGCAGCACTCCTTCAGTTCAACAATGCACCATGCCTTCAGTTCAACAGTTAGGCACTCCTTCAGTTCAACGATGTACCATTCCATCAGTTCAACAGTGCAGCACGCCTTCAGTTCAACAATGCAGCACACCTTCAATTCAACAATGGAGCACCCCTTCAGTTCAACAATGCAGCTCTCCTTCAGTTCAACAATGCAGCACTCCATCAGTTCAACAATGCAGGTCTACTTTGATTCAACAATGCAGCACTCCTTCAGCTCAACAACGCATCACTCCTCAGTTCAACAACGCCACACTGCTTCAGTTCAACAATGGGGCACTCCTTCAGTTCATCAATGCAGCATTCCTTCAGTTCAACAACGCAGCACTCCTTCAGTTCAACAATGCTGCACTCATGCAGTTCAGCGATGCAGGTCTACTTGGATTCAACAATGCAGCACTCCTTCAGCTCAACAACGCAGCACTCCTTCAGTTCAACAATGCAGCTCTCCTTAAGTTCAACAATGCAGGGCTCCTTCAGTTCAACGATGCCGCACTCCTTAAGTGCAACAATGCAACATTCCATCAGTTCAACAATGCCGCACTCCTTCAGTTCAACAATGCAGCACTCCTTCAGTTCAACAATGCAGCACTCCTTTGGTTCAACAATGCAGCACTCCTTCAGTTGAACAATGCAGCACGCCTTCAGTTCAACGACGGAGGGCTCCTTCAGTTCAACAATGCAGCACTCCTTCAGTTCAACAATGCAGCACTCCTACAGTTCAACGATGCAGCACTCCTTCAGGTCAACAATGCACCGTGCCTTTAGTTCAACAGTGAAGCACTCGTTCACTTCATCAATGCAGCACTCCATCAGTTCAACAATGCCGCACTCCTTCAGTTCAACAATGCAGCACTTCTTCAGTTGAACAATGCAGCACGCCTTCAGTTCAACGACGGAGGGCTCCTTCAGTTCAATAATGCCGCACTCCTTTAGTTCAACAATGCAGCACTCCGACAGTTCAACGATGCAGCACTCCGTCAGTTCAACAGTGAAGCACTCCTTCAGTTCAATGATGCGGCACTCCTTCAGTTCAACAATGCACCATTCCTTCAGTTCAACAGTGCAGCACGCCTTCAGTTCAAAAATGCAGCACTCCTTCAATTCAACAATGAAGCACTCCTTCAGTTCAACAATGCAGCTCTCCTTCAGTTCAATGCAGGGCTCCTACAGTTCTACAGTGCAGCACTCCTTCAGTTCAACAATGCAGCACTCCGTCAGTTCAACCATGCAGCATTCCTTCAGTTCAACAATGCAGCATTCCTTCAGTTCAACAATGCAGCACTCCTTCTGTTCAACAATGCAGCACTCCTTCTGTTCAACAATGCAGCACACCTTCAGTTCAACAATGCAGCACTCCTTCAGTTCAATGATGCAGCACTCATTCAGTTCAACGATGCAGGGCTCCTTCAGTTCAACAATGCCGCGCTCTTTCAGTTCAACAATGCAGCACTACTTCTGTTCCAAAATGCAGCACTACTTCTGTTCAACAATGCAGCACTCCTTCTGCTCAACAATGCAGCACTCCTTCAGTTCAACAATGCAGCACTCCTTCTGTTCAACAATGCAGCACTCCTTCTGTTCAACAATGCAGCACTCCTTCAGTTCAACAATGCAGCATTCTTCCAGTTCAAAAATGCAGCAATCCATCAGTTCAACAATGCAGCACTCCTTCAGATCAACAACGCAGCACTCCTTCAGTTCAACAATGGAGAACTCCTTCAGTTCAACAGTGCAGCTCTACTTCAGTTCAACGATGCACTGCTCCTTCAGTTCAACAATGCAGCATTCATTCAGTTCAACAATGCAGCAATCCGTCAGTTCAACGATGCAGCACTCCTTCATTTCTACCATGCAGCACTCCTTCATTTCTACAACGCAGCACTCCTGCTGTTCAACGATGCAGGGGCCCTTCAGTTCATCAATGCAGTACTCAATCAGTTCAACGATTCAGGTCTCCTTCAATTCAATGATGCAGCACTCCTTCAGTTCAACAATGCAGCAATCCTTCAGTTCAATGATACAGGGCTCCTTCAGTTCAACAACGCCGCACTCCTTCAGTTCAACAACGCAGCATTCCTTCAGTTCAACAATGCAGCAATCGGTCAGTTCAACAACGCAGCACTCCCTCAGTGCAACAACGCAGCACGCCTTCAGTTCAAAAATGGGGCACTCCTTCAGTTCAACAATGCAGCTCGACTTCACTTCAATGATGCAGCACTCATTCAGTTCAACGATGCAGGTCTCCTCCAATTCAACGATGCAGCACTCCTTTTGTTCAACAATGCAGCACTCCTTCAGTTCAACGATGCAGCACTCCATCAGTTCAACAATGCACCATTCCATCAGTTCAACAATGCAGCTCTCCTTCAGTTCAACAATGGAGCACTCCTTCAGTTCAACAATGCAGCTCTCCTTCAGTTCAATGCAGGGCTCCTTCAGTTCAACAATGCAGCACTCCTTCAGTTCATCAATGCAGCATTCCTTCAGTTCAACAATGCAGCACTCCTTCAGTTCAACAATGCAGCACTCCTTCAGTTCAACAATGCAGCTCTCCTTAAGTTCAACGATGCAGGGCTCCTTCAGTTCAACGATGCCGCACTCCTTAAGTGCAACAATGCACCGTGCCTTTTGTTCAACAGTGAAGCACTCGTTCACTTCATCAATGCAGCACTCCTTCAGTTCATCAATGCAGCATTCCTTCAGTTCAACAATGCAGCACTCCTTCAGTTCAACAATGCTGCACTCCTGCAGTTCAACGATGCAGGGCTCCTTTGATTCTGCAATGCAGCACTCCTTCAGCTCAACAACGCAGCACTCCTTCCGTTCAACAACGTCGCACTCCTTCAGTTCAACAATGCAGCATTCCTTCAGTTCAATGATGCAGGGCTCCTTCAGTTCAACAACGCCGCACTCCTTCAGTTCAACAACGCAGCATTCCTTCAGTTCAACAATGCAGCAATCGGTCAGTTCAACAACGCAGCACTCCCTCACTGCAACAACGCAGCACGCCTTCAGTTCAAAAATGGAGCACACCTTCAGTTCAACAATGCAGCGCGACTTCACTTCAACGACGCAGCACTCATTCAGTTCAACGATGCAGGTCTCCTTCAATTCAACGATTCAGCACTCCTTCAGTTCAACAATGCAGCACTCCTTCAG
This sequence comes from Scyliorhinus torazame, assembly GCF_047496885.1. Taxonomy (NCBI): domain Eukaryota; kingdom Metazoa; phylum Chordata; class Chondrichthyes; order Carcharhiniformes; family Scyliorhinidae; genus Scyliorhinus; species Scyliorhinus torazame. Next base: position 260,884,433 of record NC_092715.1, on the reverse strand, counting down.
TTCAACAATGCAGCACGCCTTCAGTTCAACAATGCAGCACGCCTTCAGTTCAAAAATGGAGCACTCCTTCAGTTCAACAATGCAGCTCGACTTCACTTCAATGATTCAGCATTCCTTGAGTTCAACAATGCAGCACTCCTGCAGTTCAACGATGCAGCACTCCTTCAGTTTAACAATGCACCATTCCATCAGTTCAACAATGCAGCACTCCTACAGTTCAACAATGGAGCACGCCTTCAGTTCAACAACGCAGCACTCCTTCAGTTCAACAATGCAGCACTCCGTCAGTTCAACAATTCAGCACTCCTTCAGTTCAACTATGCAGCACTCCGTCAGTTCAACAATTCAGCACTCCTTTAGTTCAACAATGCAGTACTCGTTCACTTCAACAATGCAGCACTCCTTCTGTTCAAAAATGCTGCACTCCTTCAGTTCAACAATGCAGCACTCTTTAGTTCAACAATGCAGCACCCGTTCACGTCAACCTTGCAGCATTCCTTCAGTTCAATGATGCAGGGCTCCTTCAGTTCAACAATGCAGCACGCCTTCAGTTCAAGATGGAGGGCTCCTTCCGTTCAACAATGCCACACTCCTTCAGTTCAACAATGCAGCACTGCTTTTGTTCAACAATGCAGCACTCCTTCAGTTCAACAATGCACCATGACTTCAGTTCAACAGTGAAGCACTCCTTCAGTTCAACGATGCAGCACTCCTTCAGTTCAACAATGTACCATTCCATCAGTTCAACAGTGCAGAACGCCTTCAGTTCAACAATGCAGCACTCCTTCAATGCAACAATGGAGCACCCCTTCAGTTCAACAATGCAGCACTCCGTCAGTTCAACAATGCTGCACTCGTGCAGTTCAACGATGCAGGTCTACTTTGATTCAACAATGCAGCACTCCTTCAGCTCAACAACGAAGCACTCCTTCATTTCAACAACGCCACACTCCTTCAGTTCAACAATGGAGCACTCCTTTAGTTCATCAATGCAGCATTCCTTCAGTTCAACAATGCAGCACTCCTTCAGTTCAACAATGCTGCACTCGTGCAGTTCAGCGATGCAGGTCGACTTGGATTCAACAATGCAGCACTCCTACAGCTCAACAACGCAGCACTCCTTCAGTTCAACAAGGCCGCACTCCTTCAGTTCAACAATGCAGCTCTCCTTCAGTTCAACGATGCAGGGATCCTTCAGTTCAACGATGTCGCACTGCTTCAGTGCAACAATGCAACATTCCATCAGTTCAACAATGCCGCACTCCTTCAGTTCAACAATGCAGCACTCTTTCATTTCAACAATGCAGCACTCCTTCTGTTCAACAATGCAGCACTCCTTCAGTTCAACAATGCAGCATTTGTTCACTTCAACAATGCAGCACTCCTTCAGTTCAATGAGGCAGAGCTCCTTCAGTTCAACAATGCAGCACTCCTTCAGTTCAACAATGCAGCATTTGTTCACTTCAACAATGCAGCACTCCTTCAGTTCAATGAGGCAGGACTCCTTCATTTCAACATTGCAGCACTCCTTCAGTTCAACAATGCAGCACTCCTTCAGTTCAACAATGCAGCACTCCTTCAGTTCAACAATGCCGCACACCTTCAGTTCAACAATGCAGCACTTCTTCAGTTGAACAATGCAGCACGCCTTCAGTTCAACGACGGAGGGCTCCTTCATTTCAACAATGCTGCACTCCTTCAGTTCAACAATGCAGCTCTCCTTCAGTTCAACAATGGAGCACTTCTTCAGTTCATCAATGCAGCATTCCTTCAGTTCTACTAGCAGCACTCATGCAGTTCAACAATGCTGCACTCGTGCTGTACAACGATGCAGATCTACTTTGATTCAACAATGCAGCACTCCTTCAGCTCAACAATGCAGCACTCCTTCAGTTCAGCAACGCTGCACTCCTTCCGTTCAACAATGCACCATTCCTTCAGTCCAACAGTGCAGCACGCCTTCAGTTCAATAATGAAGCACTCCTTCAATTCAACAATGGAGCACTCCTTCAGTTCAACAATGCAGCTCTCCTTCAGTTCAAAGCAGGGCTCCTTCAGTTCAACAGTGCAGCATTCCTTCAGTTCAACAATGCAGCATTCCTTCTGTTCAACAATGCAGCATTCCTTCAGTTCAAAAGTGCAGCACTCCTTCAGTTCAACAATGCACCATTCCTTCAGTTCAAAAGTGCAGCATGCCTTCAGTTCAACAATGCAGCACTGCTTCAGTTCATCAATGCAGCATTTGTTCAGTTCAACAATGCAGCACTCCTTCAGTTCAACAATGCTGCACTCATGCAGTTCAACGATGCAGATCTACTTTGATTCAACAATGCAGCACTCCTTCAGCTCAACAATGCAGCACTCCTTCAGTTCAACAACGCCGCAATCCTTCAGTTCAGCAACGCTGCACTCCTTCCGTTCAACAATGCACCATTCCTTCAGTCCAACAGTGCAGCACGCCTTCAGTTCAATAATGAAGCACTCCTTCAATTCAACAATGGAGCACTCCTTCAGTTCAACAATGCAGCTCTCCTTCAGTTCAAAGCAGGGCTCCTTCAGTTCAACAGTGCAGCATTCCTTCAGTTCAACAATGCAGCATTCCTTCTGTTCAACAATGCAGCATTCCTTCAGTTCAAAAGTGCAGCACTCCTTTAGTTCAACAATGCACCATTCCTTCAGTTCAAAAGTGCAGCATGCCTTCAGTTCAACAATGCAGCACTGCTTCAGTTCAACAATGCAGCTCTCCTTCAGTTCAATGCAGGGCTCCTTCAGTTCAACCGTGCAGCATTCCTTCAGTTCAACAATGCAGCACTCGTGCAGTTCAATGATGCAGGGCTCCTTTGATTCAACAATGCAGCAGTCCTTCAGTTCAACAACGCCGAACTACTTCAGTTCAGCAACGCAGCACCCCTTCTGTTCAAGAATGCCGCACTCCTTACGTTCGACAATGCAACATTCCGAGAGTTCAACAATGCCGCACTCCTTCAGTACAACAAGGCAGGACTCCTTCATTTCAACATTGCAGCACTCCTTCAGTTCAACAATGCAGCACTTCTTCAGTTCAACAATGCCGCACACCTTCAGTTCAACAATGCAGCACTTCTTCAGTTGAACAATGCAGCACGCCTTCAGTTCAACGACGGAGGGCTCCTTCAGTTCAACAATGCTGCACTCCTTCAGTTCAACGATGCAGCACTCCTTCAGTTCAACAATGCACCATGCCTTCAGTTCAACAGTGAAGCACTCCTTCAGTTCAATGATGCAGCACTCCTTCAGTTCAACAATGCACCATTCCTTCAGTTCAACAGTGCAGCACGCCATCAGTTCAATAATGCAGCACTCCTTCAATTCAACAATGGAGCACTCCTTCAGTTCAACAATGCAGCTCTCCTTCAGTTCAATGCAGGGCTCCTTCAGTTCAACAGTGCAGCATTCCTTCAGTTCAACAATGCAGCATTCCATCAGTTCAACAATGCATCATTCCTTCAGTTCAACAATGCAGCACTCCTTCAGTTCAACAATGGAGCACTCCTTCAGTTCATCAATGCAGAATTCCTTCAGTTCAACAACGCCGCACTACTTCAGTTCAACAATGGAGCACTCCTTCAGTTCATCAATGCAGCATTTGTTCAGTTCAACAATGCAGCACTCCTTCAGTTCAACGATGCTGCACTCATGCAGTTCAACGATGCAGATCTACTTTGATTCAACAATGCAGCACTCCTTCAGCTCAACAATGCAGCACTCCTTCAGTTCAACAACGCCGCAATCCTTCAGTTCAGCAACGCAGCACTCCTTCAGTTCAACAATGCTGCACTCATGCAGTACAACGATGCAGGTCTATTTTGATTCAACAATGCAGCACTCCTTCAGCTCAACAACGCAGCACTCCTTCAGTTCAACAACGCCGCACTCCTTCAGTTCAACAATGGAGCACTCCTTCAGTTCATCAATGCAGCATTCGTTCAGTTCAACAATGCAGCACTCCTTCAGTTCAACAATGCAGCACTCATGCACTTCAACGATGCAGGTCTACTTTGTTTCAACAATGCAGCACTCATTCAGCTCAACAATGAACCACTCATTCAGTTCAACAACGCCGCACTACTTCAGTTCAACAATGCAACTCTCCTTCAATTCAACAATGGAGCACTCCTTCAGTTCAACAATGCAGCTCTCCTTCAGTTCAAAGCAGGGCTCCTTCAGTTCAACAGTGCAGCAATCCTTCAGTTCAACAATGCAGCATTCCTTCAGTTCAACAATGCAGCATTCCTTCAGTTCAAAAGTGCAGCACTCCTTCAGTTCAACAATGCACCATTCCTTCATTCAAAAGTGCAGCATGCCTTCAGTTCAACAATGCAGCACTCCTTCAGTTCAACAATGCAGCTCTCCTTCAGTTCAATGCAGGGCTCCTTCAGTTCAACCGTGCAGCATTCCTTCAGTTCAACAATGCAGCACTCGTGCAGTTCAATGATGCAGGGCTCCTTTGATTCAACAATGCAGCAGTCCTTCAGTTCAACAACGCCGAACTCCTTCAGTTCAGCAACACAGCGCCCCTTCTGTTCAAGAATGCCGCAATCCTTACGTTCAACAATGCAACATTCCGTCAGTTCAACAATGCCGCACTCCTTCAGTACAACAAGGCAGGACTCCATCATTTCAACATTGCAGCACTCCGTCAGTTCAACAATGCAGCACTCCTTCAGTTCAACAATGCAGCACTCCTTCAGTTCAACAATGCCACACACCTTCAGTTCAACAATGCAGCACTTCTTCAGTTGAACAATGCAGCACGCCTTCAGTTCAACGACGGACGGCTCCTTCAGTTCAACAATGCTGCACTCCTTCAGTTCAACAATGCAGCTCTCCTTCAGTTCAACAATGGAGCACTCCTTCAGTTCATCAATGCAGCATTCCTTCAGTTCAACTAGCAGCACTCATGCAGTTCAACAATGCTGCACTCGTGCTGTACAACGATGCAGGTCTACTTTGATTCAACAATGCAGCTCTCCTTCAGCTCAACAACGCAGCACTCCGTCAGTTCAACAACGCCGCACTCCTTCAGTTCAACAATGGAGCACTCCTTCAGTTCATCAATGCAGCATTTGTTCATTTCAACAATGCAGCACTCCTTCAGTTCAACAATGCTGCACTCATGCGGTTCAACGATGCAGGTCTACTTTGTTCCAACAATGCAGCTCTCCTTCAGCTCAACAACGCCGCACTCCTTCAGTTCAACAATGCAGCACTCCTTCAGCTCAACAATGCAGCACTCCTTCAGTTCAACAACGCCGCACTCCTTCAGTTCAGCAATGCAGCACTCCTTCCGTTCAACAATGCACCATTCCTTCAGTTCAACAGTGCAGCACGCCTTCAGTTCAATGATGAAGCACTCCTTCAATTCAACAATGGAGCACTCCTTCAGTTCAACAATGCAGCTCTCCTTCAGTTCAAAGCAGGACTCCTTCAGTTCAACAGTGCAGCATTCCTTCAGTTCAACAATGCAGCATTCCTTCAGTTCAACAATGCAGCATTCCTTCAGTTCAAAAGTGCAGCACTCCTTCAGTTCAACAATGCACCATTCCTTCAGTTCAAAAGTGCAGCATGCCTTCAGTTCAACAATGCAGCACTCCTTCAGTTCAACAATGCAGCTCTCCTTCAGTTCAATGCAGGGCTCCTTCAGTTCAACCGTGCAGCATTCCTTCAGTTCAACAATGCAGCACTCGTGCAGTTCAATGATGGAGTGCTCCTTTGATTCAACAATGCAGCAGTCCTTCAGTTCAACAACGCCGAACTCCTTCAGTTCAGCAACGCAGCACCCCTTCTGTTCAAGAATGCCGCACTCCTTACGTTCAACAATGCAACATTCCGTCAGTTCAACAATGACGCACTCCTTCAGTACAACAAGGTAGGACTCCTTCATTTCAACATTGCAGCACTCCTTCAGTTCAGCAATGCAGTACTCCTTCAGTTCAACAATGCAGCACTCCTTCAGTTCAACAATGCCGCACACCTTCAGTTCAACAATGCAGCTCTCCTTCAGTTCAACAATGGAGCACTCCTTCAGTTCATCAATGCAGCATTCCTTCAGTTCAACTAGCAGCACTCATGCAGTTCAACAATGCTGCACTCGTGCTGTACAACGATGCAGGTCTACTTTGATTCAACAATGCAGCTCTCCTTCAGCTCAACAACGCAGCACTCCTTCAGTTCAACAACGCCGCACTCCTTCAGTTCAACAATGGAGCACTCCTTCAGTTCATCAATGCAGCATTTGTTCATTTCAACAACGCAGCACTCCTTCAGTTCAACAATGCTGCACTCATGCGGTTCAACGATGCAGGTCTACTTTGATTCAACAATGCAGCTCTCCTTCAGCTCAACAACGCGGCACTCCTTCAGTTCAACAATGGAGCACTCCTTCAGTTCATCAATGCAGCATTTGTTCAGTTCAACAATGCAGCACCACTTCAGTTCAACAATGCTGCACTCATGCAGTTCAACGATGCAGATCTACTTTGATTCAACAATGCAGCACTCCTTCAGCTCAACAATGCAGCACTCCTTCAGTTCAACAACGCCGCACTCCTTCAGTTCAGCAACGCAGCACTCCTTCCGTTCAACAATGCACCATTCCTTCAGTTCAACAGTGCAGCACGCCTTCAGTTCAATGATGAAGCACTCCTTCAATTCAACAATGGAGCACTCCTTCAGTTCAACAATGCAGCTCTCCTTCAGTTCAAAGCAGGACTCCTTCAGTTCAACAGTGCAGCATTCCTTCAGTTCAACAATGCAGCATTCCTTCAGTTCAACAATGCAGCATTCCTTCAGTTCAAAAGTGCAGCACTCCTTCAGTTCAACAATGCACCATTCCTTCAGTTCAAAAGTGCAGCATGCCTTCAGTTCAACAATGCAGCACTCCTTCAGTTCAACAATGCAGCTCTCCTTCAGTTCAATGCAGGGCTCCTTCAGTTCAACCGTGCAGCATTCCTTCAGTTCAACAATGCAGCACTCGTGCAGTTCAATGATGGAGGGCTCCTTTGATTCAACAATGCAGCAGTCCTTCAGTTCAACAACGCCGAACTCCTTCAGTTCAGCAACGCAGCACCCCTTCTGTTCAAGAATGCCGCACTCCTTACGTTCAACAATGCAACATTCCGTCAGTTCAACAATGACGCACTCCTTCAGTACAACAAGGTAGGACTCCTTCATTTCAACATTGCAGCACTCCTTCAGTTCAGCAATGCAGCACTCCTTCAGTTCAACAATGCAGCACTCCTTCAGTTCAACAATGCCGCACACCTTCAGTTCAACAATGCAGCACTTCTTCAGTTGAACAATGCAGCACGCCTACAGTTCAACGACAGAGGGCTCCTTCAGTTCAACAATGCTGCGCTCCTTCAGTTCAACAATGCAGCACTCCTTCAGTTCAACAATGCAGCACTCCTACAGTTCAACAATGCACCATGCCTTCAGTTCAACAGTGAAGCACTCCTTCAGTTCAATGATGCAGCACTCCTTCAGTTCAACAATGCACCATTCCTTCAGTTCAACAGTGCAGCACGCCATCAGTTCAATAATGCAGCACTCCTTCAATTCAACAATGGAGCACTCCTTCAGTTCAACAATGCAGCTCTCCTTCAGTTCAATGCAGGGCTCCTTCAGTTCAACAGTGCAGCATTCCTTCAGTTCAACAATGCAGCATTCCATCAGTTCAACAATGCAGCATTCCTTCAGTTCAACAATGCAGCACTCCTTCAGTTCAACAATGGAGCACTCCTTCAGTTCATCAAAGCAGCATTCCTTCAGATCAACAATACAGCACTCCTTCAGTTCAACAATGCTGCACTCGTGCAGTACAACGATGCAGGTCTACTTTGATTCAACAATGCAGCATTCCTTCAGTTCAACAATGCAGCACTCCTTCAGTTCAACAATGGAGCACTCCTTCAGTTCATCAATGCAGCATTCCTTCAGTTCAACGAGCAGCACTCCTTCAGTTCAACAATGCTGCACTTGTGCAGTACAACGATGCAGGTAAACTTTGATTCAACAATGCACCACTCCTTCAGCTCAACAACGCAGCACTCCTTCAGTTCAACGACGCCGCACTCCTTCAGTTCAACAGTGGAGCACTCCTTCAGTTCATCAATGCAGCATTCCTTCAGTTCAACAATGCAGCACTCCTTCAGTTCAACAATGCTGCACTCATGCACTTCAACGATGCAGGTCTACTTTGATTCAACAATGCAGCACTCCTTCAGCTCAACAATGCACCACTCATTCAGTTCAACAACGCCGCACTCCTTCAGTTCAACAATGCAACTCTCTTTCAGTTCAACAATGGAGCACTCCTTCAGTTCATCAATGCAGCATTCCTTCAGTTCAGCAATGCAGCACTCCTTCAGTTCAACAACGCAGCACTCCTTCAGCTCAACAATGCCGCACTCCTTCCGTTCAACAATGCACCATTCCTTCAGTTCAACAGTGCAGCACGCCTTCAGTTCAACAATGCTGCACTCATGCAGTTCAACGATGCAGATCTACTTTGATTCAACAATGCAGCACTCCTTCAGCTCAACAATGCAGCACTCCTTCAGTTCAACAACGCCGCACTCCTTCAGTTCAGCAACGCAGCACTCCTTCCGTTCAACAATGCACCATTCCTTCAGTTCAACAGTGCAGCACGCCTTCAGTTCAATGATGAAGCACTCCTTCAATTCAACAATGGAGCACTCCTTCAGTTCAACAATGCAGCTCTCCTTCAGTTCAAAGCAGGACTCCTTCAGTTCAACAGTGCAGCATTCCTTCAGTTCAACAATGCAGCATTCCTTCAGTTCAACAATGCAGCATTCCTTCAGTTCAAAAGTGCAGCACTCCTTCAGTTCAACAATGCACCATTCCTTCAGTTCAAAAGTGCAGCATGCCTTCAGTTCAACAATGCAGCACTCCTTCAGTTCAACAATGCAGCTCTCCTTCAGTTCAATGCAGGGCTCCTTCAGTTCAACCGTGCAGCATTCCTTCAGTTCAACAATGCAGCACTCGTGCAGTTCAATGATGGAGGGCTCCTTTGATTCAACAATGCAGCAGTCCTTCAGTTCAACAACGCCGAACTCCTTCAGTTCAGCAACGCAGCACCCCTTCTGTTCAAGAATGCCGCACTCCTTACGTTCAACAATGCAACATTCCGTCAGTTCAACAATGACGCACTCCTTCAGTACAACAAGGTAGGACTCCTTCAGTTCAACAATGCAGCACTCCTTCAGTTCAACAATGCCGCACACCTTCAGTTCAACAATGCAGCACTTCTTCAGTTGAACAATGCAGCACGCCTACAGTTCAACGACAGAGGGCTCCTTCAGTTCAACAATGCTGCGCTCCTTCAGTTCAACAATGCAGCACTCCTTCAGTTCAACAATGCAGCACTCCTACAGTTCAACAATGCACCATGCCTTCAGTTCAACAGTGAAGCACTCCTTCAGTTCAATGATGCAGCACTCCTTCAGTTCAACAATGCACCATTCCTTCAGTTCAACAGTGCAGCACGCCATCAGTTCAATAATGCAGCACTCCTTCAATTCAACAATGGAGCACTCCTTCAGTTCAACAATGCAGCTCTCCTTCAGTTCAATGCAGGGCTCCTTCAGTTCAACAGTGAAGCACTCCTTCAGTTCAATGATGCAGCACTCCTTCAGTTCAACAATGCACCATTCCTTCAGTTCAACAGTGCAGCACGCCATCAGTTCAATAATGCAGCACTCCTTCAATTCAACAATGGAGCACTCCTTCAGTTCAACAATGCAGCTCTCCTTCAGTTCAATGCAGGGCTCCTTCAGTTCAACAGTGCAGCATTCCTTCAGTTCAACAATGCAGCATTCCATCAGTTCAACAATGCAGCATTCCTTCAGTTCAACAATGCAGCACTCCTTCAGTTCAACAATGAAGCACTCCTTCAGTTCATCAATGCAGCATTCCTTCAGATCAACAATACAGCACTCCTTCAGTTCAACAATGCTGCACTCGTGCAGTACAACGATGCAGGTCTACTTTGATTCAACAATGCAGCATTCCTTCAGTTCAACAATGCAGCACTCCTTCAGTTCAACAATGGAGCACTCCTTCAGTTCATCAATGCAGCATTCCTTCAGTTCAACGAGCAGCACTCCTTCAGTTCAACAATGCTGCACTTGTGCAGTACAACGATGCAGGTCTACTTTGATTCAACAATGCACCACTCCTTCAGCTCAACAACGCAGCACTCCTTCAGTTCAACGACGCCGCACTCCTTCAGTTCAACAGTGGAGCACTCCTTCAGTTCATCAATGCAGCATTCCTTCAGTTCAACAATGCAGCACTCCTTCAGTTCAACAATGCTGCACTCATGCACTTCAACGATGCAGGTCTACTTTGATTCAACAATGCAGCACTCCTTCAGCTCAACAATGCACCACTCATTCAGTTCAACAACGCCGCACTCCTTCAGTTCAACAATGCAACTCTCTTTCAGTTCAACAATGGAGCACTCCTTCAGTTCATCAATGCAGCATTCCTTCAGTTCAGCAATGCAGCACTCCTTCAGTTCAACAAAGCTGCACTCGTGTAGTTCAACGATGCAGGTCTACTTTGATTCAACAATGCAGCCCTCCTTCAGCTCAACAACGCCGCACTCCTTCAGTTCAACAACGCAGCACTCCTTCAGCTCAACAATGCCGCACTCCAATAGTTCAACAACGCAGCACTCCTTCAGTTCAACAACGCAGCACTCCTTCAGTTCAACAATGCAGCACTCGTGCAGTTCAACGATGCAGGGCTCCTTTGAATCAAAAATGCAGCAGTCCATCAGTTCAACAACGCCGCACTCCTTCAGTTCAGCAACGCAGCAACCCTTCTGTTCAACAATACCGTACTCCTTACGTTCAACAATGCAACATTCCGTCAGTTCAACAATGCCGCACTCCTTCAGTTCAACAATGCAGCATTCCTTCATTTCAACAATGCAGCACTCCTTCAGTTCAACAGTGCAGCACTCGTTCACTTCAACAATGCAGCATTCCTTCAGTTCAACAATGGAGCACTCCTTCAGTTCAACAATGCAGCTCTCCTTCAGTTCAATGCAGGGCTCCTTCAGTTCAACCGTGCAGCATTCCTTCAGTTCAACAATGCAGCACTCGAGCAGTTCAATGATGCAGGGCTCCTTTGATTCAACAATGCAGCAGTCCTTCAGTTCAACAACGCCGAACTCCTTCAGTTCAGCAACACAGCACCCCTTCTGTTCAAGAGTGCCGCACTCCTTACGTTCAACAATGCAACATTCCGTCAGTTCAACAATGCCGCACTCCTTCAGTACAACAATGCAGCACTCCTTCATTTCAACATTGCAGCACTCCTTCAGTTCAACAATGCAGCACTCCTTCAGTACAACAAGGCAGGACTCCTTCATTTCAACATTGCAGCACTCCTTCAGTTCAACAATGCAGCACTCCTTCAGTTCAACAATGCAGCACTCCTTCAGTTCAACAATGCCGCACACCTTCAGTTCAACAATGCAGCACTTCTTCAGTTGAACAATGCAGCACGCCTTCAGTTCAACGACGGAGGGCTCCTTCAGCTCAACAACGCCGCACTCCTTCAGTTCAACAATGGAGCACTCCTTCAGTTCATCAATGCAGCATTTGTTCAGTTCAACAATGCAGCACTCCTTCAGTTCAACAATGCTGCACTCATGCAGTTCAACGATGCAGATCTACTTTGATTCAACAATGCAGCACTCCTTCAGCTCAACAATGCAGCACTCCTTCAGTTCAACAACGCCGCACTCCTTCAGTTCAGCAAAGCAGCACTCCTTCCGTTCAACAATGCACCATTCCTTCAGTTCAACAGTGCAGCACGCCTTCAGTTCAATAATGAAGCACTCCTTCAATTCAACAATGGAGCACTCCTTCAGTTTAACAATGCAGCTCTCCTTCAGTTTAAAGCAGGGCTCCTTCAGTTCAACAGTGCAGCATTCCTTCTGTTCAACAATGCAGCATTCCTTCATTCAACAATGCAGCATTCCTTCAGTTCAAAAGTGCAGCACTCCTTCAGTTCAACAATGCACCATTCCTTCAGTTCAAAAGTGCAGCATGCCTTCAGTTCAACAATGCAGCACTCCTTCAGTTCAACAATGCAGCTCTCCTTCAGTTCAATGCAGGGCTCCTTCAGTTCAACCGTGCAGCATTCCTTCAGTTCAACAATGCAGCACTCGTGCAGTTCAATGATGGAGGGCTCCTTTGATTCAACAATGCAGCAGTCCTTCAGTTCAACAACGCCGAACTCCTTCAGTTCAGCAACGCAGCACCCCTTCTGTTCAAGAATGCCGCACTCCTTACGTTCAACAATGCAACATTCCGTCAGTTCAACAATGCCGCACTCCTTCAGTACAACAAGGTAGGACTCCTTCATTTCAACATTGCAGCACTCCTTCAGTTCAACAATGCAGCACTCCTTCAGTTCAACAATGCAGCACTCCTTCAGTTCAACAATGCCGCACACCTTCAGTTCAACAATGCAGCACCTCGTCAGTTGAACAATGCAGCACGCCTACAGTTCAACGACGGAGGGCTCCTTCAGTTCAACAATGCTGCACTCCTTCAGTTCAACAATGCAGCACTCCTTCAGTTCAATAATGCCGCACACCTTCAGTTCAACAATGCAGCACTTCTTCAGTTGAACAATGCAGCACGCCTACAGTTCAACGACGGAGGGCTCCTTCAGTTCAACAATGCTGCACTCCTTCAGTTCAACAATGCAGCACTCCTTCAGTTCAACAATGCAGCACTCCTACAGTTCAACAATGCACCATGCCTTCAGTTCAACAGTGAAGCACTCCTTCAGTTCAATGATGCAGCACTCCTTCAGTTCAACAATGCACCATTCCTTCAGTTCAACAGTGCAGCACGCCATCAGTTCAATAATGCAGCACTCCTTCAATTCAACAATGGAGCACTCCTTCAGTTCAACAATGCAGCTCTCCTTCAGTTCAATGCAGGGCTCCTTCAGTTCAACAGTGCAGCATTCCTTCAGTTCAACAATGCAGCATTCCATCAGTTCAACAATGCAGCATTCCTTCAGTTCAACAATGCAGCACTCCTTCAGTTCAACAATGGAGCACTCCTTCAGTTCATCAATGCAGCATTCCTTCAGATCAACAATACAGCACTCCTTCAGTTCAACAATGCTGCACTCGTGCAGTACAACGATGCAGGTCTACTTTGATTCAACAATGCAGCATTCCTTCAGTTCAACAATGCAGCACTCCTTCAGTTCAACAATGGAGCACTCCTTCAGTTCATCAATGCAGCATTCCTTCAGTTCAACGAGCAGCACTCCTTCAGTTCAACAATGCTGCACTTGTGCAGTACAACGATGCAGGTCTACTTTGATTCAACAATGCACCACTCCTTCAGCTCAACAACGCAGCACTCCTTCAGTTCAACGACGCCACACTCCTTCAGTTCAACAATGGAGCACTCCTTCAGTTCATCAATGCAGCATTCCTTCAGTTCAACAATGCAGCACTCCTTCAGTTCAACAATGCTGCACTCATGCACTTCAACGATGCAGGTCTACTTTGATTCAACAATGCAGCACTCCTTCAGCTCAACAATGCACCACTCATTCAGTTCAACAACGCCGCACTCCTTCAGTTCAACAATGCAACTCTCTTTCAGTTCAACAATGGAGCACTCCTTCAGTTCATCAATGCAGCATTCCTTCAGTTCAGCAATGCAGCACTCCTTCAGTTCAACAAAGCTGCACTCGTGTAGTTCAACGATGCAGGTCTACTTTGATTCAACAATGCAGCCCTCCTTCAGCTCAACAACGCCGCACTCCTTCAGTTCAACAACGCAGCACTCCTTCAGCTCAACAATGCCGCACTCCAATAGTTCAACAACGCAGCACTCCTTCAGTTCAACAACGCAGCACTCCTTCAGTTCAACAATGCAGCACTCGTGCAGTTCAACGATGCAGGGCTCCTTTGAATCAAAAATGCAGCAGTCCATCAGTTCAACAACGCCGCACTCCTTCAGTTCAGCAACGCAGCAACCTTTCTGTTCAACAATACCGTACTCCTTACGTTCAACAATGCAACATTCCGTCAGTTCAACAATGCCGCACTCCTTCAGTTCAACAATGCAGCATTCCTTCAGTTCAACAATGCAGCACTCCTTCAGTTCAACAGTGCAGCACTCGTTCACTTCAACAATGCAGCACTCCTTCAGTTCAACAATGGAGCACTCCTTCAGTTCAACAATGCAGCTCTCCTTCAGTTCAATGCAGGGCTCCTTCAGTTCAACCGTGCAGCATTCCTTCAGTTCAACAATGCAGCACTCGAGCAGTTCAATGATGCATTGCTCCTTTGATTCAACAATGCAGCAGTCCTTCAGTTCAACAACGCCGAACTCCTTCAGTTCAGCAACACAGCACCCCTTCTGTTCAAGAATGCCGCACTCCTTACGTTCAACAATGCCGCACTCCTTCAGTACAACAATGCAGCACTCCTTCATTTCAACATTGCAGCACTCCTTCAGTTCAACAATGCAGCACTCCTTCAGTACAACAAGGCAGGACTCCTTCATTTCAACATTGCAGCACTCCTTCAGTTCAACAATGCAGCACTCCTTCAGTTCAACAATGCAGCACTCCTTCAGTTCAACAATGCCGCACACCTTCAGTTCAACAATGCAGCACTTCTTCAGTTGAACAATGCAGCACGCCTTCAGTTCAACGACGGAGGGCTCCTTCAGCTCAACAACGCCGCACTCCTTCAGTTCAACAATGGAGCACTCCTTCAGTTCATCAATGCAGCATTTGTTCAGTTCAACAATGCAGCACTCCTTCAGTTCAACAATGCTGCACTCATGCAGTTCAACGATGCAGATCTACTTTGATTCAACAATGCAGCACTCCTTCAGCTCAACAATGCAGCACTCCTTCAGTTCAACAACGCCGCACTCCTTCAGTTCAGCAAAGCAGCACTCCTTCCGTTCAACAATGCACCATTCCTTCAGTTCAACAGTGCAGCACGCCTTCAGTTCAATAATGAAGCACTCCTTCAATTCAACAATGGAGCACTCCTTCAGTTTAACAATGCAGCTCTCCTTCAGTTTAAAGCAGGGCTCCTTCAGTTCAACAGTGCAGCATTCCTTCATTCAACAATGCAGCATTCCTTCATTCAACAATGCAGCATTCCTTCAGTTCAAAAGTGCAGCACTCCTTCAGTTCAACAATGCACCATTCCTTCAGTTCAAAAGTGCAGCATGCCTTCAGTTCAACAATGCAGCACTCCTTCAGTTCAACAATGCAGCTCTCCTTCAGTTCAACAATGCAGCTCTCCTTCAGTTCAACGCAGGGCCCAATTCAGTTCAACCGTGCAGCATTCCTTCAGTTCAACAATGCAGCACTCGTGCAGTTCAATGATGGAGGGCTCCTTTGATTCAACAATGCAGCAGTCCTTCAGTTCAACAACGCCGAACTCCTTCAGTTCAGCAACTCAGCACCCCTTCTGTTCAAGAATGCCGCACTCCTTACGTTCAACAATGCAACATTCCGTCAGTTCAACAATGCCGCACTCCTTCAGTACAACAAGGTAGGACTCCTTCATTTCAACATTGCAGCACTCCTTCAGTTCAACAATGCAGCACTCCTTCAGTTCAACAATGCAGCACTCCTTCAGTTCAACAATGCCGCACACCTTCAGTTCAACAATGCAGCACTTCGTCAGTTGAACAATGCAGCACGCCTACAGTTCAACGACGGAGGGCTCCTTCAGTTCAACAATGCTGCACTCCTTCAGTTCAACAATGCAGCACTCCTTCAGTTCAATAATGCCGCACACCTTCAGTTCAACAATGCAGCACTTCTTCAGTTGAACAATGCAGCACGCCTACAGTTCAACGACGGAGGGCTCCTTCAGTTCAACAATGCTGCACTCCTTCAGTTCAACAATGCAGCACTCCTTCAGTTCAACAATGCAGCACTCCTACAGTTCAACAATGCACCATGCCTTCAGTTCAACAGTGAAGCACTCCTTCAGTTCAATGATGCAGCACTCCTTCAGTTCAACAATGCACCATTCCTTCAGTTCAACAGTGCAGCACGCCATCAGTTCAATAATGCAGCACTCCTTCAATTCAACAATGGAGCACTCCTTCAGTTCAACAATGCAGCTCTCCTTCAGTTCAATGCAGGGCTCCTTCAGTTCAACAGTGCAGCATTCCTTCAGTTCAACAATGCAGCATTCCATCAGTTCAACAATGCAGCATTCCTTCAGTTCAACAATGCAGCACTCCTTCAGTTCAACAATGGAGCACTCCTTCAGTTCATCAATGCAGCATTCCTTCAGATCAACAATACAGCACTCCTTCAGTTCAACAATGCTGCACTCGTGCAGTACAACGATGCAGGTCTACTTTGATTCAACAATGCAGCATTCCTTCAGTTCAACAATGCAGCACTCCTTCAGTTCAACAATGGAGCACTCCTTCAGTTCATCAATGCAGCATTCCTTCAGTTCAACGAGCAGCACTCCTTCAGTTCAACAATGCTGCACTTGTGCAGTACAACGATGCAGGTCTACTTTGATTCAACAATGCACCACTCCTTCAGCTCAACAACGCAGCACTCCTTCAGTTCAACGACGCCACACTCCTTCAGTTCAACAATGGAGCACTCCTTCAGTTCATCAATGCAGCATTCCTTCAGTTCAACAATGCAGCACTCCTTCAGTTCAACAATGCTGCACTCATGCACTTCAATGATGCAGGTCTACTTTGATTCAACAATGCAGCACTCCTTCAGCTCAACAATGCACCACTCATTCAGTTCAACAACGCCACACTCCTTCAGTTCAACAATGCAACTCTCTTTCAGTTCAACAATGGAGCACTCCTTCAGTTCATCAATCCAGCATTCCTTCAGTTCAGCAATGCAGCACTCCTTCAGTTCAACAAAGCTGCACTCGTGTAGTTCAACGATGCAGGTCTACTTTGATTCAACAATGCAGCCCTCCTTCAGCTCAACAACGCCGCACTCCTTCAGTTCAACAACGCAGCACTCCTTCAGCTCAACAATGCCGCACTCCAATAGTTCAACAACGCAGCACTCCTTCAGTTCAACAACGCAGCACTCCTTCAGTTCAACAATGCAGCACTCGTGCAGTTCAACGATGCAGGGCTCCTTTGAATCAAAAATGCAGCAGTCAATCAGTTCAACAACGCCGCACTCCTTCAGTTCAGCAACGCAGCAACCTTTCTGTTCAACAATACCGTGCTCCTTACGTTCAACAATGCAACATTCCGTCAGTTCAACAATGCCGCACTCCTTCAGTTCAACAATGCAGCACTCCTTCAGTTCAACAGTGCAGCACTCGTTCACTTCAACAATGCAGCACTCCTTCAGTTCAACAATGGAGCACTCCTTCAGTTCAACAATGCAGCTCTCCTTCAGTTCAATGCAGGGCTCCTTCAGTTCAACCGTGCAGCATTCCTTCAGTTCAACAATGCAGCACTCGAGCAGTTCAATGATGCAGGGCTCCTTTGATTCAACAATGCAGCAGTCCTTCAGTTCAACAACGCCGAACTCCTTCAGTTCAGCAACACAGCACCCCTTCTGTTCAAGAATGCCGCACTCCTTACGTTCAACAATGCAACATTCCGTCAGTTCAACAATGCCGCACTCCTTCAGTACAACAATGCAGCACTCCTTCATTTCAACATTGCAGCACTCCTTCAGTTCAACAATGCAGCACTCCTTCAGTACAACAAGGCAGGACTCCTTCATTTCAACATTGCAGCACTCCTTCAGTTCAACAATGCAGCACTCCTTCAGTTCAACAATGCAGCACTCCTTCAGTTCAACAATGGAGCATTCCTTCAGTTCAACAATGGAGCACTCCTTCAGTTCATCAATGCAGCATTTGTTCAGTTCAACAATGCAGCACTCCTTCAGTTCAACAATGCTGCACTCATGCAGTTCAACGATGCAGATCTACTTTGATTCAACAATGCAGCACTCCTTCAGCTCAACAATGCAGCACTCCTTCAGTTCAACAACGCCGCACTCCTTCAGTTCAGCAACGCAGCACTCCTTCCATCAACAATGCACCATTCCTTCAGTTCAACAGTGCAGCACGCCTTCAGTTCAATAATGAAGCACTCCTTCAATTCAACAATGGAGCACTCCTTCAGTTCAACAATGCAGCTCTCCTTCAGTTCAAAGCAGGGCTCCTTCAGTTCAACAGTGCAGCATTCCTTCAGTTCAACAATGCAGCATTCCTTCATTCAACAATGCAGCATTCCTTCAGTTCAAAAGTGCAGCATGCCTTCAGTTCAACAATGCAGCACTCCTTCAGTTCAACAATGCAGCTCTCCTTCAGTTCAATGCAGGGCTCCTTCAGTTCAACCGTGCAGCATTCCTTCAGTTCAACAATGCAGCACTCGTGCAGTTCAATGATGGAGGGCTCCTTTGATTCAACAATGCAGCAGTCCTTCAGTTCAACAACGCCGAACTCCTTACGTTCAACAATGCAACATTCCGTCAGTTCAACAATGCCGCACTCCTTCAGTACAACAAGGTAGGACTCCTTCATTTCAACATTGCAGCACTCCTTCAGTTCAACAATGCAGCACTCCTTCAGTTCAACAATGCAGCACTCCTTCAGTTCAACAATGCCGCACACCTTCAGTTCAGCAATGCAGCACTTCTTCAGTTGAACAATGCAGCACGCCTACAGTTCAACGACGGAGGGCTCCTTCAGTTCAACAATGCTGCACTCCTTCAGTTCAACAATGCAGCACTCCTTCAGTTCAACAATGCAGCACTCCTACAGTTCAACAATGCACCATGCCTTCAGTTCAACAGTGAAGCACTCCTTCAGTTCAATGATGCAGCACTCCTTCCATCAACAATGCACCATTCCTTCAGTTCAACAGTGCAGCACGCCTTCAGTTCAATAATGAAGCACTCCTTCAATTCAACAATGGAGCACTCCTTCAGTTCAACAATGCAGCTCTCCTTCAGTTCAAAGCAGGGCTCCTTCAGTTCAACAGTGCAGCATTCCTTCAGTTCAACAATGCAGCATTCCTTCATTCAACAATGCAGCATTCCTTCAGTTCAAAAGTGCAGCATGCCTTCAGTTCAACAATGCAGCACTCCTTCAGTTCAACAATGCAGCTCTCCTTCAGTTCAATGCAGGGCTCCTTCAGTTCAACCGTGCAGCATTCCTTCAGTTCAACAATGCAGCACTCGTGCAGTTCAATGATGGAGGGCTCCTTTGATTCAACAATGCAGCAGTCCTTCAGTTCAACAACGCCGAACTCCTTCAGTTCAGCAACGCAGCACCCCTTCTGTTCAAGAATGCCGCACTCCTTACGTTCAACAATGCAACATTCCGTCAGTTCAACAATGCCGCACTCCTTCAGTACAACAAGGTAGGACTCCTTCATTTCAACATTGCAGCACTCCTTCAGTTCAACAATGCAGCACTCCTTCAGTTCAACAATGCAGCACTCCTTCAGTTCAACAATGCCGCACACCTTCAGTTCAACAATGCAGCACTTCTTCAGTTGAACAATGCATCACGCCTACAGTTCAACGACGGAGGGCTCCTTCAGTTCAACAATGCTGCACTCCTTCAGTTCAACAATGCAGCACTCCTTCAGTTCAACAATGCAGCACTCCTACAGTTCAACAAAGCACCATGCCTTCAGTTCAACAGTGAAGCACTCCTTCAGTTCAATGATGCAGCACTCCTTCAGTTTAACAATGCACCATTCCTTCAGTTCAACAGTGCAGCACGCCATCAGTTCAATAATGCAGCACTCCTTCAATTCAACAATGGAGCACTCCTTCAGTTCAACAATGCAGCTCTCCTTCAGTTCAATGCAGGGCTCCTTCAGTTCAACAGTGCAGCATTCCTTCAGTTCAACAATGCAGCATTCCATCAGTTCAACAATGCAGCATTCCTTCAGTTCAACAATGCAGCACTCCTTCAGTTCAACAATGGAGCACTCCTTCAGTTCATCAATGCAGCATTCCTTCAGATCAACAATACAGCACTCCATCAGTTCAACAATGCTGCACTCGTGCAGTACAACGATGCAGGTCTACTTTGATTCAACAATGCAGCATTCCTTCAGTTCAACAATGCAGCACTCCTTCAGTTCAACAATGGAGCACTCCTTCAGTTCATCAATGCAGCATTCCTTCAGTTCAACGAGCAGCACTCCTTCAGTTCAACAATGCTGCACTTGAGCAGTACAACGATGCAGGTCTACTTTGATTCAACAATGCACCACTCCTTCAGCTCAACAACGCAGCACTCCTTCAGTTCAACAACGCCGCACTCCTTCAGTTCAACAATGGAGCACTCCTTCAGTTCATCAATGCTGCATTCGTTCAGTTCAACAATGCAGCACTCCTTCAGTTCAACAATGCTGCACTCATGCACTTCAACGATGCAGGTCTACTTTGATTCAACAATGCAGCACTCCTTCAGCTCAACAATGCACCACTCATTCAGTTCAACAACGCCGCACTCCTTCAGTTCAACAATGCAACTCTCCTTCAGTTCAACAATGGAGCACTCCTTCAGTTCATCAATGCAGCATTCCTTCAGTTCAACAATGCAGCACTCCTTCAGTTCAACAAAGCTGCACTCGTGTAGTTCAACGATGCAGGTCTACTTTGATTCAACAATGCAGCACTCCTTCAGCTCAACAACGCCGCACCCATTCAGTTCAACAATGCAGCACTCCTTCAGCTCAACAATGCCGGACTCCAATAGTTCAACAACGCAGCACTCCTTCAGTTCAACAATGCAGCACTCCTTCAGTTCAACAATGCAGCACTCGTGCAGTTCAACGATGCAGGGCTCCTTTGAATCAAAAATGCAGCAGTCCATCAGTTCAACAACGCCGCACTCCTTCAGTTCAGCAACGCAGCAATCCTTCTGTTCAACAATGCCGTACTCCTTACGTTCAACAATGCAACATTCCGTCAGATCAACAATGCCGCACTCCTTCAGTTCAACAATGCAGCATTCCTTCAGTTCAACAATGCAGCACTCCTTCAGTTCAACAGTGCAGCACTCGTTCACTTCAACAATGCAGCACTCCTTCAGTTCAACAATGGAGCACTCCTTCAGTTCAACAATGCAGCTCTCCTTCAGTTCAATGCAGGGCTCCTTCAGTTCAACCGTGCAGCATTCCTTCAGTTCAACAATGCAGCACTCGTGCAGTTCAATGATGCAGGGCTCCTTTGATTCAACAATGCAGCAGTCCTTCAGTTCAACAACGCCGAACTCCTTCAGTTCAGCAACAAAGCACCCCTTCTGTTCAAGAATGCCACACTCCTTACGTTCAACAATGCAACATTCCGTCAGTTCAACAATGCCGCACTCCTTCAGTACAACAAGTCAGGACTCCTTCATTTCAACATTGCAGCACTCCTTCAGTTCAACAATGCAGCACTCCTTCAGTTCAACAATGCCGCACACCTTCAGTTCAACAATGCAGCACTTCTTTAGTTGAACAATGCAGCACGCCTTCAGTTCAACGACGGAGGGCTCCTTCAGTTCAACAATGCTGCACTCCTTCAGTTCAACAATGCAGCTCTCCTTCAGTTCAACAATGGAGCACTCCTTCAGTTCATCAATGCAGCATTCCTTCAGTTCATCAATGCAGCATTTGTTCAGTTCAACAATGCAGCACTCCTTGAGTTCAACAATGCTGCACTCATGCAGTTCAACGATGCTGCACTCGTGCTATACAACGATGCAGGTCTACTTTGATTCAACAATGCAGCTCTCCTTCAGCTCAACAACGCCGCACTCCTTCAGTTCAACAATGGAGCACTCCTTCAGTTCATCAATGCAGCATTTGTTCAGTTCAACAATTCAGCACTCCTTCAGTTCAACAATGCTGCACTCATGCAGTTCAACGATGCAGATCTACTTTGATTCAACAATGCAGCACTCCTTCAGCTCAACAATGCAGCACTCCTTCAGTTCAACAACGCCGCACTCCTTCAGTTCAGCAACGCAGCACTCCTTCCGTTCAACAATGCACCATTCCTTCAGATCAAAAGTGCAGCACGCCTTCAGTTCAATAATGAAGCACTCCTTCAATTCAACAATGGAGCACTCCTTCAGTTCAACAATGCAGCTCTCCTTCAGTTCAAAGCAGGGCTCCTTCAGTTCAACAGTGCAGCATTCCTTCAGTTCAACAATGCAGCACTCCTTCAGTTCAACAATGGAGCACACCTTCAGTTCATCAATGCAGCATTCCTTCAGTTCAACGAGCAGCACTCCTTCAGTTCAACAATGCTGCACTTGTGCAGTACAACGATGCAGGTCTACTTTGATTCAACAATGCACCACTCCCTCAGCTCAACAACGCAGCACTCCTTCAGTTCAACGACGCCACACTCCTTCAGTTCAACAATGGAGCACTCCTTCAGTTCATCAATGCAGCATTCCTTCAGTTCAACAATGCAGCACTCCTTCAGTTCAACAATGCTGCACTCATGCACTTCAACGATGCAGGTCTACTTTGATTCAACAATGCAGCACTCCTTCAGCTCAACAATGCACCACTCATTCAGTTCAACAACGCCGCACTCCTTCAGTTCAACAATGCAACTCTCTTTCAGTTCAACAATGGAGCACTCCTTCAGTTCATCAATGCAGCATTCCTTCAGTTCAGCAATGCAGCACTCCTTCAGTTCAACAAAGCTGCACTCGTGTAGTTCAACGATGCAGGTCTACTTTGATTCAACAATGCAGCCCTCCTTCAGCTCAACAACGCCGCACTCCTTCAGTTCAACAACGCAGCACTCCTTCAGCTCAACAATGCCGCACTCCAATAGTTCAACAACGCCGCACTCCTTCAGTTCAGCAACGCAGCAACCTTTCTGTTCAACAATACCGTACTCCTTACGTTCAACAATGCAACATTCCGTCAGATCAACAATGCCGCACTCCTTCAGTTCAACAATGCAGCATTCCTTCAGTTCAACAATGCAGCACTCCTTCAGTTCAACAGTGCAGCACTCGTTCACTTCAACAATGCAGCACTCCTTCAGTTCAACAATGGAGCACTCCTTCAGTTCAACAATGCAGCTCTCCTTCAGTTCAATGCAGGGCTCCTTCAGTTCAACCGTGCAGCATTCCTTCAGTTCAACAATGCAGCACTCGAGCAGTTCAATGATGCAGGGCTCCTTTGATTCAACAATGCAGCAGTCCTTCAGTTCAACAACGCCGAACTCCTTCAGTTCAGCAACACAGCACCCCTTCTGTTCAAGAATGCCGCACTCCTTACGTTCAACAATGCAACATTCCGTCAGTTCAACAATGCCGCACTCCTTCAGTACAACAATGCAGCACTCCTTCATTTCAACATTGCAGCACTCCTTCAGTTCAACAATGCAGCACTCCTTCAGTACAACAAGGCAGGACTCCTTCATTTCAACATTGCAGCACTCCTTCAGTTCAACAATGCAGCACTCATTCAGTTCAACAATGCAGCACTCCTTCAGTTCAACAATGGAGCACTCCTTCAGTTCAACAATGCAGCACTACTTCAGTTCAACAATGCAGCACTCCTTCAGTTCAACAATGCCGCACACCTTCAGTTCAACAATGCAGCACTTCTTCAGTTGAACAATGCAGCACGCCTTCAGTTCAACGACGGAGGGCTCCTTCAGCTCAACAACGCCGCACTCCTTCAGTTCAACAATGGAGCACTCCTTCAGTTCATCAATGCAGCATTTGTTCAGTTCAACAATGCAGCACTCCTTCAGTTCAACAATGCTGCACTCATGCAGTTCAACGATGCAGATCTACTTTGATTCAACAATGCAGCACTCCTTCAGCTCAACAATGCAGCACTCCTTCAGTTCAACAACGCCGCACTCCTTCAGTTCAGCAACGCAGCACTCCTTCCATCAACAATGCACCATTCCTTCAGTTCAACAGTGCAGCACGCCTTCAGTTCAATAATGAAGCACTCCTTCAATTCAACAATGGAGCACACCTTCAGTTCAACAATGCAGCTCTCCTTCAGTTCAAAGCAGGGCTCCTGCAGTTCAACAGTGCAGCATTCCTTCAGTTCAACAATGCAGCATTCCTTCATTCAACAATGCAGCATTCCTTCAGTTCAAAAGTGCAGCATGCCTTCAGTTCAACAATGCAGCACTCCTTCAGTTCAACAATGCAGCTCTCCTTCAGTTCAATGCAGGGCTCCTTCAGTTCAACCGTGCAGCATTCCTTCAGTTCAACAATGCAGCACTCGTGCAGTTCAATGATGGAGGGCTCCTTTGATTCAACAATGCAGCAGTCCTTCAGTTCAACAACGCCGAACTCCTTCAGTTCAGCAACGCAGCACCCCTTCTGTTCAAGAATGCCGCACTCCTTACGTTCAACAATGCAACATTCCGTCAGTTCAACAATGCCGCACTCCTTCAGTACAACAAGGTAGGACTCCTTCATTTCAACATTGCAGCACTCCTTCAGTTCAACAATGCAGCACTCCTTCAGTTCAACAATGCAGCACTCCTTCAGTTCAACAATGCCGCACACCTTCAGTTCAACAATGCAGCACTTCTTCAGTTGAACAATGCAGCACGCCTACAGTTCAACGACGGAGGGCTCCTTCAGTTCAACAATGCTGCACTCCTTCAGTTCAACAATGCAGCACTCCTTCAGTTCAACAATGCAGCACTCCTACAGTTCAACAATGCACCATGCCTTCAGTTCAACAGTGAAGCACTCCTTCAGTTCAATGATGCAGCACTCCTTCAGTTCAACAATGCACTATTCCTTCAGTTCAACAGTGCAGCACGCCATCAGTTCAATAATGCAGCACTCCTTCAATTCAACAATGGAGCACTCCTTCAGTTCAACAATGCAGCTCTCCTTCAGTTCAATGCAGGGCTCCTTCAGTTCAACAGTGCAGCATTCCTTCAGTTCAACAATGCAGCATTCCACCAGTTCAACAATGCAGCATTCCTTCAGTTCAACAATGCAGCACTCCTTCAGTTCAACAATGGAGCACTCCTTCAGTTCATCAATGCAGCATTCCTTCAGATCAACAATACAGCACTCCATCAGTTCAACAATGCTGCACTCGTGCAGTACAACGATGCAGGTCTACTTTGATTCAACAATGCAGCATTCCTTCAGTTCAACAATGCAGCACTCCTTCAGTTCAACAATGGAGCACTCCTTCAGTTCATCAATGCAGCATTCCTTCAGTTCAACGAGCAGCACTCCTTCAGTTCAACAATGCTGCACTTGAACAGTACAACGATGCAGGTCTACTTTGATTCAACAATGCACCACTCCTTCAGCTCAACAACGCAGCACTCCTTCAGTTCAACAACGCCGCACTCCTTCAGTTCAACAATGGAGCACTCCTTCAGTTCATCAATGCAGCATTCGTTCAGTTCAACAATGCAGCACTCCTTCAGTTCAACAATGCTGCACTCATGCACTTCAACGATGCAGGTCTACTTTGATTCAACAATGCAGCACTCCTTCAGCTCAACAATGCACCACTCATTCAGTTCAACAACGCCGCACTCCTTCAGTTCAACAATGCAACTCTCCTTCAGTTCAACAATGGAGCACTCCTTCAGTTCATCAATGCAGCATTCCTTCAGTTCAACAATGCAGCACTCCTTCAGTTCAACAAAGCTGCACTCGTGTAGTTCAACGATGCAGGTCTACTTTGATTCAACAATGCAGCACTCCTTCAGCTCAACAACGCCGCACTCCTTCAGTTCAACAATGCAGCACTCCTTCAGCTCAACAATGCCGCACTCCAATAGTTCAACAACGCAGCACTCCTTCAGTTCAACAATGCAGCACTCCTTCAGTTCAACAATGCAGCACTCATGCAGTTCAACGATGCAGGGCTCCTTTGAATCAAAAATGCAGCAGTCCATCAGTTCAACAACGCCGCACTCCTTCAGTTGAGCAACGCAGCAACCCTTCTGTTCAACAATGCCGTACTCCTTACGTTCAACAATGCAACATTCCGTCAGATCAACAATGCCGCACTCCTTCAGTTCAACAATGCAGCATTCCTTCAGTTCAACAATGCAGCACTCCTTCAGTTCAACAGTGCAGCACTCATTCACTTCAACAATGCAGCACTCCTTCAGTTCAACAATGGAGCACTCCTTCAGTTCAACAATGCAGCTCTCCTTCAGTTCAATGCAGGGCTCCTTCAGTTCAACCGTGCAGCATTCCTTCAGTTCAACAATGCAGCACTCGTGCAGTTCAATGATGCAGGGCTCCTTTGATTCAACAATGCAGCAGTCCTTCAGTTCAACAACGCCGAACTCCTTCAGTTCAGCAACAAAGCACCCCTTCTGTTCAAGAATGCCGCACTCCTTACGTTCAACAATGCAACATTCCGTCAGTTCAACAATGCCGCACTCCTTCAGTACAACAAGGCAGGACTCCTTCATTTCAACATTGCAGCACTCCTTCAGTTCAACAATGCAGCACTCCTTCAGTTCAACAATGCCGCACACCTTCAGTTCAACAATGCAGCACTTCTTTAGTTGAACAATGCAGCACGCCTTCAGTTCAACGACGGAGGGCTCCTTCAGTTCAACAATGCTGCACTCCTTCAGTTCAACAATGCAGCTCTCCTTCAGTTCAACAATGGAGCACTCCTTCAGTTCATCAATGCAGCATTCCTTCAGTTCATCAATGCAGCATTTGTTCAGTTCAACAATGCAGCACTCCTTGAGTTCAACAATGCTGCACTCATGCAGTTCAACGATGCTGCACTCATGCAGTTCAACGATGCAGATCTACTTTGATTCAACAATGCAGCACTCCTTCAGCTCAACAATGCAGCACTCCTTCAGTTCAACAACGCCGCACTCCTTCAGTTCAGCAACGCAGCACTCCTTCCGTTCAACAATGCACCATTCCTTCAGTTCAAAAGTGCAGCACGCCTTCAGTTCAATAATGAAGCACTCCTTCAATTCAACAATGGAGCACTCCTTCAGTTCAACAATGCAGCTCTCCTTCAGTTCAAAGCAGGGCTCCTTCAGTTCAACAGTGCAGCATTCCTTCAGTTCAACAATGCAGCATTCCTTCAGTTCAACAATGCAGCATTCCTTCAGTTCAAAAGTGCAGCACTCCTTCAGTTCAACAATGCACCATTCCTTCAGTTCAAAAGTGCAGCATGCCTTCAGTTCAACAATGCAGCACTCCTTCAGTTCAACAATGCAGCTCTCCTTCAGTTCAAAGCAGGGCTCCTTCAGTTCAACAGTGCAGCATTCCTTCAGTTCAACAATGCAGCATTCCTTCAGTTCAACAATGCAGCATTCCTTCTGTTCAAAAGTGCAGCACTCCTTCAGTTCAACAATGCACCATTCCTTCAGTTCAAAAGTGCAGCATGCCTTCAGTTCAACAATGCAGCACTCCTTCAGTTCAACAATGCAGCTCTCCTTCAGTTCAATGCAGGGCTCCTTCAGTTCAACCGTGCAGCATTCCTTCAGTTCAACAATGCAGCACTCGTGCAGTTCAATGATGGAGGGCTCCTTTGATTCAACAATGCAGCAGTCCTTCAGTTCAACAATGCCGAACTCCTTCAGTTCAGCAACGCAGCACCCCTTCTGTTCAAGAATGCCGCACTCCTTACGTTCAACAATGCAACATTCCGTCAGTTCAACAATGCCGCACTCCTTCAGTACAACAAGGTAGGACTCCTTCATTTCAACATTGCAGCACTCCTTCAGTTCAACAATGCAGCACTCCTTCAGTTCAACAATGCAGCACTCCTTCAGTTCAACAATGCCGCACACCTTCAGTTCAACAATGCAGCACTTCTTCAGTTGAACAATGCAGCACGCCTACAGTTCAACGACGGAGGGCTCCTTCAGTTCCACAATGCTGCACTCCTTCAGTTCAACAATGCAGCACTCCTTCATTTCAACATTGCAGCACTCCTTCAGTTCAACAATGCAGCACTCCTTCAGTTCAACAATGCCGCACACCTTCAGTTCAACAATGCAGCACTTCTTCAGTTGAACAATGCAGCACGCCTTCAGTTCAACGACGGAGGGCTCCTTCAGTTCAACAATGCTGCACTCCTTCAGTTCAACAATGCAGCTCTCCTTCAGTTGAACAATGGAGCACTCCTTCAGTTCATCAATGCAGCATTCCTTCAGTTCAACTAGCAGCACTCATGCAGTTCAACAATGCTGCACTCGTGCTGTACAATGATGCAGGTCTACTTTGATTCAACACTGCAGCTCTCCTTCAGCTCAACAACGCCGCATTCCTTCAGTTCAACAATGGAGCACTCCTTCAGTTCATCAATGCAGCATTTGTTCAGTTTAACAATGCAGCACTCCTTCAGTTCAACAATGCTGCACTCATGCAGTTCAACGATGCAGATCTACTTTGATTCAACAATGCAGCACTCCTTCAGTTCAACAATGCAGCACTCCTTCAGTTCAACAATGCAGCTCTCCTTCAGTTCAATGCAGGGCTCCTTCAATTCAACTGTGCAGCATTCCTTCAGTTCAACAATGCAGCATTCCTTCAGTTCAACAATGCAGCATTCCTTCAGTTCAACACTGCAGCATTCCTTCAGTTCAAAAGTGCAGCACTCCTTCAGTTCAACAATGCACCATTCCTTCAGTTCAAAAGTGCAGCATGCCTTCAGTTCAACAATGCAGCACTCCTTCAGTTCAACAATGCAGCTCTCCTTCAGTTCAAAGCAGGGCTCCTTCAGTTCAACAGTGCAGCATTCCTTCAGTTCAACAATGCAGCATTCCTTCAGTTCAACAATGCAGCATTCCTTCAGTTCAAAAGTGCAGCACTCCTTCAGTTCAACAATGCACCATTCCTTCAGTTCAAAAGTGCAGCATGCCTTCAGTTCAACAATGCAGCACTCCTTCAGTTCAACAATGCAGGTCTCCTTCAGTTCAATGCAGGGCTCCTTCAGTTCAATGCAGGGCTCCTTCAGTTCAACACTGCAGCATTCCTTCAGTTCAAAAGTGCAGCACTCCTTCAGTTCAACAATGCACCATTCCTTCAGTTCAAAAGTGCAGCATGCCTTCAGTTCAACAATGCAGCACTCCTTCAGTTCAACAATGCAGCTCTCCTTCAGTTCAAAGCAGGGCTCCTTCAGTTCAACAGTGCAGCATTCCTTCAGTTCAACAACGCAGCACTCGTGCAGTTCAATGATGGAGGGCTCCTTTGATTCAACAATGCAGCAGTCCTTCAGTTCAACAACGCCGAACTCCTTCAGTTCAGCAACACAGCACCCCTTCTGTTCAAGAATGCCGCACTCCTTACGTTCAACAATGCAACATTCCGTCAGTTCAACAATGCCGCACTCCTTCAGTACAACAAGGTAGGACTCCTTCATTTCAACATTGCAGCACTCCTTCAGTTCAACAATGCAGCACTCCTTCAGTTCAACAATGCAGCACTCCTTCAGTTCAACAATGCCGCACACCTTCAGTTCAACAATGCAGCACTTCTTCAGTTGAACAATGCAGCACGCCTACAGTTCAACGACGGAGGGCTCCTTCAGTTTCACAATGCTGCACTCCTTCAATTCAACAATGCAGCACTCCTTCAGTTCAACAATGCAGCACTCCTACAGTTCAACGATGCAGCACTCCTTCAGTTCAACAATGCACCATTCCTTCAGTTCAACAGTGCAGCACGCCATCAGTTCAATAATGCAGCACTCCTTCAATTCAACAATGGAGCACTCCTTCAGTTCAACAATGCAGCTCTCCTTCAGTTCAATGCAGGGCTCCTTCAGTTCAACAGTGCAGCATTCCTTCAGTTCAACAATGCAGCATTCCATCAGTTCAACAATGCAGCATTCCTTCAGTTCAACAATGCAGCTCTCCTTCAGTTCAACAAAGGAGCACTCCTTCAGTTCATCAATGCAGCATTCCTTCAGATCAACAATACAGCACTCCTTTAGTTCAACAATGCTGCACTCGTGCAGTACAACGATGCAGGTCTATTTTGATTCAACAATGCAGCATTCGTTCAGTTCAACAATGCAGCACTCCTTCAGTTCATCAATGCAGCATTCCTTCAGTTCAACGAGCAGCACTCCTTCAGTTCAACAATGCTGCACTTGTGCAGTACAACGATGCAGGTCTACTTTGATTCAACAATGCAGCACTCCTTCAGCTCAACAACGCAGCACTCCTTCAGTTCAACAACGCCGCACTCCTTCAGTTCAACAATGGAGCACTCCTTCAGTTCATCAATGCAGCATTCATTCTGTTCAACAATGCAGCACTCCTTCAGTTCAACAATGCTGCACTCATGCACTTCAACGATGCAGGTCTACTTTGATTCAACAATGCAGCACTCCTTCAGCTCAACAATGCACCACTCATTCAGTTCAACAACGCCGCACTCCTTCAGTTCAACAATGCAACTCTCCTTCAGTTCAACAATGGAGCACTCCTTCAGTTCATCAATGCAGCATTCCTTCAGTTCAACAATGCAGCACTCCTTCAGTTCAACAAAGCTGCACTCGTGTCGTTCAACGATGCAGGTCTACTTTGATTCAACAATGCAGCACTCCTTCAGCTCAACAACGCCGCACTCCTTCAGTTCAACAACGCAGCACTCCTTCAGCTCAACAATGCCGCACTCCAATAGTTCAACAACGCCGCACTCCTTCAGGTCAGCAACGCAGCAACCCTTCTGTTCAACAATGCCGCACTCCTTCAGTTCAACAATGCAGCATTCCTTCAGTTCAACAATGGAGCACTCCTTCAGTTCATCAATGCAGCATTTGTTCAGTTTAACAATGCAGCACTCCTTCAGTTCAACAATGCTGCACTCATGCAGTTCAACGATGCAGATCTACTTTGATTCAACAATGCAGCACTCCTTCAGTTCAACAATGCAGCACTCCTTCAGTTCAACAATGCAGCTCTCCTTCAGTTCAATGCAGGGCTCCTTCAATTCAACTGTGCAGCATTCCTTCAGTTCAACAATGCAGCATTCCTTCAGTTCAACAATGCAGCATTCCTTCAGTTCAACACTGCAGCATTCCTTCAGTTCAAAAGTGCAGCACTCCTTCAGTTCAACAATGCACCATTCCTTCAGTTCAAAAGTGCAGCATGCCTTCAGTTCAACAATGCAGCACTCCTTCAGTTCAACAATGCAGCTCTCCTTCAGTTCAAAGCAGGGCTCCTTCAGTTCAACAGTGCAGCATTCCTTCAGTTCAACAATGCAGCATTCCTTCAGTTCAACAATGCAGCATTCCTTCAGTTCAAAAGTGCAGCACTCCTTCAGTTCAACAATGCACCATTCCTTCAGCTCAAAAGTGCAGCATGCCTTCAGTTCAACAATGCAGCACTCCTTCAGTTCAACAATGCAGGTCTCCTTCAGTTCAATGCAGGGCTCCTTCAGTTCAATGCAGGGCTCCTTCAGTTCAACACTGCAGCATTCCTTCAGTTCAAAAGTGCAGCACTCCTTCAGTTCAACAATGCACCATTCCTTCAGTTCAAAAGTGCAGCATGCCTTCAGTTCAACAATGCAGCACTCCTTCAGTTCAACAATGCAGCTCTCCTTCAGTTCAAAGCAGGGCTCCTTCAGTTCAACAGTGCAGCATTCCTTCAGTTCAACAACGCAGCACTCGTGCAGTTCAATGATGGAGGGCTCCTTTGATTCAACAATGCAGCAGTCCTTCAGTTCAACAACGCCGAACTCCTTCAGTTCAGCAACACAGCACCCCTTCTGTTCAAGAATGCCGCACTCCTTACGTTCAACAATGCAACATTCCGTCAGTTCAACAATGCCGCACTCCTTCAGTACAACAAGGTAGGACTCCTTCATTTCAACATTGCAGCACTCCTTCAGTTCAACAATGCAGCACTCCTTCAGTTCAACAATGCAGCACTCCTTCAGTTCAACAATGCCGCACACCTTCAGTTCAACAATGCAGCACTTCTTCAGTTGAACAATGCAGCACGCCTACAGTTCAACGACGGAGGGCTCCTTCAGTTCCACAATGCTGCACTCCTTCAATTCAACAATGCAGCACTCCTTCAGTTCAACAATGCAGCACTCCTACAGTTCAACGATGCAGCACTCCTTCAGTTCAACAATGCACCATGCCTTCAGTTCAACAGTGAAGCACTCCTTCAGTTCAACGATGCAGCACTCATTCAGTTCAACAATGCACCATTCCTTCAGTTCAACAGTGCAGCACGCCATCAGTTCAATAATGCAGCACTCCTTCAATTCAACAATGGAGCACTCCTTCAGTTCAACAATGCAGCTCTCCTTCAGTTCAATGCAGGGCTCCTTCAGTTCAACAGTGCAGCATTCCTTCAGTTCAACAATGCAGCATTCCATCAGTTCAACAATGCAGCATTCCTTCAGTTCAACAATGCAGCTCTCCTTCAGTTCAACAATGGAGCACTCCTTCAGTTCATCAATGCAGCATTCCTTCAGATCAACAATACAGCACTCCTTCAGTTCAACAATGCTGCACTCGTGCAGTACAACGATGCAGGTCTATTTTGATTCAACAATGCAGCATTCCTTCAGTTCAACAATGCAGCACTCCTTCAGTTCATCAATGCAGCATTCCTTCAGTTCAACGAGCAGCACTCCTTCAGTTCAACAATGCTGCACTTGTGCAGTACAACGATGCAGGTCTACTTTGATTCAACAATGCAGCACTCCTTCAGCTCAACAACGCAGCACTCCTTCAGTTCAACAACGCCGCACTCCTTCAGTTCAACAATGGAGCACTCCTTCAGTTCATCAATGCAGCATTCATTCTGTTCAACAATGCAGCACTCCTTCAGTTCAACAATGCTGCACTCATGTACTTCAACGATGCAGGTCTACTTTGATTCAACAATGCAGCACTCCTTCAGCTCAACAATGCACCACTCATTCAGTTCAACAACGCCGCACTCCTTCAGTTCAACAATGCAACTCTCCTTCAGTTCAACAATGGAGCACTCCTTCAGTTCATCAATGCAGCATTCCTTCAGTTCAACAATGCAGCACTCCTTCAGTTCAACAAAGCTGCACTCGTGTCGTTCAACGATGCAGGTCTACTTTGATTCAACAATGCAGCACTCCTTCAGCTCAACAACGCCGCACTCCTTCAGTTCAACAACGCAGCACTCCTTCAGCTCAACAATGCCGCACTCCAATAGTTCAACAACGCCGCACTCCTTCAGGTCAGCAACGCAGCAACCCTTCTGTTCAACAATGCCGCACTCCTTCAGTTCAACAATGCAGCATTCCTTCAGTTCAACAATGCAGCACTCCTTCAGTTCAACAGTGCAGCACTCGTTAACTTCAACAATGCAGCACTCCTTCAGTTCAACAATGCCGCACTCCTTCAGTTCAACAATGCAGCACTCCTTCAGTTCAACAATGCAGCACTCCTTCAGTTCAACAATGCAGCACTCCTTCAGTTCAACAATGCAGCACGCCTTCAGGTCAACAATGCCGCACTCCTTCAATTCAACAATTGAGCACTCCTTCAATTCAACAGTGCAGCTCTCCTTCAGTTCAATGCAGGGTTCCCTCAGTTCAACAGTGCAGCATTCCTTCAGTTCAACAATGCAGCACTCCTTCAGTTCAACAATGGAGCACTCCTTCAGTTCATCAATGCAGCATTCCTTCAGCTCAACCATGCAGGAATCCTTCAGTTCAACAATGGAGCACTCCTTCAGTTCAACAATGCCGCACTCCTTCAATTCAACAATGGAGCACTCCTTCAATTCAACAATGCAGCTCTCCTTCAGTTCAATGCAGTGTTCCCTCAGTTCAACAGTGCAGCATTCCTTCAGTTCAACAACGCCGCATTCCTTCAGTTCAACAATGGAGCACTCTTTCAGATCATCAATGCAGCATTCCTTCAGTTCAACAATGCAGCACTCCTTCAGTTCAACAATGCTGCACTCGTGCAGTTCAACGATGCAGGTCTACTTTGATTCAACAATGCAGCATTCCTTCAGTTCAACAATGCAGCATTCCTTCAGTTCAAAAGTGCAGCACTCCTTCAGTTCAACAATGCACCATTCCTTCAGTTCAAAAGTGCAGCATGCCTTCAGTTCAACAATGCAGCACTCCTTCAGTTCAACAATGCAGCTCTCCTTCAGTTCAATGCAGGGCTCCTTCAGTTCAACCGTGCAGCATTCCTTCAGTTCAACAATGCAGCACTCGTGCAGTTCAATGATGGAGGGCTCCTTTGATTCAACAATGCAGCAGTCCTTCAGTTCAACAACGCCGAACTCCTTCAGTTCAGCAACGCAGCACCCCTTCTGTTCAAGAATGCCGCACTCCTTACGTTCAACAATGCAACATTCCGTCAGTTCAACAATGCCGCACTCCTTCAGTACAACAAGGTAGGACTCCTTCATTTCAACATTGCAGCACTCCTTCAGTTCAACAATGCAGCACTCCTTCAGTTCAACAATGCAGCACTCCTTCAGTTCAACAATGCCGCACACCTTCAGTTCAACAATGCAGCACTTCTTCAGTTGAACAATGCAGCACGCCTACAGTTCAACGGCGGAGGGCTCCTTCAGTTCCACAATGCTGCACTCCTTCAGTTCAACAATGCAGCACTCCTTCAGTTCAACAATGCAGCACTCCTACAGTTCAACGATGCAGCACTCCTTCAGTTCAACAATGCACCATGCCTTCAGTTCAACAGTGAAGCACTCCTTCAGTTCAACGATGCAGCACTCCTTCAGTTCAAC
Organism: Scyliorhinus torazame; assembly: GCF_047496885.1. Classification (NCBI taxonomy): domain Eukaryota; kingdom Metazoa; phylum Chordata; class Chondrichthyes; order Carcharhiniformes; family Scyliorhinidae; genus Scyliorhinus; species Scyliorhinus torazame. The sequence goes on along the minus strand of NC_092715.1, from coordinate 260,849,645 downwards.
AATGCACCATTCCTTCAGTTCAACCGTGCAGCACTCCTTCAGTTCAACAATGCAGCTCTCCTTCAGTTCAATGCAGGGCTCCTTCAGTTCAACAGTGCAGCATTTCTTCAGTTCAACAATGCAGCATTCCATCAGTTCAACAATGCAGCATTCCTTCAGTTCAACAATGCAGCACTCCTTCAGTTCAACAATGGAGCACTCCTTCAGTTCATCAATGCAGCATTCCTTCAGATCAACAATACAGCACTCCTTCAGTTCAACAATGCTGCACTCGTGCAGTACAACGATGCAGGTCTACTTTGATTCAACAATGCAGCATTCCTTCAGTTCAACAATGCAGCACTCCTTCAGTTCAACAATGGAGCACTCCTTCAGTTCATCAATGCAGCATTCCTTCAGTTCAACGAGCAGCACTCCTTCAGTTCAACAATGCTGCACTTGTGCAGTACAACGATGCAGGTCTACTTTGATTCAACAATGCAGCACTCCTTCAGCTCAACAACGCAGCACTCCTTCAGTTCAACAACGCCGCACTCCTTCAGTTCAACAATGGAGCACTCCTTCAGTTCATCAATGCAGCATTCGTTCTGTTCAACAATGCAGCACTCCTTCAGTTCAACAATGCTGCACTCATGCACTTCAACGATGCAGGTCTACTTTGATTCAACAATGCAGCACTCCTTCAGCTCAACAATGCACCACTCATTCAGTTCAACAACGCCGCACTCCTTCAGTTCAACAATGCAACTCTCCTTCAGTTCAACAATGGAGCACTCCTTCAGTTCATCAATGCAGCATTCCTTCAGTTCAACAATGCAGCACTCCTTCAGTTCAACAAAGCTGCACTCGTGTCGTTCAACGATGCAGGTCTACTTTGATTCAACAATGCAGCACTCCTTCAGCTCAACAACGCCGCACTCCTTCAGTTCAACAACGCAGCACTCCTTCAGCTCAACAATGCCGCACTCCAATAGTTCAACAATGCCGCACTCCTTCAGGTCAGCAACGCAGCAACCCTTCTGTTCAACAATGCCGTACTCCTTACGTTCAACAATGCAACATTCTGTCAGTTCAACAATGCCGCACTCCTTCAGTTCAACAATGCAGCATTCCTTCAGTTCAACAATGCAGCACTCCTTCAGTTCAACAGTGCAGCACTCGTTCACTTCAACAATGCAGCACTCCTTCAGTTCAACAATGCCGCACTCCTTCAGTTCAACAATGCAGCACTCCTTCAGTTCAACAATGCAGCACTCCTTCAGTTCAACAATGCAGCACTCCTTCAGTTCAACAATGCAGCACGCCTTCAGGTCAACAAAGCCGCACTCCTTCAATTCAACAATTGAGCACTCCTTCAATTCAACAGTGCAGCTCTCCTTCAGTTCAATGCAGGCTTCCCTCAGTTCAACAGTGCAGCATTCCTTCAGTTCAACAATGCAGCACTCCTTCAGTTCAACAATGGAGCACTCCTTCAGTTCATCAATGCAGCATTCCTTCAGTTCAACCATGCAGGAATCCTTCAGTTCAACAATGGAGCACTCCTTCAGTTCAACAATGCCGCACTCCTTCAATTCAACAATGGAGCACTCCTTCAATTCAACAATGCAGCTCTCCTTCAGTTCAATGCAGTGTTCCCTCAGTTCAACAGTGCAGCATTCCTTCAGTTCAACAACGCCGCATTCCTTCAGTTCAACAATGGAGCACTCTTTCAGATCATCAATGCAGCATTCCTTCAGTTCAACAATGCAGCACTCCTTCAGTTCAACAATGCTGCACTCGTGCAGTTCAACGATGCAGGTCTACTTTGATTCAACAATGCAGCACTCCTTCAGCTCAACAACGCAGCACTCCTTCAGTTCAACAATGGAGCACTCCGTCAGTTCATCAATGCAGCATTCGTTCAGTTCAACAATGCAGCACTCCTTCAGTTCAACAATGCTGCACTCATGCACTTCAACGATGCAGGTCTACTTTGATTCAACAATGCAGCACTCCTTCAGCTCAACAACGCAACACTCCTTTAGTTCAATAACGTCACGCTCCTTCAGTTCAACAATGCAGCTCTCCTTATGCTCAACAATGCAGCTCTCCTTTAGTTCAACAATGCAGGGCTCCTTCAGTTCAGCAATGCAGCACTCCTTCATTTCAACAATGGTACACTCCTTCATTTCAACAATACAGGGCTCCTTCAGTTCAACAGTGCAGCCACCCTTCAGTTCAACAATGCAGCACTCCTTCAGTTCAATGATGCAGGGCTCCTTCAGGTCAACAATGCAGCACTCCTTCAGTTCAACAGTGCAGCCATCCATCAGTTCGACAATGCAGCACTCCTTCAGTTCAATGATGCAGGGCTCCTTGAGGTCAACAGTGCAGCACTCCTTCAGTTCAACGATGCAGCACTCCTTCATTTCAACAATGCTGCTTCCTGCAGTTCAACAATGCAGGGCTCCTTCAGTTCATCAATGCAGCATTCCTTCAGTTCAACAATGCAGCACTCCTCCAGTTCAACAATGCAGAACTAGTGCAGTTCAATGATGCAGGGCTCCTTTGATTCAACAATGCAGCAGTCCTTCAGTTCAACAACGCCGCAATCCTTCAGTTCAACATCGCAGCACCCCTTCTATTCAACAATGCCGCACTCCTTCAGTGCAACAATGCAACATTCCATCAGTTCAACTTTGCCGCATTCCTTCAGTTCAACAATGCAGCACTCCTTCAGTTCAACAATGGAGCACTCCTTCAGTTCATCAATGCAGCATTCCTTCAGTTCAACAATGCAGCACTCCTTCAGTTCAACTATGCAGGGCTCCTTCAGTTCAACAATGCAGAACTCCTTCAGTTCAACGATGCAGCACTCCTTCAGTTCCACGATGCAGGGCTCCTTCAGTCCAACAATGCAGCACTCCTTCAGTTCAACAATGCAGCACTCCTTCATATAAACAATGCAGCACTCCTTCAGTTCAACAATGGAGCACTCCTTCAGTTCAACAGTGCAGCGCCCCTTCAGTTCAACAATGCAGCGCTCCTTCAATTCAACATTGCAGCACTCCTTCAGTTCAACAAAGGCGCACTCCTTCAGTTCATCAATGCAGGGCTCCTTCAGTTCAATGATCCAGGGCTCGTTCAGTTCAACAATGCAGCACTTCTTCAGTTCAACAATGCACCATTCCTTCAGTTCAACATTGCAGCATTCCTTCAGTTCAACAATGCACCATTCCTTCAGTTCAACAATGCAGCACTCCTTCAGTTCAACTATGCAGCACTCCTTCAGTTCAATGTTGCAGGGCTCCTTTGATTCTACAATGCAGCACTCCTCAGCTCAACAACGCAGCACTCCTTCCGTTCAACAATGCAACACTCCTTCAGTTCAACAACGCAGCACTCCTTCAGTTCAACAATGGAGCACTCCTTCAGTTCATCAATGTAGCATTCCTTCAGTTCAACAATGCAGCATTCCTTCAGTTCAACAATGCTGCACTCGTGCAGTTCAACGATGCAGGACTCCTTTGATTCTACAATGCAGCACTCCGTCAGCTCAACAATGCAGCACTCCTTCAGTTCAACGATGGAGGGCTCCTTCAGTTCAACGATGCAGCACTCCTTCAATTCAACGATGCAGGGCTCCTTCAGTTCAACAATGCAGCACTCCTTCAGTTCAATGATGCAGGGCTCCTTTAGTTCACAATGCTGCACTCCTTCAGTTCAATGACGCAGCCCTCCTTCAGTTCAACAATGGAGCACTCCTTCAGTTCAACCATGCAGCGCTCCTTCAGTTCAACAGTGCAGCCATTCTTCAGTTCAACAATGCAGCACTCCTTCATTTCAACGATGCAGCACTCCTTCAGTTCAACGATGCAGGGTTCCTTCAGTTCAATGGTGCAGCACTCCTACAGTTCAACGATGCAGCACTCCTTCAGTTGAACGATACAGCACTCCTTCAGTTCAACAATGCAGCACTCGTTCAGTTCAACAATGCAGCACTCCATCAGTTCAACGATGCAGGGCTCCTTCAGTTCAACGATGCAGTACTCCTTCAGTTCAACGATGCAGTACTCCTTCAGTTCAACGATGCAGCACTCCTTCAGTTGAACGATACAGCACTCCTTCAGTTCAACGATGCAGGGCTCCTTCAGTTCACAATGCTGCACTCCTTCCGTTCAACAACGCAGCACTCCTTCAGTTCATCAATGGAGCACTCCTTCAGTTCAACCATGCAGCGCTCCTTCAGTTCAACAGTGCAACACTCCTTCAGTTCAACAATGCCGCATGCGTTCAGTTCAACAATGCAGCGCTCCTTCAGTTCAACTGTGCAACAGTCCTTCAGTTCAACAATGCCGCACTCCTTCAGTTCAACAATGCAGCACTCCTTCAGTTCAACGATGCAGCACTCCTTCAGTTCAACGATGCAGCACTCCTTCAGTTCAACGATGCAGCACTCCTTCAGTTCAACAATGCACCGTTCCTTCAGTTCAACAATGCAGCACTCCTTCAGTTCAACAATGCAGCACTCCTTCAGTTCAACAAAGAAGCACTCCTTAGGTCCAACAATGCAGCACTCCTTCAGTTCAATGATGCAGGGCTCCTTCAGTTCAACAACACTGCACTCCTTCAGTTCAACAATGCAGCATTCCTTCAGTTCAACAATGCAGCGTTCCTTCAGTTCAAAAGTGCAGCACTCCTTCAGTTCAACATTGCACCATTCCTTCAGTTCAAAAGTGCAGCATGCCTTCAGTTCAACAATGCAGCACTCCTTCAGTTCAACAATGCAGCTCTCCTTCAGTTCAATGCAGGGCTCCTTCAGTTCAACCGTGCAGCATTCCTTCAGTTCAACAATGCAGCACTCGTGCAGTTCAGCAACGCAGCACCCCTTCTGTTCAAGAATCCCGCAGTCCTTACGTTCAACAATGCAACATTCCGTCAGTTCAACAATGCCGCACTCCTTCAGTTCAACAATGCAGCACTCCTTCAGTTCAACAATGCAGCACTCCTTCAGTTCAACAATGCCGCACACCTTCAGTTCAACAATGCAGCACGCCTTCAGTTCAACGGCGGAGGGCTCCTTCAGTTCAACAATGCTTCACTCCTTCAGATCAACAATGCAGCACTCCTTCAGTTCAACAATGCAGCACTCCTTCAGTTCAACAATTCACCATGCCTTCAGTTCAACAGTGAAGCACTCCTTCAGTTCAATGATGCAGCACTCCTTCAGTTCAACAATGCACCATTCCTTCAGTTCAACAGTGCAGCACGCCATCAGTTCAATAATGCAGCACTCCTTCAATTCAACAATGGAGCACTCCTTCAGTTCAACAATGCAGCTCTCCTTCAGTTCAATGCTGGGCTCCTTCAGTTCAACAGTGCAGCATTCCTTCAGTTCAACAATGCAGCATTCCATCAGTTCAACAATGCAGCATTTCTTCAGTTCAACAATGCAGCACTCCTTCAGTTCAACAATGGAGCACCTCTTCAGTTCATCAATGCAGCATTCCTTCAGATCAACAATACAGCACTCCTTCAGTTCAACAATGCTGCATTCCTTCAGTTCAACCAGCAGCACTCCTTCAGTTCAACAATGCTGCACTCGTGCAGTACAACGATGCAGGTCTACTTTGATTCAACAATGCAGCACTCCTTCAGCTCAACAACGCAGCACTCCTTCAGTTCAACAATGGAGCACTCCTTCAGTTCATCAATGCAGCATTCCTTCAGTTCAACTAGCAGCACTCCTTCATTTCAACAATGCTGCACTCGTGCAGTACAACGATGCAGGTCTACTTTGATTCAACAATGCAGCACTCCTTCAGCTCAACAACGCAGCACTCCTTCAGTTCAACAACGCCACACACCTTCAGTTCAACAATGGAGCACTCCTTCAGTTCATCAATGCAGCATTCGTTCAGTTCAACAATGCAGCACTCCTTCAGTTCAACAATGCTGCACTGATTCACTTCAACGATGCAGGTCTACTTTGATTCAACAACGCAGCACTCCTTCAGTTCAACAATGCAGCACTCCAATAGTTCAACAATGCAGCACTCCTTCAGTTCAACAATGCAGCACTCCTTCAGTTCAACAATGCAGCACTCGTGCAGTTCAACGATGCAGGGCTCCTTTGAATCAAAAATGCAGCAGTCCATCAGTTCAACAACGCCGCACTCCTTCAGTTCAGCAATGCAGCATTCCTTCAGTTCAACAATGCAACATTCCGTCAGTTCAACAATGCCGCACTCCTTCAGTTCAACAATGCAGCATTCCTTCAGTTCAACAGTGCAGCACTCGTTCACTTCAACAATGCAGCACTCCTTCAGTTCAACAATGCCGCACTCCTTCAGTTCAACAATGCAGCACTCCTTCAGTTCAACAATGCAGCACGCCTTCACGTCAACAATGCCGCACTCCTACAATTCAACAATGGAGCATTCCTTCAATTCAACAGTGCAGCTCTCCTTCAGTTCAATGCAGGGTACCCTCAGTTAAACAGTGCAGCATTCCTTCAGTTCAACAATGCAGCACTCCTTCAGTTCAACAATGGAGCACTCCTTAAGTTCAACAACGCCGCATTCCTTCAGTTCAACAATGGAGCACTCCTTCAGTTCATCAATGCAGCATTCCTTCAGTTCATCAATGCAGCACTCCTTCAGTTCTACAATGCTGCACTCGTGCAGTTCAACGATGCAGGTCTACTTTGATTCAACAATGCAGCACTCCTTCAGCTCAACAACGCAACACTACTTTAGTTCAACAACGTCACACTCCTTCAGTTCAACAATGCAGCTCTCCTTCAGCTCAACAATGCAGCTGTCCTTCAGCTCAACAGTGCAGCACTCGTTCACTTCAACAATGCAGCACTCCTTCAGTTCATCAATGCAGCACTCCTTCAGTTCAACAATGCAGCACGCCTTCGGGTCAACAATGCCGCACTCCTTCAATTCAACAATGGAGCACTCCTTCAATTCAACAGTGCAGCTCTCCTTCAGTTCAATGCAGGGTTCCCTCAGTTCAACAGTGCAGCATTCCTTCAGTTCAACAATGCAGCACTCCTTCAGTTCAACAATGGAGCACTCCTTCAGTTCATCAATGCAGCATTCCTTCAGGTCAACCATGCAGCACTCCATCAGTTCAACAATGCAGCACTCCTTCAGCTCAACAACGCAACACTCCTTTAGTTCAACAACGTCACACTCCTTCAGTTCAACAATGCAGCTCTCCTTCAGCTCAACAATGCAGCTCTCCGTCAGTTCAACAATGCAGGGCTCCTTCAGTTCAGCAATGCAGCACTCCTTCATTTCAAAAATGGAACACTCCTTCATTTCAACAATGCAGGGCTCCTTCAGTTCAACAGTGCAGCCATCCTTCAGTTCAACAATGCAGCACTCCTTCAGTTCAATGATGCAGGGCTCCTTCAGGTCAACAATGCAGCACTCCTTCAGTTCAACAGTGCAGCCATCCATCAGTTCAACAATGCAGCACACCTTCAGTTCAATGATGCAGGGCTCCTTCAGGTCAACAGTGCAGCACTCCTTCAGTTCAACAATGCAGCACTAGTGCAGTTCAATGATGCAGGGCTCCTTTCATTCAACAATGCAGCAGTCCTTCAGTTCAACAACGCCGCAATCCTTCACTTCAACATCGCAGCACCCCTTCTATTCAACAATGCCGCACTCCTTCAGTGCAACAATGCAACATTCCATCAGTTCAACAATGCCGCACTCCTTCAGTTCAACAATGCAGCATTCCTTCAGTTCAACAGTGCAGCACTCGTTCACTTCAACAATGCAGCACTCCTTCAGTTCAACAATGCAGCACTCCTTCAGCTCAACAATGCAGCACGCCTTCACGTCAACAATGCCGCACTCCTACAATTCAACAATGGAGCACTCCTTCAATTCAACAGTGCAGCTCTCCTTCAGTTCAATGCAGGGTACCCTCAGTTAAACAGTGCAGCATTCCTTCAGTTCAACAATGCAGCACTCCTTCAGTTCAACAATGGAGCACTCCTTAAGTTCAACAACGCCGCATTCCTTCAGTTCAACAATGGAGCACTCCTTCAGTTCATCAATGCAGCATTCCTTCAGTTCATCAATGCAGCACTCCTTCAGTTCTACAATGCTGCACTCGTGCAGTTCAACGATGCAGGTCTACTTTGATTCAACAATGCAGCACTCCTTCAGCTCAACAACACAACACTACTTTAGTTCAACAACGTCACACTCCTTCAGTTCAACAATGCAGCTCTCCTTCAGCTCAACAATGCAGCTGTCCTTCAGCTCAACAGTGCAGCACTCGTTCACTTCAACAATGCAGCGCTCCTTCAGTTCAACAATGCCGCACTCCTTCAGTTCAACAATGCAGCACTCCTTCAGTTCATCAATGCAGCACTCCTTCAGTTCAACAATGCAGCACGCCTTCGGGTCAACAATGCCGCACTCCTTCAATTCAACAATGGAGCACTCCTTCAATTCAACAGTGCAGCTCTCCTTCAGTTCAATGCAGGGTTCCCTCAGTTCAACAGTGCAGCATTCCTTCAGTTCAACAATGCAGCACTCCTTCAGTTCAACAATGGAGCACTCCTTCAGTTCATCAATGCAGCATTCCTTCAGGTCAACCATGCAGCACTCCATCAGTTCAACAATGCAGCACTCCTTCAGCTCAACAACGCAACACTCCTTTAGTTCAACAACGTCACACTCCTTCAGTTCAACAATGCAGCTCTCCTTCAGCTCAACAATGCAGCTCTCCGTCAGTTCAACAATGCAGGGCTCCTTCAGTTCAGCAATGCAGCACTCCTTCATTTCAACAATGGAACACTCCTTCATTTCAACAATGCAGGGCTCCTTCAGTTCAACAGTGCAGCCATCCTTCAGTTCAACAATGCAGCACTCCTTCAGTTCAATGATGCAGGGCTCCTTCAGGTCAACAATGCAGCACTCCTTCAGTTCAACAGTGCAGCCATCCATCAGTTCAACAATGCAGCACACCTTCAGTTCAATGATGCAGGGCTCCTTCAGGTCAACAGTGCAGCACTCCTTCAGTTCAACAATGCAGCACTAGTGCAGTTCAATGATGCAGGGCTCCTTTCATTCAACAATGCAGCAGTCCTTCAGTTCAACAACGCCGCAATCCTTCACTTCAACATCGCAGCACCCCTTCTATTCAACAATGCCGCACTCCTTCAGTGCAACAATGCAACATTCCATCAGTTCAACAATGCCGCAATCCTTCAGTTCAACAATGCAGCACTCCTTCAGTTCAACAATGGAGCACTCCTTCAGTTCATCAATGCAGCATTCCTTCAGTTCAACAATGCAGCACTCCTTCAGTTCAACAATGCAGCAGTAGTGCAGTTCAACGATGCAGGGCTCCTTTGATTCAACAATGCAGCAGTCCTTCAGTTCAACAACGCCGCACTCCTTCAGTTCAACATCGCAGCACCCCTTCTATTCAACAATGCTGCACTCCTTCAGTGCAACAATGCAACATTCCTTCAGTTCAACAATGCCGCACTCCTTCAGTTCAACAATGCAGCACTCCTTCAGTTCAACAATTCAGCACACCTTCAGTTCAACAATGCAGCACTCTTCAGTTCAACAATGCAGCACTCGTTCACGTCAGCAAAGCAGCGCTCCTTCAGTTCAACAGTGCAGCACTCCTTCAGTTCAACAATGCAGCACTCCTTCAGTTCACCTATGCAGCACTGCTTCAGTTCAACGATGCAGCACTCCTTCAGTTCAACAATCCAGGGCTCCTTTAGTTCAACGATGCAGAGCTCCTTCAGTTCACCTATGCAGCACTCCTTCAGTTCAACAATGCAGCACGCCTTCAGTTCAACGATGGAGGGATCCTGCAGTTCAACAATGCGGCTCTCCTTCAGCTCAACAATGCAGCTCTCCGTCAGTTCAACAATGCTGGGCTCCTTCAGTTCAGCAATGCAGCACTCCTTCATTTCAACAATGGAACACTCCTTCATTTCAACAATGCAGGGCTCCTTCAGTTCAACAGTGCAGCCATCCTTCAGTTCAACAATGCAGCACTCCTTCAGTTCAATGATGCAGGGCTCCTTCAGGTCAACGATGCAGCACTCCTTCAGTTCAACAGTGCAGCCATCCATCAGTTCAACAATGCAGCACACCTTCAGTTCAATGATGCAGGGCTCCTTCAGGTCAACAGTGCAGCACTCCTTCAGTTCAACAATGCAGCACTAGTGCAGTTCAATGATGCAGGGCTCCTTTCATTCAACAATGCAGCAGTCCTTCAGTTCAACAACGCCGCAATCCTTCACTTCAACATCGCAGCACCCCTTCTATTCAACAATGCCGCACTCCTTCAGTGCAACAATGCAACATTCCATCAGTTCAACAATGCCGCAATCCTTCAGTTCAACAATGCAGCACTCCTTCAGTTCAACAATGGAGCACTCCTTCAGTTCATCAATGCAGCATTCCTTCAGTTCAGCAATGCAGCACTCCTTCAGTTCAACAATGCAGCAGTAGTGCAGTTCAACGATGCAGGGCTCCTTTGATTCAACAATGCAGCAGTCCTTCAGTTCAACAACGCCGCACTCCTTCAGTTGAACATCGCAGCACCCCTTCTATTCAACAATGCCGCACTCCTTCAGTGCAACAATGCAACATTCCTTCAGTTCAACAATGCAGCACTCCTTCAGTTCAACAATGCAGCACTCCTTCAGTTCAACAATTCAGCACTCCTTCAGTTCAACAATGCAGCACTCTTCAGTTCAACAATGCAGCACTCGTTCACGTCAGCAATGCAGCGCTCCTTCAGTTCAACAGTGCAGCACTCCTTCAGTTCAACAATGCTGCACTCCTTCAGTTCACCTATGCAGCACTCCTTCAGTTCAACGATGCAGCACTCCTTCAGTTCAACAATCCAGGGCTCCTTTAGTTCAACGATGCAGAGCTCCTTCAGTTCACCTATGCAGCACTCCTTCAGTTCAACAATGCAGCACGCCTTCAGTTCAACGATGGAGGGATCCTGCAGTTCAATAATGCCGCACTCCTTCAGTTCAACAATGCAGCACTCCTTCAGTTCAATGATGCATCACTCCTTCAGTTCAACAATGCACCATTCCTTCAGTTCAGCAATGCAGCACGCCTTCAGTTCAACAATGCAGCATTCATTCAGTTCAACAATGGAGCACTCCTTCAGTTCAACAAAGAAGCACTACTTCGGTTCAACAATGCAGCTCTCCTTCAGTTCAACAATGCAGCACTCCTTCACTTCAATGATGCAGCACTCCTTCAGTTCAATGATGCAGGGCTCCTGCAGTTCAACAACACCGCACTCCTTCAGTTCAACAACGCAGCATTCCTTCAGTTCAACAATGCAGCATTCCATCAGTTCAACAATGCCGCACTCATTCAGTTCAACAATGCAGCACTCCTTCAGTTCAAAGATGCAGGGCTCCTTCAGTTCAACAACACCGCACTCCTTCAGTTCAACAATGCAGCATTCCATCAGTTCAACAATGCAGCACTCCTTCAGTTCAACAATGCAGCACTCCTTCAGTTCAACAATGGAGCACTGCTTCTGTTCAACAGTGCAGCACTCCTTCATTCCAACGATGCAGCACTCCTTCAGTTCGATGATGCAGGGCTCCTTCCGTTCAACGATGCAGCACTCCTTCAGTTCAACAGTGCAGCACTCCTTCAGTTCAACAATGCCGCACTCCTTCAGTTCAACAAAGCAGCATTCCTTCAGGTCAACAACGCAACACTCCTTTAGTCCAACAACGTCACACTCCTTCAGTTCAACAATGCAGCTCTCCTTCAGCTCAACAATGCAGCTCTCCGTCAGTTCAACAATGCAGGGCTCCTTCAGTTCAGCAATGCAGCACTCCTTCATTTCAACAATGGAACACTCCTTCATTTCAACAATGCAGGGCTCCTTCAGTTCAACAGTGCAGCCATCCTTCAGTTCAACAATGCAGCACTCCTTCAGTTCAATGATGCAGGGCTCCTTCAGGTCAACGATGCAGCACTCCTTCTGTTCAACAATGCACCATTCCTTCAGTTCAACATTGCAGCATTCCTTCAGTTCAACCATGCAGCGTTCCTTCAGTTCAACAATGCACCATTCCTTCAGTTCAACAATGCAGCACTCCTTCAGTTCAACGATGCAGCACTCCTTCAGTTCAACGATGCAGGGCTCCTTTGATTCTACAATGCAGCACCCCTTCAGCTCAACAACGCAGCACTCCTTCCGTTCAACAACGTCGCACTCCTTCAGTTCAACAATGCAACACTCCTTCAGTTCAACAACGCAGCACTTCTTCAGGTCAACAATGGAGCACTCCTTCAGTTCATCAATGTAGCATTCCTTCAGTTCAACAATGCAGCACTCCTTCAGTTCAACAATGCTGCACTCGTGCAGTTCAACGATGCAGGGCTCCTTTGATTCTACAATGCAGCACTCCTTCAGCTCAACAACGCAGCACTCCTTCCATTCAACAACGTCGCACTCCTTCAGTTCAACGATGCAGCGCACCTTCAGTTCAACAGTGCAGCCATCCTTCAGTTCAACAATGCAGCGCTCCTTCAGTTCAACGATGCAGGGCTCCTTCAGTTCAACAATGCAGCACTCCTTCAGTTCAATGATGCAGGGCTCCTTTAGTTCACAATGCTGCACTCCTTCAGTTCAACAGTGCAGCCCTCCTTCAGTTCAACAATGGAGCACTCCTTCCGTTCAACCATGCAGCGCTCCTTCAGTTCAACAGTGCAGCCATTCTTCAGTTCAACAATGCAGCACTCCTTCATTTCAACGATGCAGCACTCCTTCAGTTCAACGATGCAGGGTTCCTTCAGTTCAACGATGCAGGGTTCCTTCAGTTCAACGATGCAGCACTCCTTCAGTTCAATGATGCAGGGCTCCTTCAGTTCAACGATGCAGGGCTCCTTCAGTTCAACGATGCAGGGCTCCTTCAGTTCAACAATGCAGCACTCCTTCAGTTCAACAATGCAGCACTCCATCATTTCAACGATGCAGGGGTCCTTCAGTTCAACGATGCAGTACCCCTTCAGTTCAACGATGCAGCACTCCTTCAGTTGAACGATAGAGCACTCCTTCAGTTCAACGATGCAGGGCTCCTTCAGTTCACAATGCTGCACTCCTTCAGTTCAACAACGCAGCACTCCTTCAGTTCAACAATGGAGAACTCCTTCAGTTCAACCATGCAGCGCTCCTTCAGTTCAACAGTGCAACACTCCTTCAGTTCAACAATGCCGCACGCGTTCAGTTCAACAATGCAGCGCTCCTTCAGTTCAACAGTGCAACAGTCCTTCAGTTCAATAATGCCGCACACCTTCAGTTCAACAATGCAGTACTCATTCAGTTCAACAATGCAGCACTCCTTCAGTTCAACGATGCAGCACTCCTTCAGTTCAACGATGCAGCACTCCTTCAGTTCAACAATGCACCATTCCTTCAGTTCAACAATGCAGCCCTTCTTCAGTTCAACAACGCAGCACTCCTTCAGTTCAACAAAGAAGCACTCCTTCGGTTCAACAATGCAGCTCTCCTTCAGTTCAACAATGCAGCACTCCTTCAGTTCAATGATGCAGGGCTCCTTCAGTTCAACAACACCGCACTCCTTCAGTTCAACAATGCAGCATTCCTTCAGTTCAACAATGCCACACTCATTCAGTTCAACAATGCAGCACTCCTTCAGTTCAACGATGCAGGGCTCCTTCAGTTCAACAATGCAGCACTCCTTCAATTCAACAACGCAGCACTCCTTCAATTCAACAATGCAGCACTCCTTCAGTTCAACAATGCAGCACTCCTTCAGTTCAACTATGGAGCACTCCTTCAGTTCAACAATGCAGCATTCCTTCAGTTCAACAATGCAGCATTCCATCAGTTCAACAATGCCACACTCATTCAGTTAAAAGATGCAGGGCTCCTTCAGTTCAACAATGCAGCACTCCTTCAATTCAACAATGCAGCACGCCTTCAATTCAACAAGGCCGCACTCCTTCAGTTCAACAATGCAGCACTCATTCAGTTCAACTATGGAGCACTCCTTCAGTTCAACAATGCAGCATTCCTTCAGTTCAAAAATGCAGCATTCCATCAGTTCAACAATGCCACACTCATTCAGTTCAACAATGCAGCACTCCTTCAGTTCAAAGATGCAGCACTCCTTCAGTTCAACAATGCAGCACTCCTTCAGTTCAACAATGCAGCACTCGTTCAGTTCAACGATGCAGGGCTCCTTCAGTTCAACGATGCAGCACTCCTTCAGTTGAACGATGCAACACATCTTCATTTCAACAATGCAGCACTCCCTCATTTCAACGATGCAGCACTCCTTCAGTTGAACGATGCAGCACTCCTTCAGTTCATCAATGCAGGGCTCCTTCAGTTCAATGAACCAGCGCTCCTTCAGTTCAACAATGCAGCGTTCCTTCAGTTCAACAATGCACCATTCCTTCAGTTCATCAGTGCAGCACTCCTTCAGTTCAACGATGCAGCAATCCTTCAGTTCAACTATGCAGGGCTCCTACAGTTCAACTATGCAGCACGTCTTCAGTTCAACAATGCAGAACTCCTTCAGTTCAACAATGCAGCACTCCTTAGGTTCAACTATGCAGCACTCCTTCAGTTCCACGATGCGGGGCTCCTTCAGTTCAACAATGCAGCACTTCTTCAGTTCAACAATGCAGCATTCCTTCGGTTCAACAACGCAGCACTCCTTCAGTTCAACAATGCAGCATTCCTTCAGTTCAACAATGCAGCACTCCTTCATATAAACAATGCAGCACTCCTTCAGTTCAACAATGGAGCACTCCTTCATTTCAACAATGCAGCACTCCTTCAGTTCAATGATGCAGGGTTCCTTCAGTTCAACGATGCAGCACTCCTTCAGTTCAACGATGCAGGGCTCCTTCAGTTCAACGTTGCAGGGCTCCTTCAGTTCAACAATGAAGCACACCTTCAGTTCAACAATGCAGCACTCCATCAGTTCAACGATGCAGGGCTCCTTCAGTTCACAATGCGGCACTCCTTCAGTTCAACAACGCAGCACTCCTTCAGTTCAACAATGGAGCACTCCTTCAGTTCATCCATGCAGCGCTCCTTCAGTTCAACAGTGCAACACTCCTTCAGTTCAACAATGCCGCACGCGTTCAGTTCAACAATGCAGCGCTCCTTCAGTTCAACAGTGCAACAACAGTCCTTCAGTTCAACAATGCCGCACGCCTTCAGTTCAACAATGCAGCACTCATTCAGTTCAACAATGCAGCACTCCTTCAGTTCAACGATGCAGCACTCCATCAGTTCAACGATGCAGCACTCCTTCAGTTCGATGATGCAGGGCTCCTTCACTTCAACGATGCAGCACTCCATCAGTTCAACAATGCAGCACTCCTTCATATCAACAATGCAGCACTCCTTCAGTTCAACAGTGCAGCACTCCTTCAGTTCAACGATGCAGCACTTCTACATTTCAACAATGCAGCACTCCAGCAGTTCAACGATGCAGGGCCCCTTCAGTTCAACAATGTAGCATTCCTTCAGTTCAACATTGCAGCACACCTTCAGTTCAACAAAGGCGCACTCCTTCAGTTCAACAAAGGTGCACTCCTTCAGTTCAAAAATGCAGCGCTCCTTCAGTTCAACAATGCAGCACTCCTTCAGTTCAACAATGCAGCACTCCTTCAGTTCAACGATGCCGCACTCGTTCAGTTCAACGATGCAGGGCTCCTTCAGTTAAACGATGCAGCACTCCTTCAGTTCAATGATGCAGGACTCCTTCAGTTGAACGATGCAGCACATCTTCATTTCAACAATGCCGCACTCCTTCATTTCAACGATGCAGCACTCCTTCAGTTGAACGATGCAGCACTCCTTCAGTTCATCAATGCAGGGCTCCTTCAGTTCAATGAACCAGCTCTCCTTCAGTTCAACAATGCAGCGTTCCTTCAGTTCAACAATGCACCATTCCTTCAGTTCATCAGTGCAGCACTCCTTCAGTTCTACGATGCAGCACTCCTTCAGTTCAACTATGCAGGGCTCCTTCAGTTCAACAATGCAGCACTCCTTCAGTTCAACAATGCAGCATTCGTTCGTTTCAACAATGCAGCACGTCTTCAGTTCAACAATGCAGCACTTCTTCAGTTCAACAATGCAGCATTCCTTCGGTTCAACAATGCAGCACTCCTTCAGTTCAACAATGCAGCATTCCTTCAGTTCAACAATGCAGCACTCCTTCATATAAACAATGCAGCACTCCTTCAGTTCAACAATGGAGCACTCCTTCAGTTCAACAGTGCAGCACTCCTTCAGTTGAACGATGCAGCACTTCTTCATTTCAACAATGCAGCACTCCTGCAGTTCAACGATGCAGCGCCCCTTCAGTTCAACAATGCAGCATTCCTTCAGTTCAACATTGCAGCACTCCTTCAGTTCAACAAAGGCGCACTCCTTCAGTTCAACAATGCAGCGCTTCTTCAGATCAACGATGCAGCACACCTTCAGTTGAACGATGCAGCACTCCTTCAGTTCATCAATGCAGGGCTCCTTCAGTTCAATGATCCAGGGCTCCTTCAGTTCAACAATGCAGCACTTCTTCAGTTCAACAATGCAGCATTCCTTCAGTTCAACATTGCAGCATTCCTTCAGTTCAACCATGCAGCGTTCCTTCAGTTCAACAATGCAGCACTCCTTCAGTTCAACAATGCAGCACGCCTTCAGTTCAACGATGCCGCACTCGTTCAGTTCAACGATGCAGGGCTCCTTCAGTTCAACGATGCAGCACTCCTTCAGTTCAATGATGCAGCACTCCTTCAGTTGAACGATGCAGCACATCTTCATTTCAACAATGCCGCACTCCTTCATTTCAACGATGCAGCACTCCTTCAGTTGAACGATGCAGCACTCCTTCAGTTCATCAATGCAGGGCTCCTTCAGTTCAATGAACCAGCGCTCCTTCAGTTCAACAATGCAGCACTCCTTCAGTTCAACAATGCAGCATTCCTTCGGTTCAACAATGCAGCACTCATTCAGTTCAACAATGCTGCACTCGTGCAGTTCAACGATGCAGGGCTCCTTTGATTCTACAATGCAGCACTCCTTCAGCTCAACAACGCAGCACTCCTTCCGTTCAACAACGTCGCACTCCTTCAGTTCAACAATGCAACACTCCTTTAGTTCAACAACGCAGCATTCCTTCCATTCAACAACGTCGCATTCCTTCAGTTCAACGATGCAGCGCACCTTCAGTTCAACAGTGCAGCCATCCTTCAGTTCAACAATGCAGCGCTCCTTCAGTTCAACGATGCAGGGCTCCTTCAGTTCAACAATGCAGCACTCCTTCAGTTCAATGATGCAGGGCTCCTTTAGTTCACAATGCTGCACTCCTTCAGTTCAATGACGCAGCCCTCCTTCAGTTCAACAATGGAGCACTCCTTCCGTTCAACCATGCAGCGCTCCTTCAGTTCAACAGTGCAGCCATTCTTCAGTTCAACA
The DNA here is from genome assembly GCF_047496885.1 of Scyliorhinus torazame. NCBI lineage: Eukaryota > Metazoa > Chordata > Chondrichthyes > Carcharhiniformes > Scyliorhinidae > Scyliorhinus > Scyliorhinus torazame. Next base: position 260,832,161 of record NC_092715.1, on the reverse strand, counting down.
ATGCAGCACTCCTTCATTTCAACGATGCAGCACTCCTTCAGTTCAACGATGCAGGGTTCCTTCAGTTCAACGATGCAGCACTCCTTCAGTTCAATGATGCAGGGCTCCTTCAGTTCAACGACGCAGGGGTCCTTCAGTTCAACGATGCAGTACCCCTTCAGTTCAACGATGCAGCACTCCTTCAGTTGAACGATAGAGCACTCCTTCAGTTCAACGATGCAGGGCTCCTTCAGTTCATCAATGCAGCACTCCTTCAGTTCAACAACGCAGCACTCCTTCAGTTCAACAATGGAGCACTCCTTCAGTTTAACCATGCAGCGCTCCTTCAGTTGAACAGTACAACACTCCTTCAGTTCAACAATGCCGCACGCGTTCAGTTCAACAATGCAGCGCTCCTTCAGTTCAACAGTGCAGCCATTCTTCAGTTCAACAATGCAGCACTCCTTCATTTCAACGATGCAGCACTCATTCAGTTGAACGATGCAGCACTCCTTCAGTTCAACGATGCAGGGCTCCTTCAGTTCAACAATGCAGCACTCCTTCAGTTCAACAATGCAGCATTCCTTCGGTTCAACGATGCAGCACTCATTCAGTTGAACGATGCAGCACTCCTTCAGTTCATCAATGCAGGGCTCCTTCAGTTCAATGAACCAGCGCTCCTTCAGTTCAACAATGCAGCGTTCCTTCAGTTCAACAATGCACCATTCCTTCAGTTCATCAGTGCAGCACTCCTTCAGTTCAACGATGCAGCACTCCTTCAGTTCAACTATGCAGGGCTCCTGCAGTTCAACAATGCAGCACTCCTTCAGTTCAACAATGCAGCATTCGTTCGTTTCAACAATGCAGCACGTCTTCAGTTCAACAATGCAGAACTCCTTCAGTTCAACAGTGCAGCACTCCTTCAGTTCAACGATGCAGCATTCCTTCAGTTCAACAATGCAGCTCTCCTTCATATAAACAATGCAGCACTCCTTCAGTTCAACAATGCAGCACTCCTTCAGTTCAACTATGCAGCACTCCTTCAGTTCAACTATGCAGCACTCCTTCAGTTCCACGATGCAGGGCTCCTTCAGTTCAACAATGCAGCACTTCTTCAGTTCAACAATGCAGCATTCCTTCGGTTCAACAATGCAGCACTCCTTCAGTTCAACAATGCAGCATTCCTTCAGTTCAACAATGGAGCACTCCTGCAGTTCAACGATGCAGCGCCCCTTCAGTTCAACAATGCAGCATTCCTTCAGTTCAACATTGCAGCACTCCTTCAGTTCAACAAAGGCGCACTCCTTCAGTTCAACAATGCAGCGCTTCTTCAGATCAACGATGCAGCACTCCTTCAGTTCAACAATGGAGCACTCCTTCAGTTCAACAGTGCAGCACTCCTTCAGTTCAACGATGCAGCACTTCTTCATTTCAACAATGCAGCACTCCTGCAGTTCAACGATGCAGGGCTCCTTCAGTTCAACAATGCAGCACTTCTTCAGTTCAACAATGCACCATTCCTTCAGTTCAACATTGCAGCATTCCTTCAGTTCAACCATGCAGCGTTCCTTCAGTTCAACAATGCACCATTCCTTCAGTTCAACAATGCAGCACTCCTTCAGTTCAACGATGCAGCACTCCTTCAGTTCAACGATGCAGGGCTCCTTCAGTTCAACAATGCATCACTCCTTCAGTTCAACAATGCAACATTCCTTCGGTTCAACAATGCAGCACTCATTCAGTTCAACAATGCTGCACTCGTGCAGTTCAACGATGCAGGGCTCCTTTGATTCTACAATGCAGCACTCCTTCAGCTCAACAACGCAGCACTCCTTCCGTTCAACAACGTCGCACTCCTTCAGTTCAACAATGCAACACTCCTTTAGTTCAACAACGCAGCACTTCTTCAGTTCAACAATGGAGCACTCCTTCAGTTCATCAATGTAGCATTCCTTCAGTTCAACAATGCAGCACTCCTTCAGCTCAACAACGCAGCACTCCTTCCATTCAACAACGTCGCATTCCTTCAGTTCAACGATGCAGCGCACCTTCAGTTCAACAGTGCAGCCATCCTTCAGTTCAACAATGCAGCGCTCCTTCAGTTCAACGATGCAGGGCTCCTTCAGTTCAACAATGCAGCACTCCTTCAGTTCAATGATGCAGGGCTCCTTTAGTTCACAATGCTGCACTCCTTCAGTTCAATGACGCAGCCCTCCTTCAGTTCAACAATGGAGCACTCCTTCCGTTCAACCATGCAGCGCTCCTTCAGTTCAACAGTGCAGCCATTCTTCAGTTCAACAATGCAGCACTCCTTCATTTCAACGATGCAGCACTCCTTCAGTTCAACGATGCAGGGTTCCTTCAGTTCAACGATGCAGCACTCCTTCAGTTCAATGATGCAGGGCTCCTTCAGTTCAACGATGCAGGGCTCCTTCAGTTCAACAATGCAGCACTCCTTCAGTTCAACAATGCAGCACTCCATCAGTTCAACGATGCAGGGGTCCTTCAGTTCAACGATGCAGTACCCCTTCAGTTCAACGATGCAGCACTCCTTCAGTTGAACGATAGAGCACTCCTTCAGTTCAACGATGCAGGGCTCCTTCAGTTCAACAAAGAAGCAGTCCTTCGGTTCAACAATGCAGCTCTCCTTCAGTTCAACGATGCAGCACTCCTTCAGTTCAACGATGCAGCACTCCTTCAGTTCAACGATGCACCATTCCTTCAGTTCAACAATGCAGCCCTTCTTCAGTTCAACAACGCAGCAGTCCTTCAGTTCAACAAAGAAGCACTCCTTCGGTTCAACAATGCAGCTCTCCTTCAGTTCAACAATGCAGCACTCCTTCAGTTCAATGATGCAGGGCTCCTTTAGTTCACAATGCTGCACTCCTTCAGTTCAATGACGCAGCACTCCTTCAGTTCAACAATGGAGCACTCCTTCCGTTCAACCATGCAGCGCTCCTTCAGTTCAACAGTGCAGCCATTCTTCAGTTCAACAATGCAGCACTCCTTCATTTCAACGATGCAGCACTCCTTCAGTTCAACGATGCAGGGTTCCTTCAGTTCAACGATGCAGCACTCCTTTAGTTCAATGATGCAGGGCTCCTTCAGTTCAACGATGCAGGGCTCCTTCAGTTCAACAATGCAGCACTCCTTCAGTTCAACAATGCAGCACTCCATTAGTTCAACGATGCAGGGGTCCTTCAGTTCAACGATGCAGTACCCCTTCAGTTCAACGATGCAGCACTCCTTCAGTTGAACGATAGAGCACTCCTTCAGTTCAACGATGCAGGGCTCCTTCAGTTCACAATGCTGCACTCCTTCAGTTCAACAACGCAGCACTCCTTCAGTTCAACAATGGAGCACTCCTTCAGTTCAACCATGCAGCGCTCCTTCAGTTCAACAGTACAACACTCCTTCAGTTCAACAATGCCGCACGCGTTCAGTTCAACAATGCAGCGCTCCTTCAGTTCAACAGTGCAACAGTCCTTCAGTTCAACAATGCCGCACGCCTTCAGTTCAACAATGCAGTACTCATTCAGTTCAACAATGCAGCACTCCTTCAGTTCAACGATGCAGCACTCCTTCAGTTCAACGATGCAGCACTCCTTCAGTTCAACGATGCACCATTCCTTCAGTTCAACAATGCAGCCCTTCTTCAGTTCAACAACGCAGCACTCCTTCAGTTCAACAAAGAAGCACTCCTTCAGTTCAACAAAGGCGCACTCCTTCAGTTCAACAATGCAGCGCTTCTTCAGATCAACGATGCAGCACTCCTTCAGTTCAACAATGGAGCACTCCTTCAGTTCAACAGTGCAGCACTCCTTCAGTTCAACGATGCAGCACTTCTTCATTTCAACAATGCAGCACTCCTGCAGTTCAACGATGCAGCGCCCCTTCAGTTCAACAATGCAGCATTCCTTCAGTTCAACATTGCAGCACTCCTTCAGTTCAACAAAGGCGCACTCCTTCAGTTCAACAATGCAGCGCTTCTTCAGATCAACGATGCAGCACACCTTCAGTTGAACGATGCAGCACTCCTTCAGTTCATCAATGCAGGGCTCCTTCAGTTCAATGATCCAGGGCTCCTTCAGTTCAACAATGCAGCACTTCTTCAGTTCAACAATGCACCATTCCTTCAGTTCAACATTGCAGCATTCCTTCAGTTCAACCATGCAGCGTTCCTTCAGTTCAACAATGCAGCACTCCTTCAGTTCAACAATGCAGCACGCCTTCAGTTCAACGATGCCGCACTCGTTCAGTTCAACGATGCAGGGCTCCTTCAGTTCAACGATGCAGCACTCCTTCAGTTCAATGATGCAGCACTCCTTCAGTTGAACGATGCAGCACATCTTCATTTCAACAATGCCGCACTCCTTCATTTCAACGATGCAGCACTCATTCAGTTGAACGATGCAGCACTCCTTCAGTTCATCAATGCAGGGCTCCTTCAGTTCAATGAACCAGCGCTCCTTCAGTTCAACAATGCAGCGTTCCTTCAGTTCAACAATGCACCATTCCTTCAGTTCATCAGTGCAGCACTCCTTCAGTTCAACGATGCAGCACTCCTTCAGTTCAACTATGCAGGGCTCCTGCAGTTCAACAATGCAGCACTCCTTCAGTTCAACAATGCAGCATTCGTTCGTTTCAACAATGCAGCACGTCTTCAGTTCAACAATGCAGAACTCCTTCAGTTCAACAGTGCAGCACTCCTTCAGTTCAACGATGCAGCATTCCTTCAGTTCAACAATGCAGCTCTCCTTCATATAAACAATGCAGCACTCCTTCAGTTCAACAATGCAGCACTCCTTCAGTTCAACTATGCAGCACTCCTTCAGTTCAACTATGCAGCACTCCTTCAGTTCCACGATGCAGGGCTCCTTCAGTTCAACAATGCAGCACTTCTTCAGTTCAACAATGCAGCATTCCTTCGGTTCAACAATGCATCACTCCTTCAGTTCAACAATGCAGCATTCCTTCAGTTCAACAATGGAGCACTCCTGCAGTTCAACGATGCAGCGCCCCTTCAGTTCAACAATGCAGCATTCCTTCAGTTCAACATTGCAGCACTCCTTCAGTTCAACAAAGGCGCACTCCTTCAGTTCAACAATGCAGCGCTTCTTCAGATCAACGATGCAGCACTCCTTCAGTTCAACAATGGAGCACTCCTTCAGTTCAACAGTGCAGCACTCCTTCAGTTCAACGATGCAGCACTTCTTCATTTCAACAATGCAGCACTCCTGCAGTTCAACGATGCAGGGCTCCTTCAGTTCAACAATGCAGCACTTCTTCAGTTCAACAATGCACCATTCCTTCAGTTCAACATTGCAGCATACCTTCAGTTCAATCATGCAGCGTTCCTTCAGTTCAACAATGCACCATTCCTTCAGTTCAACAATGCAGCACTCCTTCAGTTCAACGATGCAGCACTCCTTCAGTTCAACGATGCAGGGCTCCTTCAGTTCAACAATGCAGCACTCCTTCAGTTCAACAATGCAGCATTCCTTCGGTTCAACAATGCAGCACTCCTTCAGTTCAACAATGCAACACTCCTTTAGTTCAACAACGCAGCACTTCTTCAGTTCAACAATGGAGCACTCCTTCAGTTCATCAATGTAGCATTCCTTCAGTTCAACAATGCAGCACTCCTTCAGCTCAACAACGCAGCACTCCTTCCATTCAACAACGTCGCATTCCTTCAGTTCAACGATGCAGCGCACCTTCAGTTCAACAGTGCAGCCATCCTTCAGTTCAACAATGCAGCGCTCCTTCAGTTCAACGATGCAGGGCTCCTTCAGTTCAACAATGCAGCACTCCTTCAGTTCAATGATGCAGGGCTCCTTTAGTTCACAATGCTGCACTCCTTCAGTTCAATGACGCAGCCCTCCTTCAGTTCAACAATGGAGCACTCCTTCCGTTCAACCATGCAGCGCTCCTTCAGTTCAACAGTGCAGCCATTCTTCAGTTCAACAATGCAGCACTCCTTCATTTCAACGATGCAGCACTCCTTCAGTTCAACGATGCAGGGTTCCTTCAGTTCAACGATGCAGCACTCCTTCAGTTCAATGATGCAGGGCTCCTTCAGTTCAACGACGCAGGGGTCCTTCAGTTCAACGATGCAGTACCCCTTCAGTTCAACGATGCAGCACTCCTTCAGTTGAACGATAGAGCACTCCTTCAGTTCAACGATGCAGGGCTCCTTCAGTTCATCAATGCAGCACTCCTTCAGTTCAACAACGCAGCACTCCTTCAGTTCAACAATGGAGCACTCCTTCAGTTTAACCATGCAGCGTTCCTTCAGTTGAACAGTACAACACTCCTTCAGTTCAACAATGCCGCACGCGTTCAGTTCAACAATGCAGCGCTCCTTCAGTTCAACAGTGCAGCCATTCTTCAGTTCAACAATGCAGCACTCCTTCATTTCAACGATGCAGCACTCATTCAGTTGAACGATGCAGCACTCCTTCAGTTCAACGATGCAGGGCTCCTTCAGTTCAACAATGCAGCACTCCTTCAGTTCAACAATGCAGCATTCCTTCGGTTCAACGATGCAGCACTCATTCAGTTGAACGATGCAGCACTCCTTCAGTTCATCAATGCAGGGCTCCTTCAGTTCAATGAACCAGCGCTCCTTCAGTTCAACAATGCAGCGTTCCTTCAGTTCAACAATGCACCATTCCTTCAGTTCATCAGTGCAGCACTCCTTCAGTTCAACGATGCAGCACTCCTTCAGTTCAACTATGCAGGGCTCCTGCAGTTCAACAATGCAGCACTCCTTCAGTTCAACAATGCAGCATTCGTTCGTTTCAACAATGCAGCACGTCTTCAGTTCAACAATGCAGAACTCCTTCAGTTCAACAGTGCAGCACTCCTTCAGTTCAACGATGCAGCATTCCTTCAGTTCAACAATGCAGCTCTCCTTCATATAAACAATGCAGCACTCCTTCAGTTCAACAATGCAGCACTCCTTCAGTTCAACTATGCAGCACTCCTTCAGTTCAACTATGCAGCACTCCTTCAGTTCCACGATGCAGGGCTCCTTCAGTTCAACAATGCAGCACTTCTTCAGTTCAACAATGCAGCATTCCTTCGGTTCAACAATGCAGCACTCCTTCAGTTCAACAATGCAGCATTCCTTCAGTTCAACAATGGAGCACTCCTGCAGTTCAACGATGCAGCGCCCCTTCAGTTCAACAATGCAGCATTCCTTCAGTTCAACATTGCAGCACTCCTTCAGTTCAACAAAGGCGCACTCCTTCAGTTCAACAATGCAGCGCTTCTTCAGATCAACGATGCAGCACTCCTTCAGTTCAACAATGGAGCACTCCTTCAGTTCAACAGTGCAGCACTCCTTCAGTTCAATGATGCAGCACTTCTTCATTTCAACAATGCAGCACTCCTGCAGTTCAACGATGCAGGGCTCCTTCAGTTCAACAATGCAGCACTTCTTCAGTTCAACAATGCACCATTCCTTCAGTTCAACATTGCAGCATTCCTTCAGTTCAACCATGCAGCGTTCCTTCAGTTCAACAATGCACCATTCCTTCAGTTCAACAATGCAGCACTCCTTCAGTTCAACGATGCAGCACTCCTTCAGTTCAACGATGCAGGGCTCCTTCAGTTCAACAATGCAGCACTCCTTCAGTTCAACAATGCAGCATTCCTTCGGTTCAACAATGCAGCACTCATTCAGTTCAACAATGCTGCACTCGTGCAGTTCAACGATGCAGGGCTCCTTTGATTCTACAATGCAGCACTCCTTCAGCTCAACAACGCAGCACTCCTTCCGTTCAACAACGTCGCACTCCTTCAGTTCAACAATGCAACACTCCTTTAGTTCAACAACGCAGCACTTCTTCAGTTCAACAATGGAGCACTCCTTCAGTTCATCAATGTAGCATTCCTTCAGTTCAACAATGCAGCACTCCTTCCATTCAACAACGTCGCATTCCTTCAGTTCAACGATGCAGCGCACCTTCAGTTCAACAGTGCAGCCATCCTTCAGTTCAACAATGCAGCGCTCCTTCAGTTCAACGATGCAGGGCTCCTTCAGTTCAACAATGCAGCACTCCTTCAGTTCAATGATGCAGGGCTCCTTTAGTTCACAATGCTGCACTCCTTCAGTTCAATGACGCAGCCCTCCTTCAGTTCAACAATGGAGCACTCCTTCCGTTCAACCATGCAGCGCTCCTTCAGTTCAACAGTGCAGCCATTCTTCAGTTCAACAATGCAGCACTCCTTCATTTCAACGATGCAGCACTCCTTCAGTTCAACGATGCAGGGTTCCTTCAGTTCAACGATGCAGCACTCCTTCAGTTCAATGATGCAGGGCTCCTTCAGTTCAACGATGCAGGGCTCCTTCAGTTCAACAATGCAGCACTCCTTCAGTTCAACAATGCAGCACTCCATCAGTTCAACGATGCAAGGGTCCTTCACTTCAACGATGCAGTACCCCTTCAGTTCAACGATGCAGCACTCCTTCAGTTGAACGATAGAGCACTCCTTCAGTTCAACGATGCAGGGCTCCTTCAGTTCAACAAAGAAGCACTCCTTCGGTTCAACAATGCAGCTCTCCTTCAGTTCAACAATGGAGCACTCCTTCCGTTCAACCATGCAGCGCTCCTTCAGTTCAACAGTGCAGCCATTCTTCAGTTCAACAATGCAGCACTCCTTCATTTCAACGATGCAGCACTCCTTCAGTTCAACGATGCAGGGTTCCTTCAGTTCAACGATGCAGCACTCCTTTAGTTCAATGATGCAGGGCTCCTTCAGTTCAACGATGCAGGGCTCCTTCAGTTCAACAATGCAGCACTCCTTCAGTTCAACAATGCAGCACTCCATTAGTTCAACGATGCAGGGGTCCTTCAGTTCAACGATGCAGTACCCCTTCAGTTCAACGATGCAGCACTCCTTCAGTTGAACGATAGAGCACTCCTTCAGTTCAACGATGCAGGGCTCCTTCAGTTCACAATGCTGCACTCCTTCAGTTCAACAACGCAGCACTCCTTCAGTTCAACAATGGAGCACTCCTTCAGTTCAACCATGCAGCGCTCCTTCAGTTCAACAGTACAACACTCCTTCAGTTCAACAATGCCGCACGCGTTCAGTTCAACAATGCAGCGCTCCTTCAGTTCAACAGTGCAACAGTCCTTCAGTTCAACAATGCCGCACGCCTTCAGTTCAACAATGCAGTACTCATTCAGTTCAACAATGCAGCACTCCTTCAGTTCAACGATGCAGCACTCCTTCAGTTCAACGATGCAGCACTCCTTCAGTTCAACGATGCACCATTCCTTCAGTTCAACAATGCAGCCCTTCTTCAGTTCAACAACGCAGCACTCCTTCAGTTCAACAAAGAAGCACTCCTTCAGTTCAACAAAGGCGCACTCCTTCAGTTCAACAATGCAGCGCTTCTTCAGATCAACGATGCAGCACTCCTTCAGTTCAACAATGGAGCACTCCTTCAGTTCAACAGTGCAGCACTCCTTCAGTTCAACGATGCAGCACTTCTTCATTTCAACAATGCAGCACTCCTGCAGTTCAACGATGCAGCGCCCCTTCAGTTCAACAATGCAGCATTCCTTCAGTTCAACATTGCAGCACTCCTTCAGTTCAACAAAGGCGCACTCCTTCAGTTCAACAATGCAGCGCTTCTTCAGATCAACGATGCAGCACACCTTCAGTTGAACGATGCAGCACTCCTTCAGTTCATCAATGCAGGGCTCCTTCAGTTCAATGATCCAGGGCTCCTTCAGTTCAACAATGCAGCACTTCTTCAGTTCAACAATGCACCATTCCTTCAGTTCAACATTGCAGCATTCCTTCAGTTCAACCATGCAGCGTTCCTTCAGTTCAACAATGCAGCACTCCTTCAGTTCAACAATGCAGCACGCCTTCAGTTCAACGATGCCGCACTCGTTCAGTTCAACGATGCAGGGCTCCTTCAGTTCAACGATGCAGCACTCCTTCAGTTCAATGATGCAGCACTCCTTCAGTTGAACGATGCAGCACATCTTCATTTCAATAATGCCGCACTCCTTCATTTCAACGATGCAGCACTCATTCAGTTGAACGATGCAGCACTCCTTCAGTTCATCAATGCAGGGCTCCTTCAGTTCAATGAACCAGCGCTCCTTCAGTTCAACAATGCAGCGTTCCTTCAGTTCAACAATGCACCATTCCTTCAGTTCATCAGTGCAGCACTCCTTCAGTTCAACGATGCAGCACTCCTTCAGTTCAACTATGCAGGGCTCCTGCAGTTCAACAATGCAGCACTCCTTCAGTTCAACAATGCAGCATTCGTTCGTTTCAACAATGCAGCACGTCTTCAGTTCAACAATGCAGAACTCCTTCAGTTCAACAGTGCAGCACTCCTTCAGTTCAACGATGCAGCATTCCTTCAGTTCAACAATGCAGCTCTCCTTCATATAAACAATGCAGCACTCCTTCAGTTCAACAATGCAGCACTCCTTCAGTTCAACTATGCAGCACTCCTTCAGTTCAACTATGCAGCACTCCTTCAGTTCCACGATGCAGGGCTCCTTCAGTTCAACAATGCAGCACTTCTTCAGTTCAACAATGCAGCATTCCTTCGGTTCAACAATGCATCACTCCTTCAGTTCAACAATGCAGCATTCCTTCAGTTCAACAATGGAGCACTCCTGCAGTTCAACGATGCAGCGCCCCTTCAGTTCAACAATGCAGCATTCCTTCAGTTCAACATTGCAGCACTCCTTCAGTTCAACAAAGGCGCACTCCTTCAGTTCAACAATGCAGCGCTTCTTCAGATCAACGATGCAGCACTCCTTCAGTTCAACAATGGAGCACTCCTTCAGTTCAACAGTGCAGCACTCCTTCAGTTCAACGATGCAGCACTTCTTCATTTCAACAATGCAGCACTCCTGCAGTTCAACGATGCAGGGCTCCTTCAGTTCAACAATGCAGCACTTCTTCAGTTCAACAATGCACCATTCCTTCAGTTCAACATTGCAGCATACCTTCAGTTCAATCATGCAGCGTTCCTTCAGTTCAACAATGCACCATTCCTTCAGTTCAACAATGCAGCACTCCTTCAGTTCAACGATGCAGCACTCCTTCAGTTCAACGATGCAGGGCTCCTTCAGTTCAACAATGCAGCACTCCTTCAGTTCAACAATGCAGCATTCCTTCGGTTCAACAATGCAGCACTCATTCAGTTCAACAATGCTGCACTCGTGCAGTTCAACGATGCAGGGCTCCTTTGATTCTACAATGCAGCACTCCTTCAGCTCAACAACGCAGCACTCCTTCCGTTCAACAACGTCGCACTCCTTCAGTTCAACAATGCAACACTCCTTTAGTTCAACAACGCAGCACTTCTTCAGTTCAACAATGGAGCACTCCTTCAGTTCATCAATGTAGCATTCCTTCAGTTCAACAATGCAGCACTCCTTCAGCTCAACAACGCAGCACTCCTTCCATTCAACAACGTCGCATTCCTTCAGTTCAACGATGCAGCGCACCTTCAGTTCAACAGTGCAGCCATCCTTCAGTTCAACAATGCAGCGCTCCTTCAGTTCAACGATGCAGGGCTCCTTCAGTTCAACAATGCAGCACTCCTTCAGTTCAATGACGCAGCCCTCCTTCAGTTCAACAATGGAGCACTCCTTCCGTTCAACCATGCAGCGCTCCTTCAGTTCAACAGTGCAGCCATTCTTCAGTTCAACAATGCAGCACTCCTTCATTTCAACGATGCAGCACTCCTTCAGTTCAACGATGCAGGGTTCCTTCAGTTCAACGATGCAGCACTCCTTCAGTTCAATGATGCAGGGCTCCTTCAGTTCAACGACGCAGGGGTCCTTCAGTTCAACGATGCAGTACCCCTTCAGTTCAACGATGCAGCACTCCTTCAGTTGAACGATAGAGCACTCCTTCAGTTCAACGATGCAGGGCTCCTTCAGTTCATCAATGCAGCACTCCTTCAGTTCAACAACGCAGCACTCCTTCAGTTCAACAATGGAGCACTCCTTCAGTTTAACCATGCAGCGCTCCTTCAGTTGAACAGTACAACACTCCTTCAGTTCAACAATGCCGCACGCGTTCAGTTCAACAATGCAGCGCTCCTTCAGTTCAACAGTGCAGCCATTCTTCAGTTCAACAATGCAGCACTCCTTCATTTCAACGATGCAGCACTCATTCAGTTGAACGATGCAGCACTCCTTCAGTTCAACGATGCAGGGCTCATTCAGTTCAACAATGCAGCACTCCTTCAGTTCAACAATGCAGCATTCCTTCGGTTCAACGATGCAGCACTCATTCAGTTGAACGATGCAGCACTCCTTCAGTTCATCAATGCAGGGCTCCTTCAGTTCAATGAACCAGCGCTCCTTCAGTTCAACAATGCAGCGTTCCTTCAGTTCAACAATGCACCATTCCTTCAGTTCATCAGTGCAGCACTCCTTCAGTTCAACGATGCAGCACTCCTTCAGTTCAACTATGCAGGGCTCCTGCAGTTCAACAATGCAGCACTCCTTCAGTTCAACAATGCAGCATTCGTTCGTTTCAACAATGCAGCACGTCTTCAGTTCAACAATGCAGAACTCCTTCAGTTCAACAGTGCAGCACTCCTTCAGTTCAACGATGCAGCATTCCTTCAGTTCAACAATGCAGCTCTCCTTCATATAAACAATGCAGCACTCCTTCAGTTCAACAATGCAGCACTCCTTCAGTTCAACTATGCAGCACTCCTTCAGTTCAACTATGCAGCACTCCTTCAGTTCCACGATGCAGGGCTCCTTCAGTTCAACAATGCAGCACTTCTTCAGTTCAACAATGCAGCATTCCTTCGGTTCAACAATGCAGCACTCCTTCAGTTCAACAATGCAGCATTCCTTCAGTTCAACAATGGAGCACTCCTGCAGTTCAACGATGCAGCGCCCCTTCAGTTCAACAATGCAGCATTCCTTCAGTTCAACATTGCAGCACTCCTTCAGTTCAACAAAGGCGCACTCCTTCAGTTCAACAATGCAGCGCTTCTTCAGATCAACGATGCAGCACTCCTTCAGTTCAACAATGGAGCACTCCTTCAGTTCAACAGTGCAGCACTCCTTCAGTTCAATGATGCAGCACTTCTTCATTTCAACAATGCAGCACTCCTGCAGTTCAACGATGCAGGGCTCCTTCAGTTCAACAATGCAGCACTTCTTCAGTTCAACAATGCACCATTCCTTCAGTTCAACATTGCAGCATTCCTTCAGTTCAACCATGCAGCGTTCCTTCAGTTCAACAATGCACCATTCCTTCAGTTCAACAATGCAGCACTCCTTCAGTTCAACGATGCAGCACTCCTTCAGTTCAACGATGCAGGGCTCCTTCAGTTCAACAATGCAGCACTCCTTCAGTTCAACAATGCAGCATTCCTTCGGTTCAACAATGCAGCACTCATTCAGTTCAACAATGCTGCACTCGTGCAGTTCAACGATGCAGGGCTCCTTTGATTCTACAATGCAGCACTCCTTCAGCTCAACAACGCAGCACTCCTTCCGTTCAACAACGTCGCACTCCTTCAGTTCAACAATGCAACACTCCTTTAGTTCAACAACGCAGCACTTCTTCAGTTCAACAATGGAGCACTCCTTCAGTTCATCAATGTAGCATTCCTTCAGTTCAACAATGCAGCACTCCTTCCATTCAACAACGTCGCATTCCTTCAGTTCAACGATGCAGCGCACCTTCAGTTCAACAGTGCAGCCATCCTTCAGTTCAACAATGCAGCGCTCCTTCAGTTCAACGATGCAGGGCTCCTTCAGTTCAACAATGCAGCACTCCTTCAGTTCAATGATGCAGGGCTCCTTTAGTTCACAATGCTGCACTCCTTCAGTTCAATGACGCAGCCCTCCTTCAGTTCAACAATGGAGCACTCCTTCCGTTCAACCATGCAGCGCTCCTTCAGTTCAACAGTGCAGCCATTCTTCAGTTCAACAATGCAGCACTCCTTCATTTCAACGATGCAGCACTCCTTCAGTTCAACGATGCAGGGTTCCTTCAGTTCAACGATGCAGCACTCCTTCAGTTCAATGATGCAGGGCTCCTTCAGTTCAACGATGCAGGGCTCCTTCAGTTCAACAATGCAGCACTCCTTCAGTTCAACAATGCAGCACTCCATCAGTTCAACGATGCAAGGGTCCTTCACTTCAACGATGCAGTACCCCTTCAGTTCAACGATGCAGCACTCCTTCAGTTGAACGATAGAGCACTCCTTCAGTTCAACGATGCAGGGCTCCTTCAGTTCAACAAAGAAGCACTCCTTCGGTTCAACAATGCAGCTCTCCTTCAGTTCAACGATGCAGCACTCCTTCAGTTCAACGATGCAGCACTCCTTCAGTTCAACGATGCACCATTCCTTCAGTTCAACAATGCAGCCCTTCTTCAGTTCAACAACGCAGCAGTCCTTCAGTTCAACAAAGAAGCACTCCTTCGGTTCAACAATGCAGCTCTCCTTCAGTTCAACAATGCAGCACTCCTTCAGTTCAATGATGCAGGGCTCCTTTAGTTCACAATGCTGCACTCCTTCAGTTCAATGACGCAGCCCTCCTTCAGTTCAACAATGGAGCACTCCTTCCGTTCAACCATGCAGCGCTCCTTCAGTTCAACAGTGCAGCCATTCTTCAGTTCAACAATGCAGCACTCCTTCATTTCAACGATGCAGCACTCCTTCAGTTCAACGATGCAGGGTTCCTTCAGTTCAACGATGCAGCACTCCTTTAGTTCAATGATGCAGGGCTCATTCAGTTCAACGATGCAGGGCTCCTTCAGTTCAACAATGCAGCACTCCTTCAGTTCAACAATGCAGCACTCCATTAGTTCAACGATGCAGGGGTCCTTCAGTTCAACGATGCAGTACCCCTTCAGTTCAACGATGCAGCACTCCTTCAGTTGAACGATAGAGCACTCCTTCAGTTCAACGATGCAGGGCTCCTTCAGTTCACAATGCTGCACTCCTTCAGTTCAACAACGCAGCACTCCTTCAGTTCAACAATGGAGCACTCCTTCAGTTCAACCATGCAGCGCTCCTTCAGTTCAACAGTACAACACTCCTTCAGTTCAACAATGCCGCACGCGTTCAGTTCAACAATGCAGCGCTCCTTCAGTTCAGCAGTGCAACAGTCCTTCAGTTCAACAATGCCGCACGCCTTCAGTTCAACAATGCAGTACTCATTCAGTTCAACAATGCAGCACTCCTTCAGTTCAACGATGCAGCACTCCTTCAGTTCAACGATGCAGCACTCCTTCAGTTCAACGATGCACCATTCCTTCAGTTCAACAATGCAGCCCTTCTTCAGTTCAACAACGCAGCACTCCTTCAGTTCAACAAAGAAGCACTCCTTCAGTTCAACAAAGGCGCACTCCTTCAGTTCAACAATGCAGCGCTTCTTCAGATCAACGATGCAGCACTCCTTCAGTTCAACAATGGAGCACTCCTTCAGTTCAACAGTGCAGCACTCCTTCAGTTCAACGATGCAGCACTTCTTCATTTCAACAATGCAGCACTCCTGCAGTTCAACGATGCAGCGCCCCTTCAGTTCAACAATGCAGCATTCCTTCAGTTCAACATTGCAGCACTCCTTCAGTTCAACAAAGGCGCACTCCTTCAGTTCAACAATGCAGCGCTTCTTCAGATCAACGATGCAGCACACCTTCAGTTGAACGATGCAGCACTCCTTCAGTTCATCAATGCAGGGCTCCTTCAGTTCAATGATCCAGGGCTCCTTCAGTTCAACAATGCAGCACTTCTTCAGTTCAACAATGCACCATTCCTTCAGTTCAACATTGCAGCATTCCTTCAGTTCAACCATGCAGCGTTCCTTCAGTTCAACAATGCAGCACTCCTTCAGTTCAACAATGCAGCACGCCTTCAGTTCAACGATGCCGCACTCGTTCAGTTCAACGATGCAGGGCTCCTTCAGTTCAACGATGCAGCACTCCTTCAGTTCAATGATGCAGCACTCCTTCAGTTGAACGATGCAGCACATCTTCATTTCAACAATGCCGCACTCCTTCATTTCAACGATGCAGCACTCATTCAGTTGAACGATGCAGCACTCCTTCAGTTCATCAATGCAGGGCTCCTTCAGTTCAATGAACCAGCGCTCCTTCAGTTCAACAATGCAGCGTTCCTTCAGTTCAACAATGCACCATTCCTTCAGTTCATCAGTGCAGCACTCCTTCAGTTCAACGATGCAGCACTCCTTCAGTTCAACTATGCAGGGCTCCTGCAGTTCAACAATGCAGCACTCCTTCAGTTCAACAATGCAGCATTCGTTCGTTTCAACAATGCAGCACGTCTTCAGTTCAACAATGCAGAACTCCTTCAGTTCAACAGTGCAGCACTCCTTCAGTTCAACGATGCAGCATTCCTTCAGTTCAACAATGCAGCTCTCCTTCATATAAACAATGCAGCACTCCTTCAGTTCAACAATGCAGCACTCCTTCAGTTCAACTATGCAGCACTCCTTCAGTTCAACTATGCAGCACTCCTTCAGTTCCACGATGCAGGGCTCCTTCAGTTCAACAATGCAGCACTTCTTCAGTTCAACAATGCAGCATTCCTTCGGTTCAACAATGCAGCACTCCTTCAGTTCAACAATGCAGCATTCCTTCAGTTCAACAATGGAGCACTCCTGCAGTTCAACGATGCAGCGCCCCTTCAGTTCAACAATGCAGCATTCCTTCAGTTCAACATTGCAGCACTCCTTCAGTTCAACAAAGGCGCACTCCTTCAGTTCAACAATGCAGCGCTTCTTCAGATCAACGATGCAGCACTCCTTCAGTTCAACAATGGAGCACTCCTTCAGTTCAACAGTGCAGCACTCCTTCAGTTCAACGATGCAGCACTTCTTCATTTCAACAATGCAGCACTCCTGCAGTTCAACGATGCAGGGCTCCTTCAGTTCAACAATGCAGCACTTCTTCAGTTCAACAATGCACCATTCCTTCAGTTCAACATTGCAGCATTCCTTCAGTTCAATCATGCAGCGTTCCTTCAGTTCAACAATGCACCATTCCTTCAGTTCAACAATGCAGCACTCCTTCAGTTCAACGATGCAGCACTCCTTCAGTTCAACGATGCAGCACTCCTTCAGTTCAACGATGCAGGGCTCCTTCAGTTCAACAATGCAGCACTCCTTCAGTTCAACAATGCAGCATTCCTTCGGTTCAACAATGCAGCACTCATTCAGTTCAACAATGCTGCACTCGTGCAGTTCAACGATGCAGGGCTCCTTTGATTCTACAATGCAGCACTCCTTCAGCTCAACAACGCAGCACTCCTTCCGTTCAACAACGTCGCACTCCTTCAGTTCAACAATGCAACACTCCTTTAGTTCAACAACGCAGCACTTCTTCAGTTCAACAATGGAGCACTCCTTCAGTTCATCAATGTAGCATTCCTTCAGTTCAACAATGCAGCACTCCTTCAGCTCAACAACGCAGCACTCCTTCCATTCAACAACGTCGCATTCCTTCAGTTCAACGATGCAGCGCACCTTCAGTTCAACAGTGCAGCCATCCTTCAGTTCAACAATGCTGCACTCCTTCAGTTCAATGACGCAGCCCTCCTTCAGTTCAACAATGGAGCACTCCTTCCGTTCAACCATGCAGCGCTCCTTCAGTTCAACAGTGCAGCCATTCTTCAGTTCAACAATGCAGCACTCCTTCATTTCAACGATGCAGCACTCCTTCAGTTCAACGATGCAGGGTTCCTTCAGTTCAACGATGCAGCACTCCTTCAGTTCAATGATGCAGGGCTCCTTCAGTTCAACGATGCAGGGGTCCTTCAGTTCAACGATGCAGTACCCCTTCAGTTCAACGATGCAGCACTCCTTCAGTTGAACGATAGAGCACTCCTTCAGTTCAACGATGCAGGGCTCCTTCAGTTCATCAATGCAGCACTCCTTCAGTTCAACAACGCAGCACTCCTTCAGTTCAACAATGGAGCACTCCTTCAGTTTAACCATGCAGCGCTCCTTCAGTTGAACAGTACAACACTCCTTCAGTTCAACAATGCCGCACGCGTTCAGTTCAACAATGCAGCGCTCCTTCAGTTCAACAGTGCAACAGTCCTTCAGTTCAACAATGCCGCACGCCTTCAGTTTAACAATGCAGTACTCATTCAGTTCAACAATGCAGCACTCCTTCAGTTCAACGATGCAGCACTCCTTCAGTTCAACGATGCAGCACTCCTTCAGTTCAACGATGCACCATTCCTTCAGTTCAACAATGCAGCCCTTCTTCAGTTCAACAACGCAGCACTCCTTCAGTTCAACAAAGAAGCACTCCTTCGGTTCAACAATGCAGCTCTCCTTCAGTTCAACAATGCAGCACTCCTTCAGTTCAATGATGCAGGGCTCCTTTAGTTCACAATGCTGCACTCCTTCAGTTCAATGACGCAGCCCTCCTTCAGTTCAACAATGGAGCACTCCTTCCGTTCAACCATGCAGCGCTCCTTCAGTTCAACAGTGCAGCCATTCTTCAGTTCAACAATGCAGCACTCCTTCATTTCAACGATGCAGCACTCCTTCAGTTCAACGATGCAGGGTTCCTTCAGTTCAACAATGCAGCACTCATTCAGTTCAATGATGCAGGGCTCCTTCAGTTCAACGATGCAGGGCTCCTTCAGTTCAACAATGCACCATTCCTTCAGTTCATCAGTGCAGCACTCCTTCAGTTCAACGATGCAGCACTCCTTCAGTTCAACTATGCAGGGCTCCTGCAGTTCAACAATGCAGCACTCCTTCAGTTCAACAATGCAGCATTCGTTCGTTTCAACAATGCAGCACGTCTTCAGTTCAACAATGCAGAACTCCTTCAGTTCAACAGTGCAGCACTCCTTCAGTTCAACGATGCAGCATTCCTTCAGTTCAACAATGCAGCTCTCCTTCATATAAACAATGCAGCACTCCTTCAGTTCAACAATGCAGCACTCCTTCAGTTCAACTATGCAGCACTCCTTCAGTTCAACTATGCAGCACTCCTTCAGTTCCACGATGCAGGGCTCCTTCAGTTCAACAATGCAGCACTTCTTCAGTTCAACAATGCAGCATTCCTTCGGTTCAACAATGCAGCACTCCTTCAGTTCAACAATGCAGCATTCCTTCAGTTCAACAATGGAGCACTCCTGCAGTTCAACGATGCAGCGCCCCTTCAGTTCAACAATGCAGCATTCCTTCAGTTCAACATTGCAGCACTCCTTCAGTTCAACAAAGGCGCACTCCTTCAGTTCAACAATGCAGCGCTTCTTCAGATCAACGATGCAGCACTCCTTCAGTTCAACAATGGAGCACTCCTTCAGTTCAACAGTGCAGCACTCCTTCAGTTCAACGATGCAGCACTTCTTCATTTCAACAATACAGCACTCCTGCAGTTCAACGATGCAGGGCTCCTTCAGTTCAACAATGCAGCACTTCTTCAGTTCAACAATGCACCATTCCTTCAGTTCAACATTGCAGCATTCCTTCAGTTCAACCATGCAGCGTTCCTTCAGTTCAACAATGCACCATTCCTTCAGTTCAACAATGCAGCACTCCTTCAGTTCAACGATGCAGCACTCCTTCAGTTCAACGATGCAGGGCTCCTTCAGTTCAACAATGCAGCACTCCTTCAGTTCAACAATGCAGCATTCCTTCGGTTCAACAATGCAGCACTCATTCAGTTCAACAATGCTGCACTCGTGCAGTTCAACGATGCAGGGCTCCTTTGATTCTACAATGCAGCACTCCTTCAGCTCAACAACGCAGCACTCCTTCCGTTCAACAACGTCGCACTCCTTCAGTTCAACAATGCAACACTCCTTTAGTTCAACAACGCAGCACTTCTTCAGTTCAACAATGGAGCACTCCTTCAGTTCATCAATGTAGCATTCCTTCAGTTCAACAATGCAGCACTCCTTCAGCTCAACAACGCAGCACTCCTTCCATTCAACAACGTCGCATTCCTTCAGTTCAACGATGCAGCGCACCTTCAGTTCAACAGTGCAGCCATCCTTCAGTTCAACAATGCAGCGCTCCTTCAGTTCAACGATGCAGGGCTCCTTCAGTTCAACAATGCAGCACTCCTTCAGTTCAATGATGCAGGGCTCCTTTAGTTCACAATGCTGCACTCCTTCAGTTCAATGACGCAGCCCTCCTTCAGTTCAACAATGGAGCACTCCTTCCGTTCAACCATGCAGCGCTCCTTCAGTTCAACAGTGCAGCCATTCTTCAGTTCAACAATGCAGCACTCCTTCATTTCAACGATGCAGCACTCCTTCAGTTCAACGATGCAGGGTTCCTTCAGTTCAACGATGCAGCACTCCTTCAGTTCAATGATGCAGGGCTCCTTCAGTTCAACGATGCAGGGCTCCTTCAGTTCAACAATGCAGCACTCCTTCAGTTCAACAATGCAGCACTCCATCAGTTCAACGATGCAGGGGTCCTTCAGTTCAACGATGCAGTACCCCTTCAGTTCAACGATGCAGCACTCCTTCAGTTGAACGATAGAGCACTCCTTCAGTTCAACGATGCAGGGCTCCTTCAGTTCAACAAAGAAGCACTCCTTCGGTTCAACAATGCAGCTCTCCTTCAGTTCAACGATGCAGCACTCCTTCAGTTCAACGATGCAGCACTCCTTCAGTTCAACGATGCACCATTCCTTCAGTTCAACAATGCAGCCCTTCTTCAGTTCAACAACGCAGCACTCCTTCAGTTCAGCAAAGAAGCACTCCTTCGGTTCAACAATGCAGCTCTCCTTCAGTTCAACAATGCAGCACTCCTTCAGTTCAATGATGCAGGGCTCCTTTAGTTCACAATGCTGCACTCCTTCAGTTCAATGACGCAGCCCTCCTTCAGTTCAACAATGGAGCACTCCTTCCGTTCAACCATGCAGCGCTCCTTCAGTTCAACAGTGCAGCCATTCTTCAGTTCAACAATGCAGCACTCCTTCATTTCAACGATGCAGCACTCCTTCAGTTCAACGATGCAGGGTTCCTTCAGTTCAACGATGCAGCACTCCTTTAGTTCCATGATGCAGGGCTCCTTCAGTTCAACGATGCAGGACTCCTTCAGTTCAACAATGCAGCACTCCTTCAGTTCAACAATGCAGCACTCCATTAGTTCAACGATGCAGGGGTCCTTCAGTTCAACGATGCAGTACCCCTTCAGTTCAACGATGCAGCACTCCTTCAGTTGAACGATAGAGCACTCCTTCAGTTCAACGATGCAGGGCTCCTTCAGTTCACAATGCTGCACTCCTTCAGTTCAACAACGCAGCACTCCTTCAGTTCAACAATGGAGCACTCCTTCAGTTCAACCATGCAGCGCTCCTTCAGTTCAACAGTACAACACTCCTTCAGTTCAACAATGCCGCACGCGTTCAGTTCAACAATGCAGCGCTCCTTCAGTTCAACAGTGCAACAGTCCTTCAGTTCAACAATGCCGCACGCCTTCAGTTCAACAATGCAATACTCATTCAGTTCAACAATGCAGCACTCCTTCAGTTCAACGATGCAGCACTCCTTCAGTTCAACGATGCAGCACTCCTTCAGTTCAACGATGCACCATTCCTTCAGTTCAACAATGCAGCCCTTCTTCAGTTCAACAACGCAGCACTCCTTCAGTTCAACAAAGAAGCACTCCTTCAGTTCAACAAAGGCGCACTCCTTCAGTTCAACAATGCAGCGCTTCTTCAGATCAACGATGCAGCACTCCTTCAGTTCAACAATGGAGCACTCCTTCAGTTCAACAGTGCAGCACTCCTTCAGTTCAACGATGCAGCACTTCTTCATTTCAACAATGCAGCACTCCTGCAGTTCAACGATGCAGCGCCCCTTCAGTTCAACAATGCAGCATTCCTTCAGTTCAACATTGCAGCACTCCTTCAGTTCAACAAAGGCGCACTCCTTCAGTTCAACAATGCAGCGCTTCTTCAGATCAACGATGCAGCACACCTTCAGTTGAACGATGCAGCACTCCTTCAGTTCATCAATGCAGGGCTCCTTCAGTTCAATGATCCAGGGCTCCTTCAGTTCAACAATGCAGCACTTCTTCAGTTCAACAATGCACCATTCCTTCAGTTCAACATTGCAGCATTCCTTCAGTTCAACCATGCAGCGTTCCTTCAGTTCAACAATGCAGCACTCCTTCAGTTCAACAATGCAGCACGCCTTCAGTTCAACGATGCCGCACTCGTTCAGTTCAACGATGCAGGGCTCCTTCAGTTCAACGATGCAGCACTCCTTCAGTTCAATGATGCAGCACTCCTTCAGTTGAACGATGCAGCACATCTTCATTTCAACAATGCCGCACTCCTTCATTTCAACGATGCAGCACTCATTCAGTTGAACGATGCAGCACTCCTTCAGTTCATCAATGCAGGGCTCCTTCAGTTCAATGAACCAGCGCTCCTTCAGTTCAACAATGCAGCGTTCCTTCAGTTCAACAATGCACCATTCCTTCAGTTCATCAGTGCAGCACTCCTTCAGTTCAACGATGCAGCACTCCTTCAGTTCAACTATGCAGGGCTCCTGCAGTTCAACAATGCAGCACTCCTTCAGTTCAACAATGCAGCATTCGTTCGTTTCAACAATGCAGCACGTCTTCAGTTCAACAATGCAGAACTCCTTCAGTTCAACAGTGCAGCACTCCTTCAGTTCAACGATGCAGCATTCCTTCAGTTCAACAATGCAGCTCTCCTTCATATAAACAATGCAGCACTCCTTCAGTTCAACAATGCAGCACTCCTTCAGTTCAACTATGCAGCACTCCTTCAGTTCAACTATGCAGCACTCCTTCAGTTCCACGATGCAGGGCTCCTTCAGTTCAACAATGCAGCACTTCTTCAGTTCAACAATGCAGCATTCCTTCGGTTCAACAATGCAGCACTCCTTCACTTCAACAATGCAGCATTCCTTCAGTTCAACAATGGAGCACTCCTGCAGTTCAACGATGCAGCGCCCCTTCAGTTCAACAATGCAGCATTCCTTCAGTTCAACATTGCAGCACTCCTTCAGTTCAACAAAGGCGCACTCCTTCAGTTCAACAATGCAGCGCTTCTTCAGATCAACGATGCAGCACTCCTTCAGTTCAACAATGGAGCACTCCTTCAGTTCAACAGTGCAGCACTCCTTCAGTTCAACGATGCAGCACTTCTTCATTTCAACAATGCAGCACTCCTGCAGTTCAACGATGCAGGGCTCCTTCAGTTCAACAATGCAGCACTTCTTCAGTTCAACAATGCACCATTCCTTCAGTTCAACATTGCAGCATTCCTTCAGTTCAATCATGCAGCGTTCCTTCAGTTCAACAATGCACAATTCCTTCAGTTCAACAATGCAGCACTCCTTCAGTTCAATGTTGCAGCACTCCTTCAGTTCAACGATGCAGGGCTCCTTCAGTTCAACAATGCAGCACTCCTTCAGTTCAACAATGCAGCATTCCTTTAGTTCAACAATGCAGCACTCATTCAGTTCAACAATGCTGCACTCGTGCAGTTCAACGATGCAGGGCTCCTTTGATTCTACAATGCAGCACTCCTTCAGCTCAACAACGCAGCACTCCTTCCGTTCAACAACGTCGCACTCCTTCAGTTCAACAATGCAACACTCCTTTAGTTCAACAACGCAGCACTTCTTCAGTTCAACAATGGAGCACTCCTTCAGTTCATCAATGTAGCATTCCTTCAGTTCAACAATGCAGCACTCCTTCAGCTCAACAACGCAGCACTCCTTCCATTCAACAACGTCGCATTCCTTCAGTTCAACGATGCAGCGCACCTTCAGTTCAACAGTGCAGCCATCCTTCAGTTCAACAATGCAGCGCTCCTTCAGTTCAACGATTCAGGGCTCCTTCAGTTCAACAATGCAGCACTCCTTCAGTTCAATGATGCAGGGCTCCTTTAGTTCACAATGCTGCACTCCTTCAGTTCAATGACGCAGCCCTCCTTCAGTTCAACAATGGAGCACTCCTTCCGTTCAACCATGCAGCGCTCCTTCAGTTCAACAGTGCAGCCATTCTTCAGTTCAACAATGCAGCACTCCTTCATTTCAACGATGCAGCACTCCTTCAGTTCAACGATGCAGGGTTCCTTCAGTTCAACGATGCAGCACTCCTTCAGTTCAATGATGCAGGGCTCCTTCAGTTCAACGATGCAGGGGTCCTTCAGTTCAACGATGCAGTACCCCTTCAGTTCAACGATGCAGCACTCCTTCAGTTGAACGATAGAGCACTCCTTCAGTTCAACGATGCAGGGCTCCTTCAGTTCATCAATGCAGCACTCCTTCAGTTCAACAACGCAGCACTCCTTCAGTTCAACAATGGAGCACTCCTTCAGTTTAACCATGCAGCGCTCCTTCAGTTGAACAGTACAACACTCCTTCAGTTCAACAATGCCGCACGCGTTCAGTTCAACAATGCAGCGCTCCTTCAGTTCAACAGTGCAACAGTCCTTCAGTTCAACAATGCCGCACGCCTTCAGTTTAACAATGCAGTACTCATTCAGTTCAACAATGCAGCACTCCTTCAGTTCAACGATGCAGCACTCCTTCAGTTCAACGATGCAGCACTCCTTCAGTTCAACGATGCACCATTCCTTCAGTTCAACAATGCAGCCCTTCTTCAGTTCAACAACGCAGCACTCCTTCAGTTCAACAAAGAAGCACTCCTTCGGTTCAACAATGCAGCTCTCCTTCAGTTCAACAATGCAGCACTCCTTCAGTTCAATGATGCAGGGCTCCTTTAGTTCACAATGCTGCACTCCTTCAGTTCAATGACGCAGCCCTCCTTCAGTTCAACAATGGAGCACTCCTTCCGTTCAACCATGCAGCGCTCCTTCAGTTCAACAGTGCAGCCATTCTTCAGTTCAACAATGCAGCACTCCTTCATTTCAACGATGCAGCACTCCTTCAGTTCAACGATGCAGGGTTCCTTCAGTTCAACAATGCTGCACTCCTTCAGTTCAATGATGCAGGGCTCCTTCAGTTCAACGATGCAGGGCTCCTTCAGTTCAACAATGCAGCACTCCTTCAGTTCAACAATGCAGCACTCCATTACTTCAACGATGCAGGGGTCCTTCAGTTCAACGATGCAGTACCCCTTCAGTTCAACGATGCAGCACTCCTTCAGTTGAACGATAGAGCACTCCTTCAGTTCAACGATGCAGGGCTCCTTCAGTTCACAATGCTGCACTCCTTCAGTTCAACAACGCAGCACTCCTTCAGTTCAACAATGGAGCACTCCTTCAGTTCAACCATGCAGCGCTCCTTCAGTTCAACAGTACAACACTCCTTCAGTTCAACAATGCCGCACGCGTTCAGTTCAACAATGCAGCGCTCCTTCAGTTCAACAGTGCAACAGTCCTTCAGTTCAACAATGCCGCACGCCTTCAGTTCAACAATGCAGTACTCATTCAGTTCAACAATGCAGCACTCCTTCAGTTCAACGATGCAGCACTCCTTCAGTTCAACGATGCAGCACTCCTTCAGTTCAACGATGCACCATTCCTTCAGTTCAACAATGCAGCCCTTCTTCAGTTCAACAACGCAGCATTCCTTCAGTTCAACAAAGAAGCACTCCTTCGGTTCAACAATGCAGCTCTCCTTCAGTTCAACAATGCAGCACTCCTTCAGTTCAATGATGCAGGGCTCCTTCAGTTCAACAACACCGCACTCCTTCAGTTCAACAATGCAGCATTCCTTCAGTTCAACAATGCAGCACTCCTTCAGTTCAACAATGCAGCACTCCTTCAGTTCAAAGATGCAGGGCTCCTTCAGTTCAACAATGCAGCACTCCTTCAATTCAACAACGCAGCACGCCTTCAATTCAACAAGGCCGCACTCCTTCAGTTCGACAATGCAGCAATCCATCAGTTCAACTATGGAGCACTCCTTCAGTTCAACAATGCAGCGCTCCTTCAGTTCAACTATGCAGCCCTCCTTCAGTTCAACGATGCAGCACTCCTTCAGTTCAACAATCCAGGGCTCCTTTAGTTCAACGATGCAGATCTCCTTCAGTTCAACAATGCAGGACGCCTTCAGTTCAATGATGGAGGGCTCCTGCAGTTCAATAATGCCGCACTCCTTCAGTTCAACAATGCAGCACTCCTTCAGTTCAACGATGCAGCACTCCTTCAGTTCAACGATGCAGCACTCCTTCAGTTCATAAATGCAGGGCTCCTTCATTTCAATAATGCCGCACTCCTTCAGTTCAACAATGCAGCACTCCTTCAGTTCAACAATGCACCATTCCTTCAGTTCAACGATGCAGCACTCCTTCAGTTCAACAATGCAGAGCTCCTTCAGTTCAACATTGCGGCACTCCTTCAGTTCAACAATGCGCAGTCCTTTAGTTCAACAAAGCAGCAGTCCTTCAGTTCAGCAATGCAGCATTTCATCAGTTCAACAATGCAGCACTCCTTCAGTTCAACAGCGCATCACTCCTTCAGTTCAACAGTGAAGCATTCCT
Source organism: Scyliorhinus torazame (assembly GCF_047496885.1). Taxonomy (NCBI): domain Eukaryota; kingdom Metazoa; phylum Chordata; class Chondrichthyes; order Carcharhiniformes; family Scyliorhinidae; genus Scyliorhinus; species Scyliorhinus torazame. Next base: position 260,805,717 of record NC_092715.1, on the reverse strand, counting down.
TCAGTTCAACAATGGAGCACTCCTTCAGTTCAACCATGCAGCGCTCCTTCAGATCAACAGTGCAGCACTCCTTCAGTTCAACAATGCAGCACTCCTTCAGCTCAACGATGCAGCACTCCTTCAGTTCAACAATGCAGCACTCCTTCAGTTCAACGATGCAGGGCTCCTTCAGTTCAACCATGCAGCACTCATTCAGTTCAACAACGCAGCACTCCTTCAGTTCAACAATGCAGCACTCCTTCAGTTCAACGATGCAGCACTCCTTCAGTTCAACAATGCAGCATTCCTTCAGTTCAACAACGCAGCACTCCTTCAGTTCAACAATGGAGCACTCCTTCAGTTCAACGATGCAGGGCTCCTTCAATTCAACGATGCAGCACTCCTTCAGTTCAACAACGCAGCACTCCTTCAGTTCAACAATGCAGCACTCCTTCAGTTCAACGATGCAGCACTCCTTCAGTTCAACAATGCAGCATTCCTTCAGTTCAACAACGCAGCACTCCTTCAGTTCAACAATGGAGCACTCCTTCAGTTCAACGATGCAGGGCTCCTTCAGATCAACGATGCAGCACTCCTTCAGTTCAACGATGCAGGGCTCCTTCAGTTCAACGATGCAGCACTCCTTCAGTTCAACGATGCAGCATTCCTTCAGTTCAATGATGCAGCACTCCTTCATTTCAACGATGCAGGGCTCCTTCAGTTCAACGATGCAGCACTCCTTCAGTTCAACGATGCAGGGTTCCTTCAGTTCAACGATGCAGCATTCCTTCAGTTCAACGATGCAGGGCTCCTTCAGTTCAACAATGCAGAATTCCTTCGGTTCAACAATGCAGCACTCCTTCACTTCAACAATGCAGCATTCCTTCAGTTCAACAATGCAGCACGCCTTCAGTTCAACAATGGAGCACTCCTTCAGTTCAACAATGCAGAGCTCCTTTCGTTCAACGATGCAGCACTCCTTCAGTTCAACAATGCAGCACTCCTTCAGTTCAACAATGCAGCACTCCTTCCGTTCAACAATGCACCATTCCTTCAGTTCAACAATGCAGCTCTCCTTCAGTTCAATGCAGGGCTCCTTCAGTTCAACAATGCAGCATTCCTTCAGTTCAACAATGCAGCACTCCGTTGGTTCAACAATGGAGCACTCCTTCAGTTCATCAATGCAGCATTCCTTCAGTTCAACAATTCAGCACTCCTTCAGTTCAACAATGCTGCACTCGTGCAGTTCAACGATGCAGGGCTCCTTTGATTCTACAATGCAGCACTCCTTCAGCTCAACAACGCAGCGCTCCTTCCGTTCAACAACGTCGCACTCCTTCAGTTCAACAATGCAACACTCCTTCAGTTCAACGATGCAGCACCCCTTCAGTTCAACGATGCAGGGCTCCTTCAGTTCAACGATGCAGCACTCCTTCAGTTCAACATTGCGGCACTCCTTCAGTTCAACAATGCCGCAGTCCTTTAGTTCAACAAAGCTGCACTCCTTCAGTTCACAACGCTGCACTCCTTCAGTTTAATGATGCAGGGCGCCTTTAGTTCACAATGCTGCACTCGTTCAGTTCAACAACGCAGCCCTCCTTCAGTTCAACAATGGAGCACTCCTTCAGTTCAACCATGCAGCGCTCCTTCAGTTCAACAGTGCAGCCATTCTTCAGTTCAACAATGCAGCACTCCTTCATTTCAACGATGCAGGGCTCCTTCAGTTCAACGATGCAGCACTCCTTCAGTTCAACAATGCAGGGTTCCTTCAGTTCAACGATGCAGCACTCCTTCAGTTCAACGATGCAGGGCTACTTCAGTTCAACAATGCAGCACTCGTTCAGTTCAACAATGCGGCACTCCTTCAGTTCAACGATGCAGGGCTCCTTCAGTTCAACGATGCAGCATTCCTTCAGTTCAACAATGGCACACTCATTCTGTTCAACAATGCAGCACTCCTTCAGTTCAAAGATGCAGGGCTCCTTCAGTTCAACAATGCAGCACTCCTTCAATTCAACAATACAGCATGCCTTCAATTCAACAAGGCCGCACTCCTTCAGTTCAACAATGCAGCAATCCGTCAGTTCAACTATGGAGCACTCCTTCAGTTCAACAATGCAACGCTCCTTCAGTTCAACAATCCAGGGCTCCATTAGTTCAACGATGCAGATCTCCTTCAGTTCAACAATGCAGGACGCCTTCAGTTCAACGATGGAGGGCTCCTGCAGTTCGATAATGCCGCACTCCTTCAGTTCAACAATGCAGCATTCCTTCAGTTCAACAATGCAGCACTCCTTCAGTTCAACGATGCAGCACTCCTTCAGTTCATCAATGCAGGGCTCCTTCAGTTCAATAATGCCGCACTCCTTCAGTTCAACAATGCAGCACTCCTTCAGTTCAACAATGCACCATTCCTTCCGTTCAACGATGCAGCACTCCTTCAGTTCAACGATGCAGTGCTCCTTCAGTTCAACGATGCAGGGCTCCGTCAGTTCAACAATGCAGCACTCCTTCAGTTCAACAATGCAGCACTCCTTCAGTTCAACAATGCAGAGCTCCTTCAGTTCAACATTGCGCCACTCCTTCAGTTCAACAATGCCGCAGTCCTTCAGTTCAACAAAGCAGCAGTCCTTCAGTTCAACAAAGCAGCACTCCTTCAGTTCAACAACGCAGCATTCCATCAGTTCAACAATGCAGCACTCCTTTAGTTCACAACGCTGCACTCCTTCAGTTCAACAACGCAGCCCTCCTTCAGTTCAACAGTGAAGCACTCCTTCAGTTCAACAATGGAGCACTCCTTCAGTTCAACCATGCAGCGCTCCTTCAGTTCAACAATGCAGCACTCCTTCAATTCAACGATGCAGCACACCTTCAGTTCAACAGTGCAGCACTCCTTCAGTTCAACGATGCAGGGCTCCTTCAGTTCAACCATGCAGCACTCATTCAGTTCAACAACGCAGCACTCCTTCAGTTCAACAATGGATCACTCCTTCAGTTCAACCAAGCAGCGCTCCTTCTGTTCAACAGTGCAGCACTCCTTCAGTTCAACAATGCAGCACTCCTTCAGTTCAACGATGCAGCACTCCTTCAGTTCAACAATGCAGCACTCCTTCAGTTCAACAACGCAGCTCTCCTTCAGTTCAACAACGCAGTACTCCTTCAGTTCAACAATGGAGCATTCCTTCAGTTCAACGATGCAGCGCTCCTTCATTTCAACGATGCAGGGCTCCTTCAGTTCAACGATGCAGCACTCCTTCATTTCAACGATGCAGGGCTCCTTCAGTTCAACGATGCAGCACACCTTCAGTTCAACGATGCAGCACTCCTTCAGTTCAACGATGCAGCACTCCTTCAGTTAAGCGATTGCTCATTCAGTTTAACAATGCAGCATTCCTTCGGTTCAACAATGCAGCACTCCTTCACTTCAACAATGCAGCATTCCTTCAGTTCAACAATGCAGCACACCTTCAGTTCAACAATGGAGCACTCCTTCAGTTCAACAATGCAGAGCTCCTTTAGTTCAACGATGCAGCACTCCTTCAGTTCAACAATGCAGCACTCCTTCAGTTCAACGATGCAGCACTCCTTCCATTCAACAATGCACCATTCCTTCAGTTCAATGATGCAGCACTCCTTCAGTTCAACAACGCAGTACTCCTTCAGTTCAACAATGGAGCACTCCTTCAGTTCAACAATGCAGCTCTCCTTCAGTTCAATGCAGGGCTCCTTCAGTTCAACAATGCAGCATTCCTTCAGTTCAACAATGCAGCACTCCTTCAGTTCATCAATGCAGCATTCCTTCAGTTCAACAATGCAGCACTCCTTCAGTTCAACAATGCTGCACTCGTGCAGTTCAACGATGCAGGGCTCCTTTGATTCTACAATGCAGCACTCTTTCAGCTCAACAACGCAGCACTCCTTCCGTTCAACAACGTGGCACTCCTTCAGTTCAACAATGCAACACTCCTTCAGTTCAACGATGCAGCTCTCCTTCAGTTCAACAATGGAGCATTCCTTCAGTTCTACGATGCAGCACTCCTTCATTTCAACGATGCAGGGCTCCTTCAGTTCGACGATGCAGCACTCCTTCAGTTCAATGATGCAGGGTTCCTTCAGTTCAACGATGCAGCATTCCTTCAGTTCAAGGATGCAGGGCTCCTTCAGTTCAACAATGCAGAATTCCTTCGGTTCAACAATGCAGCACTCCTTCACTTCAACAATGCAGCATTCCTTCAGTTCAACAATGCAGCACTCCTTCAGTTCAACAATGCAGCACTCCTTCAGTTCAACTATGCAGCATTCCTTCAGTTCAACGATGCAGGGCTCCTTCAGTTCAACAATGCAGAATTCCTTCGGTTCAACAATGCAGCACTCCTTCACTTCAACAATGCAGCATTCCTTCAGTTCAACGATGCAGGGTTCCTTCAGTTCAACAATGCAGCACTCCTTCAGTTCAACGATGCAGCACTCCTTCAGTTCAACAATGCTGCACTCCTTCAGTTCAACAATGCAGCACTCCTTCAGTTCAACTATGCAGCACTCCTTCAGTTCAACAATGCACCATTCCTTCAGTTCAACAATGCAGCACTCCTTCAGTTCAACAACGCAGCACTCCTTCAGTTCAACAAAGAAGCACTCCTTCGGTTCAACAATGCAGTTCTCCTTCAGTTCAACAATGCAGCACTCCTTCAGTTCAATGATGCAGGTCTCCTTCAGTTCAACAACACCGCACTCCTTCAGTTCAACAATGCAGCATTCCTTCAGTTCAACAATGCCACACTCATTCAGTTCAACAATGCAGCACTCCTTCAGTTCAACGATGCAGGGCTCCTTCAGTTCAACAATGCAGCACTCCTTCAATTCAACAATGCAGCACTCCTTCAATTCAACAATGCAGCACTCCTTCAGTTCAACAATGCAGCACTCCTTCAGTTCAACTATGGAGCACTCCTTCAGTTCAACAATGCAGCACTCCTTCAGTTCAAAGATGCAGGGCTCCTTCAGTTCAACAATGCAGCACTCCTTCAATTCAACAATGCAGCACGCCTTCAATTCAACAAGGCCGCACTCCTTCAGTTCGACAATGCAGCAATCCATCAGTTCAACTATGGAGCACTCCTTCAGTTCAACAATGCAGCGCTCCTTCAGTTCAACTATGCAGCACTCCTTCAGTTCAACGATGCAGCACTCCTTCAGTTCAACAATCCAGGGCTCCATTAGTTCAACGATGCAGATCTCCTTCAGTTCAACAATGCAGGACGCCTTCAGTTCAATGATGGAGGGCTCCTGCAGTTCAATAATGCCGCACTCCTTCAGTTCAACAATGCAGCACTCCTTCAGTTCAACAATGCAGCACTCCTTCAGTTCAACAATGCAGCACTCCTTCAGTTCAACGATGCAGCACTCCTTCAGTTCATCAATGCAGGGCTCCTTCAGTTCAACATTGTGGCACTCCTTCAGTTCAACAATGCGCAGTCCTTTAGTTCAACAAAGCAGCAGTCCTTCAGTTCAACAAAGCAGCACTCCTTCAGTTCAACAATGCAGCATTCCATCAATTCAACAATGCAGCACTCCTTCAGTTCACAACGCTGCACTCCTTCAGTTCAATGATGTAGGGCTCCTTTAGTTCATAATGCTGCACTCCTTCAGTTCAACAACGAAGCCCTCCTTCAGTTCAACAGTGAAGCACTCCTTCAGTTCACAACGGTGCACTCCTTCAGTTCAATGATGTAGGGCTCCTTTAGTTCATAATGCTGCACTCCTTCAGTTCAACAATGCAGCACTCCATTACTTCAACGATGCAGGGGTCCTTCAGTTCAACGATGCAGTACCCCTTCAGTTCAACGATGCAGCACTCCTTCAGTTGAACGATAGAGCACTCCTTCAGTTCAACGATGCAGGGCTCCTTCAGTTCACAATGCTGCACTCCTTCAGTTCAACAACGCAGCACTCCTTCAGTTCAACAATGGAGCACTCCTTCAGTTCAACCATGCAGCGCTCCTTCAGTTCAACAGTACAACACTCCTTCAGTTCAACAATGCCGCACGCGTTCAGTTCAACAATGCAGCGCTCCTTCAGTTCAACAGTGCAACAGTCCTTCAGTTCAACAATGCCGCACGCCTTCAGTTCAACAATGCAGTACTCATTCAGTTCAACAATGCAGCACTCCTTCAGTTCAACGATGCAGCACTCCTTCAGTTCAACGATGCAGCACTCCTTCAGTTCAACGATGCACCATTCCTTCAGTTCAACAATGCAGCCCTTCTTCAGTTCAACAACGCAGCATTCCTTCAGTTCAACAAAGAAGCACTCCTTCGGTTCAACAATGCAGCTCTCCTTCAGTTCAACAATGCAGCACTCCTTCAGTTCAATGATGCAGGGCTCCTTCAGTTCAACAACACCGCACTCCTTCAGTTCAACAATGCAGCATTCCTTCAGTTCAACAATGCAGCACTCCTTCAGTTCAACAATGCAGCACTCCTTCAGTTCAAAGATGCAGGGCTCCTTCAGTTCAACAATGCAGCACTCCTTCAATTCAACAACGCAGCACGCCTTCAATTCAACAAGGCCGCACTCCTTCAGTTCGACAATGCAGCAATCCATCAGTTCAACTATGGAGCACTCCTTCAGTTCAACAATGCAGCGCTCCTTCAGTTCAACTATGCAGCCCTCCTTCAGTTCAACGATGCAGCACTCCTTCAGTTCAACAATCCAGGGCTCCTTTAGTTCAACGATGCAGATCTCCTTCAGTTCAACAATGCAGGACGCCTTCAGTTCAATGATGGAGGGCTCCTGCAGTTCAATAATGCCGCACTCCTTCAGTTCAACAATGCAGCACTCCTTCAGTTCAACGATGCAGCACTCCTTCAGTTCAACGATGCAGCACTCCTTCAGTTCATAAATGCAGGGCTCCTTCATTTCAATAATGCCGCACTCCTTCAGTTCAACAATGCAGCACTCCTTCAGTTCAACAATGCACCATTCCTTCAGTTCAACGATGCAGCACTCCTTCAGTTCAACAATGCAGAGCTCCTTCAGTTCAACATTGCGGCACTCCTTCAGTTCAACAATGCGCAGTCCTTTAGTTCAACAAAGCAGCAGTCCTTCAGTTCAGCAATGCAGCATTTCATCAGTTCAACAATGCAGCACTCCTTCAGTTCAACAGCGCATCACTCCTTCAGTTCAACAGTGAAGCATTCCTTCAGTTCAACAATGGAGCACTCCTTCAGTTCAACCATGCAGCGCTCCTTCAGATCAACAGTGCAGCACTCCTTCAGTTCAACAATGCAGCACTCCTTCAGCTCAACGATGCAGCACTCCTTCAGTTCAACAATGCAGCACTCCTTCAGTTCAACGATGCAGGGCTCCTTCAGTTCAACCATGCAGCACTCATTCAGTTCAACAACGCAGCACTCCTTCAGTTCAACAATGCAGCACTCCTTCAGTTCAACGATGCAGCACTCCTTCAGTTTAACAATGCAGCATTCCTTCAGTTCAACAACGCAGCACTCCTTCAGTTCAACAATGGAGCACTCCTTCAGTTCAACGATGCAGGGCTCCTTCAATTCAACGATGCAGCACTCCTTCAGTTCAACAACGCAGCACTCCTTCAGTTCAACAATGCAGCACTCCTTCAGTTCAACGATGCAGCACTCCTTCAGTTCAACAATGCAGCATTCCTTCAGTTCAACAACGCAGCACTCCTTCAGTTCAACAATGGAGCACTCCTTCAGTTCAACGATGCAGGGCTCCTTCAGATCAACGATGCAGCACTCCTTCAGTTCAACGATGCAGGGCTCCTTCAGTTCAACGATGCAGCACTCCTTCAGTTCAACGATGCAGCATTCCTTCAGTTCAATGATGCAGCACTCCTTCATTTCAACGATGCAGGGCTCCTTCAGTTCAACGATGCAGCACTCCTTCAGTTCAACGATGCAGGGTTCCTTCAGTTCAACGATGCAGCATTCCTTCAGTTCAACGATGCAGGGCTCCTTCAGTTCAACAATGCAGAATTCCTTCGGTTCAACAATGCAGCACTCCTTCACTTCAACAATGCAGCATTCCTTCAGTTCAACAATGCAGCACGCCTTCAGTTCAACAATGGAGCACTCCTTCAGTTCAACAATGCAGAGCTCCTTTCGTTCAACGATGCAGCACTCCTTCAGTTCAACAATGCAGCACTCCTTCAGTTCAACAATGCAGCACTCCTTCCGTTCAACAATGCACCATTCCATCAGTTCAACAATGCAGCTCTCCTTCAGTTCAATGCAGGGCTCCTTCAGTTCAACAATGCAGCATTCCTTCAGTTCAACAATGCAGCACTCCGTTGGTTCAACAATGGAGCACTCCTTCAGTTCATCAATGCAGCATTCCTTCAGTTCAACAATTCAGCACTCCTTCAGTTCAACAATGCTGCACTCGTGCAGTTCAACGATGCAGGGCTCCTTTGATTCTACAATGCAGCACTCCTTCAGCTCAACAACGCAGCGCTCCTTCCGTTCAACAACGTCGCACTCCTTCAGTTCAACAATGCAACACTCCTTCAGTTCAACGATGCAGCACCCCTTCAGTTCAACGATGCAGGGCTCCTTCAGTTCAACGATGCAGCACTCCTTCAGTTCAACATTGCGGCACTCCTTCAGTTCAACAATGCCGCAGTCCTTTAGTTCAACAAAGCTGCACTCCTTCAGTTCACAACGCTGCACTCCTTCAGTTTAATGATGCAGGGCGCCTTTAGTTCACAATGCTGCACTCGTTCAGTTCAACAACGCAGCCCTCCTTCAGTTCAACAATGGAGCACTCCTTCAGTTCAACCATGCAGCGCTCCTTCAGTTCAACAGTGCAGCCATTCTTCAGTTCAACAATGCAGCACTCCTTCATTTCAACGATGCAGGGCTCCTTCAGTTCAACGATGCAGCACTCCTTCAGTTCAACAATGCAGGGTTCCTTCAGTTCAACGATGCAGCACTCCTTCAGTTCAACGATGCAGGGCTACTTCAGTTCAACAATGCAGCACTCGTTCAGTTCAACAATGCGGCACTCCTTCAGTTCAACGATGCAGGGCTCCTTCAGTTCAACGATGCAGCATTCCTTCAGTTCAACAATGGCACACTCATTCTGTTCAACAATGCAGCACTCCTTCAGTTCAAAGATGCAGGGCTCCTTCAGTTCAACAATGCAGCACTCCTTCAATTCAACAATACAGCATGCCTTCAATTCAACAAGGCCGCACTCCTTCAGTTCAACAATGCAGCAATCCGTCAGTTCAACTATGGAGCACTCCTTCAGTTCAACAATGCAACGCTCCTTCAGTTCAACAATCCAGGGCTCCATTAGTTCAACGATGCAGATCTCCTTCAGTTCAACAATGCAGGACGCCTTCAGTTCAACGATGGAGGGCTCCTGCAGTTCGATAATGCCGCACTCCTTCAGTTCAACAATGCAGCATTCCTTCAGTTCAACAATGCAGCACTCCTTCAGTTCAACGATGCAGCACTCCTTCAGTTCATCAATGCAGGGCTCCTTCAGTTCAATAATGCCGCACTCCTTCAGTTCAACAATGCAGCACTCCTTCAGTTCAACAATGCACCATTCCTTCCGTTCAACGATGCAGCACTCCTTCAGTTCAACGATGCAGTGCTCCTTCAGTTCAACGATGCAGGGCTCCGTCAGTTCAACAATGCAGCACTCCTTCAGTTCAACAATGCAGCACTCCTTCAGTTCAACAATGCAGAGCTCCTTCAGTTCAACATTGCGCCACTCCTTCAGTTCAACAATGCCGCAGTCCTTCAGTTCAACAAAGCAGCAGTCCTTCAGTTCAACAAAGCAGCACTCCTTCAGTTCAACAACGCAGCATTCCATCAGTTCAACAATGCAGCACTCCTTTAGTTCACAACGCTGCACTCCTTCAGTTCAACAACGCAGCCCTCCTTCAGTTCAACAGTGAAGCACTCCTTCAGTTCAACAATGGAGCACTCCTTCAGTTCAACCATGCAGCGCTCCTTCAGTTCAACAATGCAGCACTCCTTCAATTCAACGATGCAGCACACCTTCAGTTCAACAGTGCAGCACTCCTTCAGTTCAACGATGCAGGGCTCCTTCAGTTCAACCATGCAGCACTCATTCAGTTCAACAACGCAGCACTCCTTCAGTTCAACAATGGATCACTCCTTCAGTTCAACCAAGCAGCGCTCCTTCTGTTCAACAGTGCAGCACTCCTTCAGTTCAACAATGCAGCACTCCTTCAGTTCAACGATGCAGCACTCCTTCAGTTCAACAATGCAGCACTCCTTCAGTTCAACAACGCAGCTCTCCTTCAGTTCAACAACGCAGTACTCCTTCAGTTCAACAATGGAGCATTCCTTCAGTTCAACGATGCAGCGCTCCTTCATTTCAACGATGCAGGGCTCCTTCAGTTCAACGATGCAGCACTCCTTCATTTCAACGATGCAGGGCTCCTTCAGTTCAACGATGCAGCACACCTTCAGTTCAACGATGCAGCACTCCTTCAGTTCAACGATGCAGCACTCCTTCAGTTAAGCGATTGCTCATTCAGTTTAACAATGCAGCATTCCTTCGGTTCAACAATGCAGCACTCCTTCACTTCAACAATGCAGCATTCCTTCAGTTCAACAATGCAGCACACCTTCAGTTCAACAATGGAGCACTCCTTCAGTTCAACAATGCAGAGCTCCTTTAGTTCAACGATGCAGCACTCCTTCAGTTCAACAATGCAGCACTCCTTCAGTTCAACGATGCAGCACTCCTTCCATTCAACAATGCACCATTCCTTCAGTTCAATGATGCAGCACTCCTTCAGTTCAACAACGCAGTACTCCTTCAGTTCAACAATGGAGCACTCCTTCAGTTCAACAATGCAGCTCTCCTTCAGTTCAATGCAGGGCTCCTTCAGTTCAACAATGCAGCATTCCTTCAGTTCAACAATGCAGCACTCCTTCAGTTCATCAATGCAGCATTCCTTCAGTTCAACAATGCAGCACTCCTTCAGTTCAACAATGCTGCACTCGTGCAGTTCAACGATGCAGGGCTCCTTTGATTCTACAATGCAGCACTCTTTCAGCTCAACAACGCAGCACTCCTTCCGTTCAACAACGTGGCACTCCTTCAGTTCAACAATGCAACACTCCTTCAGTTCAACGATGCAGCTCTCCTTCAGTTCAACAATGGAGCATTCCTTCAGTTCTACGATGCAGCACTCCTTCATTTCAACGATGCAGGGCTCCTTCAGTTCGACGATGCAGCACTCCTTCAGTTCAATGATGCAGGGTTCCTTCAGTTCAACGATGCAGCATTCCTTCAGTTCAAGGATGCAGGGCTCCTTCAGTTCAACAATGCAGAATTCCTTCGGTTCAACAATGCAGCACTCCTTCACTTCAACAATGCAGCATTCCTTCAGTTCAACAATGCAGCACTCCTTCAGTTCAACAATGCAGCACTCCTTCAGTTCAACTATGCAGCATTCCTTCAGTTCAACGATGCAGGGCTCCTTCAGTTCAACAATGCAGAATTCCTTCGGTTCAACAATGCAGCACTCCTTCACTTCAACAATGCAGCATTCCTTCAGTTCAACGATGCAGGGTTCCTTCAGTTCAACAATGCAGCACTCCTTCAGTTCAACGATGCAGCACTCCTTCAGTTCAACAATGCTGCACTCCTTCAGTTCAACAATGCAGCACTCCTTCAGTTCAACTATGCAGCACTCCTTCAGTTCAACAATGCACCATTCCTTCAGTTCAACAATGCAGCACTCCTTCAGTTCAACAACGCAGCACTCCTTCAGTTCAACAAAGAAGCACTCCTTCGGTTCAACAATGCAGTTCTCCTTCAGTTCAACAATGCAGCACTCCTTCAGTTCAATGATGCAGGTCTCCTTCAGTTCAACAACACCGCACTCCTTCAGTTCAACAATGCAGCATTCCTTCAGTTCAACAATGCCACACTCATTCAGTTCAACAATGCAGCACTCCTTCAGTTCAACGATGCAGGGCTCCTTCAGTTCAACAATGCAGCACTCCTTCAATTCAACAATGCAGCACTCCTTCAATTCAACAATGCAGCACTCCTTCAGTTCAACAATGCAGCACTCCTTCAGTTCAACTATGGAGCACTCCTTCAGTTCAACAATGCAGCACTCCTTCAGTTCAAAGATGCAGGGCTCCTTCAGTTCAACAATGCAGCACTCCTTCAATTCAACAATGCAGCACGCCTTCAATTCAACAAGGCCGCACTCCTTCAGTTCGACAATGCAGCAATCCATCAGTTCAACTATGGAGCACTCCTTCAGTTCAACAATGCAGCGCTCCTTCAGTTCAACTATGCAGCACTCCTTCAGTTCAACGATGCAGCACTCCTTCAGTTCAACAATCCAGGGCTCCATTAGTTCAACGATGCAGATCTCCTTCAGTTCAACAATGCAGGACGCCTTCAGTTCAATGATGGAGGGCTCCTGCAGTTCAATAATGCCGCACTCCTTCAGTTCAACAATGCAGCACTCCTTCAGTTCAACAATGCAGCACTCCTTCAGTTCAACAATGCAGCACTCCTTCAGTTCAACGATGCAGCACTCCTTCAGTTCATCAATGCAGGGCTCCTTCAGTTCAACATTGTGGCACTCCTTCAGTTCAACAATGCGCAGTCCTTTAGTTCAACAAAGCAGCAGTCCTTCAGTTCAACAAAGCAGCACTCCTTCAGTTCAACAATGCAGCATTCCATCAATTCAACAATGCAGCACTCCTTCAGTTCACAACGCTGCACTCCTTCAGTTCAATGATGTAGGGCTCCTTTAGTTCATAATGCTGCACTCCTTCAGTTCAACAACGAAGCCCTCCTTCAGTTCAACAGTGAAGCACTCCTTCAGTTCACAACGGTGCACTCCTTCAGTTCAATGATGTAGGGCTCCTTTAGTTCATAATGCTGCACTCCTTCAGTTCAACAATGCAGCGCTCCTTCAGTTCAACAGTGCAGCACTCCTTCAGTTCAACAATGCAGCACTCCTTCAGCTCAATGATGCAGCACTCCTTCAGTTCAACAATGCAGCACTCCTTCAGTTCAACGATGCAGGGCTCCTTCAGTTCAACCATGCAGCACTCATTCAGTTCAACAACGCAGCACTCCTTCAGTTCAACAATGGAGCACTCCTTCAGTTCAACCATGCAGCGCTCCTTCAGTTCAACAATGCAGCACTCCTTCAGTTCAACAATGCAGCACTCCTTGAGTTCAACAATGCAGCATTCCTTCAGTTCAACAACGCAGCACTCCTTCAGTTCAACAATGGAGCACTCCTTCAGTTCAACGATGCAGGGCTCCATCAGTTCAACGATGCAGCACTCCTTCAGTTCAACAATGGAGCACTCCTTCAGTTCAACCATGCAGCGCTACTTCAGTTCAACAGTGCAGCACTCCTTCAGTTCAACAATGCAGCACTCCTTCAGTTCAATGATGCAGGGCTCCTTCAGTTCAACGATGCAGCACTCCTTCAGTTCAACGATGCAGGGTTCCTTGAGTTCAACGATGCAGCATTCCTTCAGTTCAACGATGCAGCATTCCTTCAGTTCAACGATGCAGCGCTCCTTCAGTTCAACAGTTCAGCCATTCTTCAGTTCAACAATGCAGCACTCCTTCATTTCAACGATGCAGGGCTCCTTCAGTTCAACGATGCAGCACTCCTTCAGTTCAACGATGCAGGGTTCCTTCAGTTCAACGATGCAGCATTCCTTCAGTTCAACGATGCAGGGCTCCTTCAGTTCAACAATGCAGAATTCCTTCGGTTCAACAATGCAGCACTCCTTCACTTCAACAATGCAGCATTCCTTCAGTTCAACAATGCAGCACGCCTTCAGTTCAACAATGGAGCACTCCTTCAGTTCAACAATGCAGAGCTCCTTTCGTTCAACGATGCAGCACTCCTTCAGTTCAACAATGCAGCACTCCTTCAGTTCAACGATGCAGCACTCCTTCCGTTCAACAATGCACCATTCCTTCAGTTCAACAATGCAGCTCTCCTTCAGTTCAATGCAGGGCTCCTTCAGTTCAACAATGCAGCATTCCTTCAGTTCAACAATTCAGCACTCCTTCAGTTCAACAATTCAACACTCCTTCAGTTCAACAATGCTGCACTCGTGCAGTTCAACGATGCAGGGCTCCTTTGATTCTACAATGCAGCACTCCTTCAGCTCAACAACGCAGCACTCCTTCCGTTCAACAACGTCGCACTCCTTCAGTTCAACAATGCAACACTCCTTCAGTTCAACGATGCAGGGCTCCTTCAGTTCAACGATGCAGCACTCCTTCAGTTCAACGAAGCAGGGCTCCTTCAGTTCAACAATGCAGCACTCCTTCAGTTCAACAATGCAGCACTCCTTCAGTTCAACGATGCAGGGCTCCTTCAGTTCAACGATGCAGCGCCCCTTCAGTTCAACAATGCAGCACTCCTTCAGTTCAACATTGCAGCACTCCTTCAGTTCAACAAAGGCGCACTCCTTCAGTTCAACAATGCAGCGCTTCTTCAGATCAACGATGCAGCACTCCTTCAGTTTAACGATGCAGCACTCCTTCAGTTCATCAATGCAGGGCTCCTTCAGTTCAATGATCCAGGGCTCTTTCAGTTCAACAATGCAGCACTTCTTCAGTTCAACAATGCAGCGTTCCTTCAGTTCAACAATGCACCATTCCTACAGTTCAACAATGCAGCACTCCTTCAGTTCAACGATGCAGCACTCCTTCAGTTCAACGATGCCGGGCTCCTTCAGTTCAACAATGCAGCATTCCTTCGGTTCAACAATGCAGCACTCCTTCAGTTCAACAATGCTGCACTCGTGCAGTTCAACGATGCAGGGCTCCTTTCATTCTACAATGCAGCACTCCTTCAGCTCAACAACGCAGCACTCCTTCCGTTCAACAACGTCGCACTCCTTCAGTTCAACAATGCAACACTCCTTCAGTTCAACGATGCAGCTCCCCTTCAGTTCAACGATGCAGGGCTCCTTCAGTTCAACGATGCAGCACTCCTTCAGTTCAACATTGCGGCACTCCTTCAGTTCAACAATGCCGCAGTCCTTTAGTTCAACAAAGCTGCACTCCTTCAGTTCACAACGCTGCACTCCTTCAGTTTAATGATGCAGGGCGCCTTTAGTTCACAATGCTGCACTCGTTCAGTTCAACAACGCAGCCCTCCTTCAGTTCAACAATGGAGCACTCCTTCAGTTCAACCATGCAGCGCTCCTTCTGTTCAACAGTGCAGCCATTCTTCAGTTCAACAATGCAGCACTCCTTCATTTCAACGATGCAGGGCTCCTTCAGTTCAACGATGCAGCACTCCTTCAGTTCAACAATGCAGGGTTCCTTCAGTTCAACGATGCAGCACTCCTTCAGTTCAACGATGCAGGGCTACTTCAGTTCAACAATGCGGCACTCCTTCAGTTCAACGATGCAGGGCTCCTTCAGTTCAACGATGCAGCATTCCTTCAGTTCAACAATGGCACACTCATTCTGTTCAACAATGCAGCACTCCTTCAGTTCAAAGATGCAGGGCTCCTTCAGTTCAACAATGCAGCACTCCTTCAATTCAACAATACAGCATGACTTCAATTCAACAAGGCCGCACTCCTTCAGTTCAACAATGCAGCAATCCGTCAGTTCAACTATGGAGCACTCCTTCAGTTCAGCAATGCAACGCTCCTTCAGTTCAACAATCCAGGGCTCCATTAGTTCAACGATGCAGATCTCCTTCAGTTCAACAATGCAGGACGCCTTCAGTTCAACGATGGAGGGCTCCTGCAGTTCGATAATGCCGCACTCCTTCAGTTCAACAATGCAGCATTCCTTCAGTTCAACAATGCAGCACTCCTTCAGTTCAACGATGCAGCACTCATTCAGTTCAACAACGCAGCACTCCTTCAGTTCAACAATGGATCACTCCTTCAGTTCAACCAAGCAGCGCTCCTTCTGTTCAACAGTGCAGCACTCCTTCAGTTCAACAATGCAGCACTCCTTCAGTTCAACGATGCAGCACTCCTTCAGTTCAACAATGCAGCACTCCTTCAGTTCAACAACGCAGCTCTCCTTCAGTTCAACAATGCAGTACTCCTTCAGTTCAACAATGGAGCATTCCTTCAGTTCAACGATGCAGCGCTCCTTCATTTCAACGATGCAGGGCTCCTTCAGTTCAACGATGCAGCACTCCTTCATTTCAACGATGCAGGGCTCCTTCAGTTCAACGATGCAGCACTCCTTCAGTTCAACGATGCAGCACTCCTTCAGTTCAACGATGCAGCACTCCGTCAGTTAAGAGATTGCTCATTCAGTTTAACAATGCAGCATTCCTTCGGTTCAACAATGCAGCACTCCTTCACTTCAACAATGCAGCATTCCTTCAGTTCAACAATGCAGCACACCTTCAGTTCAACAATGGAGCACTCCTTCAGTTCAACAATGCAGAGCTCCTTTAGTTCAACGATGCAGCACTCCTTCAGTTCAACAATGCAGCACTCCTTCAGTTCAACGATGCAGCACTCCTTCCATTCAACAATGCACCATTCCTTCAGTTCAACAATGCAGCACTCCTTCAGTTCAACAACGCAGTACTCCTTCAGTTCAACAATGGAGCACTCCTTCAGTTCAACAATGCAGCTCTCCTTCAGTTCAATGCAGGGCTCCTTCAGTTCAACAATGCAGCATTCCTTCAGTTCAACAATGCAGCACTCCTTCAGTTCATCAATGCAGCATTCCTTCAGTTCAACAATGCAGCACTCCTTCAGTTCAACAATGCTGCACTCGTGCAGTTCAACGATGCAGGGCTCCTTTGATTCTACAATGCAGCACTCTTTCAGCTCAACAACGCAGCACTCCTTCCGTTCAACAACGTGGCACTCCTTCAGTTCAACAATGCAACACTCCTTCAGTTCAATGATGCAGCACACCTTCAGTTCAACTGTGCAGCCATCCTTCAGTTCAACAATGCAGCACTCCTTCAGTTCAACGATGCAGGGCTCCTTCAGTTCAACGATGCAGCACTCCTTCAGTTCAACAATGGAGCACTCCTTCAGTTCAATGATGCAGCACACCTTCAGTTCAACTGTGCAGCCATCCTTCAGTTCAACAATGCAGCACTCCTTCAGTTCAATGATGCAGCACACCTTCAGTTCAACTGTGCAGCCATCCTTCAGTTCAACAATGCAGCACTCCTTCAGTTCAACGATGCAGGGCTCCTTCAGTTCAACAATGCAGCACTCCTTCAGTTCAACGATGCAGCGCCCCTTCAGTTCAACAATGCAGCATTCCTTCAGTTCAACATTGCAGCACTCCTACAGTTCAACAAAGGCGCACTCCTTCAGTTCAACAATGCAGCGCTTCTTCAGATCAACGATGCAGCACTCCTTCAGTTGAACGATGCAGCACTCCTTCAGTTCATCAATGCAGGGCTCCTTCAGTTCAATGATCCAGGGCTCCTTCAGTTCAACAATGCACCATTCCTTCAGTTCAACATTGCAGCATTCCTTCAGTTCAACAATGCAGCTTGCCTTCAGTTCAACAATGCACCATTCCTTCAGTTCAACGATGCAGCACTCCTTCAGTTCAACGATGCAGGGCTCCTTCAGTTCAACAATGCAGCACTCCTTCAGTTCAACAATGCAGCATTCCTTCGGTTCAACAATGCAGCACTCCTTCAGTTCAACAATGCTGCACTCGTGCAGTTCAACGATGCAGGGCTCCTTTGATTCTGCAATGCAGCTCTCCTTCAGCTCAACAACACAGCACTCCTTCCGTTCAACAACGTCGCACTCCTTCAGTTCAACAATGCAACACTCCTTCAGTTCAACGATGCAGCACCCCTTCAGTTCAACGATGCAGGGCTCCTTCAGTTCAACGATGCAGCACTCCTTCAGTTCAACGATGCAGGGCTACTTCAGTTCAACAATGCAGCACTCCTTCAGTTCAACAATGCGGCACTCCTTCAGTTCAACGATGCAGGGCTCCTTCAGTTCAACGATGCAGGGCTCCTTGAGTTCAACGATGCAGCACTCCTTCATTTGAACGATACAGCACTCCTTCAGTTCAACGATGCAGGGCTCCTTCATTTCAACGATGCAGGGCTCCTTCAGTTCAACGATGCAGCACTCCTTCAGTTGAACGATACAGCACTCCTTCAGTTCAACGATGCAGGGCTCCTTCAGTTCACAATGCTGCACTCCTTCAGTTCAACAATGCAGCACTTCTTCAGTTCAACAATGCACCATTCCTTCAGTTCAACATTGCAGCATTCCTTCAGTTCAACAATGCAGCTTTCCTTCAGTTCAACAATGCACCATTCCTTCAGTTCAACAATGCAGCACTCCTTCAGTTCAACGATGCCGCACTCCTTCAGTTCAACGATGCAGGGCTCCTTCAGTTCAACAATGCAGCACTCCTTCAGTTCAACAATGCAGCATTCCTTCGGTTCAACAATGCAGCACTCCTTCAGTTCAACAATGCTGCACTCGTGCAGTTCAACGATGCAGGGCTCCTTTGATTCTACAATGCAGCTCTCCTTCAGCTCAACAACGCAGCACTCCTTCCGTTCAACAACGTCGCACTCCTTCAGTTCAACAATGCAACACTCCTTCAGTTCAACGATGCAGCACCCTTTCAGTTCAACGATGCAGGGCTCCTTCAGTTCAACGATGCAGCACTCCTTCAGTTCAACATTGCGGAACTCCTTCAGTTCAACAATGCCGCAGTCCTTTAGTTCAACAAAGCAGCACTCCTTCAGTTCACAACGCTGCACTCCTTCAGGTCAATGATGCAGGGCTCCTTTAGTTCACAATGCTGCACTCGTTCAGTTCAACAACGCAGCCCTCGTTCAGTTCAACAATGGAGCACTCCTTCAGTTCAACCATGCAGCGCTCCTTCAGTTCAACAGTGCAGCCATTCTTCAGTTCAACAATGCAGCATTCTTTCATTTCAACGATGCAGGGCTCCTTCAGTTCAACGATGCAGGGTTCCTTCAGTTCAACGATGCAGGGTTCCTTCAGTTCAACGATGCAGCACTCCTTCAGTTCAACGACGCAGGGCTACTTCAGTTCAACGATGCAGCACTCCTTCAGTTCAACAATGCGGCACTCCTTCAGTTCAACGATGCAGGGCTCCTTCAGTTCAACGATGCAGCACTCCTTCATTTGAACGATACAGCACTCCTTCAGTTCAACGATGCAGGGCTCCTTCAGTTCAACGATGCAGCACTCCTTCAGTTGAACGATACAGCACTCCTTCAGTTCAACAATGGAGCACTCCTTCAGTTCAACCATGCAGCGCTCCTTCAGTTCAACCATGCAGCGCTCCTTCAGTTCAACAGTGCAACACTCCTTCAGTTCAACAATGCCGCACGCCTTCAGTTCAACAATGTCACACTCATTCAGTTCAACAATGCAGCACTCCTTCAGTTCAACCATGCAGCGCTCCTTCAGTTCAACAGTGCAACACTCCTTCAGTTCAACAATGCCGCACGCCTTCAGTTCAACAATGCAGCGCTCATTCAGTTCAACAACGCCGCACTCCTTCAGTTCAACAATGGAGCACTCCTTCAGTTCAACAATGCAGCGCTCCTCCAGTTCAACTATGCAGCACACCTTCAGTTCAAAGATGCAGCACTCCTTCAGTTCAACAATCCAGCGCTCCTTCAGTTCAACAGTGCAGCACTCCTTCAGTTCAACAATGCAGCACTCCTTCAGTTCAACGATGCAGGGCTCCTTCAGTTCAACAATGCAGCACTCCTTCAATTCAACAATGCAGCACTCCTTCAGTTCCACGATGCAGGGCTCCTTCAGTTCAATGATGCAACACTCCTTCAGTTCAACAACGCCGCACTCCTTCAGTTAAACAATGCAGCAATCCGTCAGTTCAACAATGGAGCACTCCTTCAGTTCAACAATGCAGCGCTCCTTCAGTTCAACTATGCAGCACTCCTTCAGTTCAACGATGCAGCACTCCTTCAGTTCAACAATCCAGGGCTCCTTTAGTTCAACGATGCAGAGCTCCTTCAGTTCAACAATGCAGCACGCCTTCAGTTCAACAATGAAAGGCTCCTGCAGTTCAATAATGCCGCACTCCTTCAGTTCAACAATGCAGCACTCCTTCAGTTCAACGATGCAGCACTCCTTCAGTTCACCAATGCACCATTCCTTCAGTTCAACAATGCAGCACTCCTTCAGGTCAACAACGCAGCACTCCTTCAGTTCAACAAAGAAGCACTCCTTCGGTTCAACAAAGCAGCTCTCCTTCAGTTCAACAATGCAGCACTCCTTCACTTCAATGATGCAGCACTCCTTCAGTTCAATGATGCAGGGCTCCTTCAGTTCAACAACACTGCACTCCTTCAGTTCAACAACGCAGCATTCCTACAGTTCAACAATGCAGCATTCCATCAGTTCAACAATGCCACACTCATTCAGTTCAACAATGCAGCACTCCTTCAGTCCAACGATGCAGGGCTCCTTCAGTTCAACAATGCAGCAATCCGTCAGTTCAACAATGGAGCTCTCCTTCAGTTCAACAATGCAGCGCTCCTTCAGTTCAACTATGCAGCACTCCTTCAGTTCAATGATGCAGCACTCCTTCAGTTCAACAATACAGGGCTCCTTTAGTTCAACGATGCAGACCTCCTTCACTTCAACAATGCAGCACTCCTTCAGTTCAAGGATGGAGGGCTTCTGCAGTTCAATAATGCCGCTCTCCTTCAGTTCAACAATGCAGCACTCCTTCAGTTCAACAATGCAGCACTCCTTCAGTTCAACGATGCAGCACTCCTTCAGTTCAACAATGCACCATTCCTTCAGTTCAACAACGCAGCACTCCTTCAGTTCAACAAAGAAGCACTCCTTCGGTTCAACAATGCAGCTCTCCTTCCGTTCAACAACGCAGCACTCGTTCACTTCAATGATGCAGCACTCCTTCAGTTCAACAACGTAGCATTCCTTCAGTTCAACAATGCAGCATTCCATCAGTTCAACAATGCCGCATTCATTCAGTTCAACAATGCAGCACTCCTTCAGTTCAACAATGCAGGGCTCCTTCAGTTCAACGATGCAGTACTCCTTCAGTTCAACGATGCAGCACTCCTTCAGTTGAACAATGCAGCACTCCTTCAGTTCAACGATGCAGGGCTCCTTCAGTTCACAATGCTGCACTCCTTCAGTTCAACAACGCAGCACTCCTTCAGTTCAACAATGGAGCACTCCTTCAGTTAAACCATGCAGCGCTCCTTCAGTTCAACAGTGCAACACTCCTTCAGTTCAACAATGCCACACGCCTTCAGTTAAACAATGCAGCAATCCGTCAGTTCAACAATGGAGCACTCCTTCAGTTCAACAATGCAGCGCTCCTTCAGTTCAACTATGCAGCACTCCTTCAGTTCAACGATGCAGCACTCCTTCAGTTCAACAATCCATTGCTCCTTTAGTTCAACGATGCAGAGCTCCTTCAGTTCAACAATGCAGCACGCCTTCAGTTCAACAATGGAAGGCTCCTGCAGTTCAATAATGCCGCACTCCTTCAGTTCAACAATGCAGCACTCCTTCAGTTCAACAATGCAGCACTCCTTCAGTTCAACGATGCAGCACTCCTTCAGTTCAACAATGCACCATTCCTTCAGTTCAACAATGCAGCACTCCTTCAGGTCAACAACGCAACACTCCTTCAGTTCAACAAAGAAGCACTCCTTCGGTTCAACAAAGCAGCTCTCCTTCAGTTCAACAATGCAGCACTCCTTCACTTCAATGATGCAGCACTCCTTCAGTTCAATGATGCAGGGCTCCTTCAGTTCAACAACACCGCACTCCTTCAGTTAAACAACGCAGCATTCCTTCAGTTCAACAATGCAGCATTCCATCAGTTCAACAATGCCACACTCATTCAGTTCAACAATGCAGCACTCCTTCAGTTCAACGATGCAGGGCTCCTTCAGTTCAACAATGCAGCAATCCGTCAGTTCAACAATGGAGCACTCCTTCAGTTCAACAATGCAGCGCTCCTTCAGTTCAACTATGCAGCACTCCTTCAGTTCAATGATGCAGCACTCCGTCAGTTCAACAATACAGGGCTCCTTCAGTTCAACGATGCAGAGCTCCTTCAGTTCAACAATGCAGCACTCCTTCAGTTCAACGATGGAGGGCTTCTGCAGTTCAATAATGCCGCACTCCTTCAGTTCAACAATGCAGCACTCCTTCAGTTCAACAATGCAGCACTCCTTCAGTTCAACGATGCAGCACTCCTTCAGTTCAACAATGCACCATTCCTTCAGTTCAACAACGCAGCACTCCTTCAGTTCAACAAAGAAGCACTCCTTCGGTTCAACAATGCAGCTCTCCTTCCGTTCAACAACGCAGCACTCGTTCACTTCAATGATGCAGCACTCCTTCAGTTCAATGATGCAGGGCTCCTTCAGTTCAACAACACCGCACTCCTTCAGTTCAACAACGCAGCATTCCTTCAGTTCAACAATGCAGCATTCCATCAGTTCAACAATGCCGCATTCATTCAGTTCACAATGCAGCACTCCTTCAGTTCAACAATGCAGGGCTCCTTCTGTTCAACGATGCAGTACTCCTTCAGTTCAACGATGCAGCACTCCTTCAGTTGAACGATACAGCACTCCTTCAGTTCAACGATGCAGGGCTCCTTCAGTTCACAATGCTGCACTCCTTCAGTTCAACAACGCAGCACTCCTTCAGTTCAACAATGGAGCACTCCTTCAGTTAAAACATGCAGCGCTCCTTCAGTTCAACAGTGCAACACTCCTTCAGTTCAACAATGCCACACGCCTTCAGTTCAACAATGGAGCACTCCTTCAGTTCAACAATGCAGCGCTCCTTCAGTTCAACAATGGAGCACTCCTCCAGTTCAACAATGCAGCGCTCCTTCAGTTCAACTATGCAGCACTCCTTCAGTTCAACATTCCAGGGCTCCTTTAGTTCAACGATGCAGAGCTCCTTCAGTTCAACAATGCAGCACGACTTCAGTTCAACGATGGAGGGCTCCTGCAGTTCAATAATGCCGCACTCTTTCAGTTCAACAATGCAGCACCCATTAAGTTCAACAATGCAACACTCCTTCAGTTCAACGATGCAGGGCTCCTTCAGTTCAACGATGCAGCACTCCTTCATTTGAACGATACAGCACTCCTTCAGTTCAACGATGCAGGGCTCCTTCAGTTCAACGATGCAGCACTCCTTCAGTTGAACGATACAGCACTCCTTCAGTTCAACAATGGAGCACTCCTTCAGTTCAACCATGCAGCGCGCCTTCAGTTCAACAGTGCAACACTCCTTCGGTTCAACAATGCCGCACGCCTTCAGTTCAACAATGCAGCGCTCCTTCAGTTCAACAACGCCGCACTCCTTCAGTTCAACAATGGAGCACTCCTTCAGTTCAACAATGCAGCGCTCCTCCAGTTCAACTATGCAGCACTCCTTCAGTTCAAAGATGCAGCACTCCTTCAGTTCAACAATCCAGCGCTCCTTCAGTTCAACAGTGCAGCACTCCTTCAGTTCAACAATGCACCATTCCTTCAGTTCAACGATGCAGCACTCCTTCAGTTCAACAATGCAGCACTCCTTCAGTTCAACGATGCAGGGCTCCTTCAGTTCAACAATGCAGCACTCCTTCAATTCAACAATGCAGCACTCCTTCAGTTCCACGATGCAGGGCTCCTTCAGTTCAATGATGCAACACTCCTTCAGTTCCACAACGCCGCACTCCTTCAGTTAAACAATGCAGCAATCCGTCAGTTCAACGATGGAGCACTCCTTCAGTTCAACGATGCAGGGCTCCTTCAGTTCAACAATGCAGCACTCCTTCAGTTCAACGATGCAGGGCTCCTTCAGTTCAACAATGCAGCACTCCTTCAATTCAACAATGCAGCACTCCTTCAGTTCCACGATGCAGGGCTCCTTCAGTTCAACGATGCAGCACTCCTTCATTTCAACGATGCAGGGCTCCTTCAGTTCAACGATGCAGCACTCCTTCAGTTCAACGATGCAGCACTCCTTCAGTTCAACGATGCAGCACTCCGTCAGTTAAGAGATTGCTCATTCAGTTTAACAATGCAGCATTCCTTCGGTTCAACAATGCAGCACTCCTTCACTTCAACAATGCAGCATTCCTTCAGTTCAACAATGCAGCACACCTTCAGTTCAACAATGGAGCACTCCTTCAGTTCAACAATGCAGAGCTCCTTTAGTTCAACGATGCAGCACTCCTTCAGTTCAACAATGCAGCACTCCTTCAGTTCAACGATGCAGCACTCCTTCCATTCAACAATGCACCATTCCTTCAGTTCAACAATGCAGCACTCCTTCAGTTCAACAACGCAGTACTCCTTCAGTTCAACAATGGAGCACTCCTTCAGTTCAACAATGCAGCTCTCCTTCAGTTCAATGCAGGGCTCCTTCAGTTCAACAATGCAGCATTCCTTCAGTTCAACAATGCAGCACTCCTTCAGTTCATCAATGCAGCATTCCTTCAGTTCAACAATGCAGCACTCCTTCAGTTCAACAATGCTGCACTCGTGCAGTTCAACGATGCAGGGCTCCTTTGATTCTACAATGCAGCACTCTTTCAGCTCAACAACGCAGCACTCCTTCCGTTCAACAACGTGGCACTCCTTCAGTTCAACAATGCAACACTCCTTCAGTTCAATGATGCAGCACACCTTCAGTTCAACTGTGCAGCCATCCTTCAGTTCAACAATGCAGCACTCCTTCAGTTCAACGATGCAGGGCTCCTTCAGTTCAACGATGCAGCACTCCTTCAGTTCAACAATGGAGCACTCCTTCAGTTCAATGATGCAGCACACCTTCAGTTCAACTGTGCAGCCATCCTTCAGTTCAACAATGCAGCACTCCTTCAGTTCAATGATGCAGCACACCTTCAGTTCAACTGTGCAGCCATCCTTCAGTTCAACAATGCAGCACTCCTTCAGTTCAACGATGCAGGGCTCCTTCAGTTCAACAATGCAGCACTCCTTCAGTTCAACGATGCAGCGCCCCTTCAGTTCAACAATGCAGCATTCCTTCAGTTCAACATTGCAGCACTCCTACAGTTCAACAAAGGCGCACTCCTTCAGTTCAACAATGCAGCGCTTCTTCAGATCAACGATGCAGCACTCCTTCAGTTGAACGATGCAGCACTCCTTCAGTTCATCAATGCAGGGCTCCTTCAGTTCAATGATCCAGGGCTCCTTCAGTTCAACAATGCACCATTCCTTCAGTTCAACATTGCAGCATTCCTTCAGTTCAACAATGCAGCTTGCCTTCAGTTCAACAATGCACCATTCCTTCAGTTCAACGATGCAGCACTCCTTCAGTTCAACGATGCAGGGCTCCTTCAGTTCAACAATGCAGCACTCCTTCAGTTCAACAATGCAGCATTCCTTCGGTTCAACAATGCAGCACTCCTTCAGTTCAACAATGCTGCACTCGTGCAGTTCAACGATGCAGGGCTCCTTTGATTCTGCAATGCAGCTCTCCTTCAGCTCAACAACACAGCACTCCTTCCGTTCAACAACGTCGCACTCCTTCAGTTCAACAATGCAACACTCCTTCAGTTCAACGATGCAGCACCCCTTCAGTTCAACGATGCAGGGCTCCTTCAGTTCAACGATGCAGCACTCCTTCAGTTCAACGATGCAGGGCTACTTCAGTTCAACAATGCAGCACTCCTTCAGTTCAACAATGCGGCACTCCTTCAGTTCAACGATGCAGGGCTCCTTCAGTTCAACGATGCAGGGCTCCTTGAGTTCAACGATGCAGCACTCCTTCATTTGAACGATACAGCACTCCTTCAGTTCAACGATGCAGGGCTCCTTCATTTCAACGATGCAGGGCTCCTTCAGTTCAACGATGCAGCACTCCTTCAGTTGAACGATACAGCACTCCTTCAGTTCAACGATGCAGGGCTCCTTCAGTTCACAATGCTGCACTCCTTCAGTTCAACAATGCAGCACTTCTTCAGTTCAACAATGCACCATTCCTTCAGTTCAACATTGCAGCATTCCTTCAGTTCAACAATGCAGCTTTCCTTCAGTTCAACAATGCACCATTCCTTCAGTTCAACAATGCAGCACTCCTTCAGTTCAACGATGCCGCACTCCTTCAGTTCAACGATGCAGGGCTCCTTCAGTTCAACAATGCAGCACTCCTTCAGTTCAACAATGCAGCATTCCTTCGGTTCAACAATGCAGCACTCCTTCAGTTCAACAATGCTGCACTCGTGCAGTTCAACGATGCAGGGCTCCTTTGATTCTACAATGCAGCTCTCCTTCAGCTCAACAACGCAGCACTCCTTCCGTTCAACAACGTCGCACTCCTTCAGTTCAACAATGCAACACTCCTTCAGTTCAACGATGCAGCACCCTTTCAGTTCAACGATGCAGGGCTCCTTCAGTTCAACGATGCAGCACTCCTTCAGTTCAACATTGCGGAACTCCTTCAGTTCAACAATGCCGCAGTCCTTTAGTTCAACAAAGCAGCACTCCTTCAGTTCACAACGCTGCACTCCTTCAGGTCAATGATGCAGGGCTCCTTTAGTTCACAATGCTGCACTCGTTCAGTTCAACAACGCAGCCCTCGTTCAGTTCAACAATGGAGCACTCCTTCAGTTCAACCATGCAGCGCTCCTTCAGTTCAACAGTGCAGCCATTCTTCAGTTCAACAATGCAGCATTCTTTCATTTCAACGATGCAGGGCTCCTTCAGTTCAACGATGCAGGGTTCCTTCAGTTCAACGATGCAGGGTTCCTTCAGTTCAACGATGCAGCACTCCTTCAGTTCAACGACGCAGGGCTACTTCAGTTCAACGATGCAGCACTCCTTCAGTTCAACAATGCGGCACTCCTTCAGTTCAACGATGCAGGGCTCCTTCAGTTCAACGATGCAGCACTCCTTCATTTGAACGATACAGCACTCCTTCAGTTCAACGATGCAGGGCTCCTTCAGTTCAACGATGCAGCACTCCTTCAGTTGAACGATACAGCACTCCTTCAGTTCAACAATGGAGCACTCCTTCAGTTCAACCATGCAGCGCTCCTTCAGTTCAACCATGCAGCGCTCCTTCAGTTCAACAGTGCAACACTCCTTCAGTTCAACAATGCCGCACGCCTTCAGTTCAACAATGTCACACTCATTCAGTTCAACAATGCAGCACTCCTTCAGTTCAACCATGCAGCGCTCCTTCAGTTCAACAGTGCAACACTCCTTCAGTTCAACAATGCCGCACGCCTTCAGTTCAACAATGCAGCGCTCATTCAGTTCAACAACGCCGCACTCCTTCAGTTCAACAATGGAGCACTCCTTCAGTTCAACAATGCAGCGCTCCTCCAGTTCAACTATGCAGCACACCTTCAGTTCAAAGATGCAGCACTCCTTCAGTTCAACAATCCAGCGCTCCTTCAGTTCAACAGTGCAGCACTCCTTCAGTTCAACAATGCAGCACTCCTTCAGTTCAACGATGCAGGGCTCCTTCAGTTCAACAATGCAGCACTCCTTCAATTCAACAATGCAGCACTCCTTCAGTTCCACGATGCAGGGCTCCTTCAGTTCAATGATGCAACACTCCTTCAGTTCAACAACGCCGCACTCCTTCAGTTAAACAATGCAGCAATCCGTCAGTTCAACAATGGAGCACTCCTTCAGTTCAACAATGCAGCGCTCCTTCAGTTCAACTATGCAGCACTCCTTCAGTTCAACGATGCAGCACTCCTTCAGTTCAACAATCCAGGGCTCCTTTAGTTCAACGATGCAGAGCTCCTTCAGTTCAACAATGCAGCACGCCTTCAGTTCAACAATGAAAGGCTCCTGCAGTTCAATAATGCCGCACTCCTTCAGTTCAACAATGCAGCACTCCTTCAGTTCAACGATGCAGCACTCCTTCAGTTCACCAATGCACCATTCCTTCAGTTCAACAATGCAGCACTCCTTCAGGTCAACAACGCAGCACTCCTTCAGTTCAACAAAGAAGCACTCCTTCGGTTCAACAAAGCAGCTCTCCTTCAGTTCAACAATGCAGCACTCCTTCACTTCAATGATGCAGCACTCCTTCAGTTCAATGATGCAGGGCTCCTTCAGTTCAACAACACTGCACTCCTTCAGTTCAACAACGCAGCATTCCTACAGTTCAACAATGCAGCATTCCATCAGTTCAACAATGCCACACTCATTCAGTTCAACAATGCAGCACTCCTTCAGTCCAACGATGCAGGGCTCCTTCAGTTCAACAATGCAGCAATCCGTCAGTTCAACAATGGAGCTCTCCTTCAGTTCAACAATGCAGCGCTCCTTCAGTTCAACTATGCAGCACTCCTTCAGTTCAATGATGCAGCACTCCTTCAGTTCAACAATACAGGGCTCCTTTAGTTCAACGATGCAGACCTCCTTCACTTCAACAATGCAGCACTCCTTCAGTTCAAGGATGGAGGGCTTCTGCAGTTCAATAATGCCGCTCTCCTTCAGTTCAACAATGCAGCACTCCTTCAGTTCAACAATGCAGCACTCCTTCAGTTCAACGATGCAGCACTCCTTCAGTTCAACAATGCACCATTCCTTCAGTTCAACAACGCAGCACTCCTTCAGTTCAACAAAGAAGCACTCCTTCGGTTCAACAATGCAGCTCTCCTTCCGTTCAACAACGCAGCACTCGTTCACTTCAATGATGCAGCACTCCTTCAGTTCAACAACGTAGCATTCCTTCAGTTCAACAATGCAGCATTCCATCAGTTCAACAATGCCGCATTCATTCAGTTCAACAATGCAGCACTCCTTCAGTTCAACAATGCAGGGCTCCTTCAGTTCAACGATGCAGTACTCCTTCAGTTCAACGATGCAGCACTCCTTCAGTTGAACAATGCAGCACTCCTTCAGTTCAACGATGCAGGGCTC
The DNA here is from genome assembly GCF_047496885.1 of Scyliorhinus torazame. Taxonomy (NCBI): domain Eukaryota; kingdom Metazoa; phylum Chordata; class Chondrichthyes; order Carcharhiniformes; family Scyliorhinidae; genus Scyliorhinus; species Scyliorhinus torazame. Next base: position 260,776,817 of record NC_092715.1, on the reverse strand, counting down.
CTTCAGTTCACAATGCTGCACTCCTTCAGTTCAACAACGCAGCACTCCTTCAGTTCAACAATGGAGCACTCCTTCAGTTAAACCATGCAGCGCTCCTTCAGTTCAACAGTGCAACACTCCTTCAGTTCAACAATGCCACACGCCTTCAGTTAAACAATGCAGCAATCCGTCAGTTCAACAATGGAGCACTCCTTCAGTTCAACAATGCAGCGCTCCTTCAGTTCAACTATGCAGCACTCCTTCAGTTCAACGATGCAGCACTCCTTCAGTTCAACAATCCATTGCTCCTTTAGTTCAACGATGCAGAGCTCCTTCAGTTCAACAATGCAGCACGCCTTCAGTTCAACAATGGAAGGCTCCTGCAGTTCAATAATGCCGCACTCCTTCAGTTCAACAATGCAGCACTCCTTCAGTTCAACAATGCAGCACTCCTTCAGTTCAACGATGCAGCACTCCTTCAGTTCAACAATGCACCATTCCTTCAGTTCAACAATGCAGCACTCCTTCAGGTCAACAACGCAACACTCCTTCAGTTCAACAAAGAAGCACTCCTTCGGTTCAACAAAGCAGCTCTCCTTCAGTTCAACAATGCAGCACTCCTTCACTTCAATGATGCAGCACTCCTTCAGTTCAATGATGCAGGGCTCCTTCAGTTCAACAACACCGCACTCCTTCAGTTAAACAACGCAGCATTCCTTCAGTTCAACAATGCAGCATTCCATCAGTTCAACAATGCCACACTCATTCAGTTCAACAATGCAGCACTCCTTCAGTTCAACGATGCAGGGCTCCTTCAGTTCAACAATGCAGCAATCCGTCAGTTCAACAATGGAGCACTCCTTCAGTTCAACAATGCAGCGCTCCTTCAGTTCAACTATGCAGCACTCCTTCAGTTCAATGATGCAGCACTCCGTCAGTTCAACAATACAGGGCTCCTTCAGTTCAACGATGCAGAGCTCCTTCAGTTCAACAATGCAGCACTCCTTCAGTTCAACGATGGAGGGCTTCTGCAGTTCAATAATGCCGCACTCCTTCAGTTCAACAATGCAGCACTCCTTCAGTTCAACAATGCAGCACTCCTTCAGTTCAACGATGCAGCACTCCTTCAGTTCAACAATGCACCATTCCTTCAGTTCAACAACGCAGCACTCCTTCAGTTCAACAAAGAAGCACTCCTTCGGTTCAACAATGCAGCTCTCCTTCCGTTCAACAACGCAGCACTCGTTCACTTCAATGATGCAGCACTCCTTCAGTTCAATGATGCAGGGCTCCTTCAGTTCAACAACACCGCACTCCTTCAGTTCAACAACGCAGCATTCCTTCAGTTCAACAATGCAGCATTCCATCAGTTCAACAATGCCGCATTCATTCAGTTCACAATGCAGCACTCCTTCAGTTCAACAATGCAGGGCTCCTTCTGTTCAACGATGCAGTACTCCTTCAGTTCAACGATGCAGCACTCCTTCAGTTGAACGATACAGCACTCCTTCAGTTCAACGATGCAGGGCTCCTTCAGTTCACAATGCTGCACTCCTTCAGTTCAACAACGCAGCACTCCTTCAGTTCAACAATGGAGCACTCCTTCAGTTAAAACATGCAGCGCTCCTTCAGTTCAACAGTGCAACACTCCTTCAGTTCAACAATGCCACACGCCTTCAGTTCAACAATGGAGCACTCCTTCAGTTCAACAATGCAGCGCTCCTTCAGTTCAACAATGGAGCACTCCTCCAGTTCAACAATGCAGCGCTCCTTCAGTTCAACTATGCAGCACTCCTTCAGTTCAACATTCCAGGGCTCCTTTAGTTCAACGATGCAGAGCTCCTTCAGTTCAACAATGCAGCACGACTTCAGTTCAACGATGGAGGGCTCCTGCAGTTCAATAATGCCGCACTCTTTCAGTTCAACAATGCAGCACCCATTAAGTTCAACAATGCAACACTCCTTCAGTTCAACGATGCAGGGCTCCTTCAGTTCAACGATGCAGCACTCCTTCATTTGAACGATACAGCACTCCTTCAGTTCAACGATGCAGGGCTCCTTCAGTTCAACGATGCAGCACTCCTTCAGTTGAACGATACAGCACTCCTTCAGTTCAACAATGGAGCACTCCTTCAGTTCAACCATGCAGCGCGCCTTCAGTTCAACAGTGCAACACTCCTTCGGTTCAACAATGCCGCACGCCTTCAGTTCAACAATGCAGCGCTCCTTCAGTTCAACAACGCCGCACTCCTTCAGTTCAACAATGGAGCACTCCTTCAGTTCAACAATGCAGCGCTCCTCCAGTTCAACTATGCAGCACTCCTTCAGTTCAAAGATGCAGCACTCCTTCAGTTCAACAATCCAGCGCTCCTTCAGTTCAACAGTGCAGCACTCCTTCAGTTCAACAATGCACCATTCCTTCAGTTCAACGATGCAGCACTCCTTCAGTTCAACAATGCAGCACTCCTTCAGTTCAACGATGCAGGGCTCCTTCAGTTCAACAATGCAGCACTCCTTCAATTCAACAATGCAGCACTCCTTCAGTTCCACGATGCAGGGCTCCTTCAGTTCAATGATGCAACACTCCTTCAGTTCCACAACGCCGCACTCCTTCAGTTAAACAATGCAGCAATCCGTCAGTTCAACGATGGAGCACTCCTTCAGTTCAACGATGCAGGGCTCCTTCAGTTCAACAATGCAGCACTCCTTCAGTTCAACGATGCAGGGCTCCTTCAGTTCAACAATGCAGCACTCCTTCAATTCAACAATGCAGCACTCCTTCAGTTCCACGATGCAGGGCTCCTTCAGTTCAATGATGCAACACTCCTTCAGTTCCACAACGCCGCACTCCTTCAGTTAAACAATGCAGCAATCCGTCAGTTCAACAATGGAGCACTCCTTCAGTTCAACAATGCAGCGCTCCTTCAGTTCAACTATGCAGCACTCCTTCAGTTCAACGATGCAGCACTCCTTCAGTTCAACAATCCAGGGCTCCTTTACTTCAACGATGCAGAGCTCCTTCAGTTCAACAATGCAGCACGCCTTCAGTTCAACAATGGAAGGCTCCTGCAGTTCAATAATGCCGCACTCCTTCAGTTCAACAATGCAGCACTCCTTCAGTTCAACAATGCAGCACTACTTCAGTTCAACGATGCAGCACTCCTTCAGTTCAACAATGCACCATTCCTTCAGTTCAACAATGCAGCACTCCTTCAGGTCAACAACGCAACACTCCTTCAGTTCAACAAAGAAGCACTCCTTCGGTTCAACAAAGCAGCTCTCCTTCAGTTCAACAATGCAGCACTCCTTCACTTCAATGATGCAGCACTCCTTCAGTTCAATGATGCAGGGCTCCTTCAGTTCAACAACACCGCACTCCTTCAGTTCAACAACGCAGCATTCCTTTAGTTCAACAATGCAGCATTCCATCAGTTCAACAATGCCACACTCATTCAGTTCAACAATGCAGCACTCCTTCAGTTCAACGATGCAGGGCTCCTTCAGATCAACAATGCAGCAATCCGTCAGTTCAACAATGGAGCACTCCTTCAGTTCAACAATGCAGCGCTCCTTCAGTTCAACTATGCAGCACTCCTTCAGTTCAATGATGCAGCACTCCTTCAGTTCAACAATACAGGGCTCCTTTAGTTCAACGATGCAGAGCTCCTTCAGTTCAACAATGCAGCACTCCTTCAGTTCAACGATGGAGGGCTTCTGCAGTTCAATAATGCCGCACTCCTTCAGTTCAACAATGCAGCACTCCTTCAGTTCAACAATGCAGCACTCCTTCAGTTCAACGATGCAGCACTCCTTCAGTTCAACAATGCACCATTCCTTCAGTTCAACAACGCAGCACTCCTTCAGTTCAACAAAGAAGCACTCCTTCGGTTCAACAATGCAGCTCTCCTTCCGTTCAACAACGCAGCACTCGTTCACTTCAATGATGCAGCACTCCTTCAGTTCAATGATGCAGGGCTCTTTCAGTTCAACAACACCGCACTCCTTCAGTTCAACAACGCAGCATTCCTTCAGTTCAACAATGCAGCATTCCATCAGTTCAACAATGCCGCATTCATTCAGTTCAACAATGCAGCACTCCTTCAGTTCAACAATGCAGGGCTCCTTAAGTTCAACGATGCAGTACTCCTTCAGTTCAACGATGCAGCACTCCTTCAGTTGAACGATACAGCACTCCTTCAGTTCAACGATGCAGGGCTCCTTCAGTTCACAATGCTGCACTCCTTCAGTTCAACAACGCAGCACTCCTTCAGTTCAACAATGGAGCACTCCTTCAGTTAAACCATGCAGCGCTCCTTCAGTTCAACAGTGCAACACTCCTTCAGTTCAACAATGCCACACGCCTTCAGTTAAACAATGCAGCAATCCGTCAGTTCAACAATGGAGCACTCCTTCAGTTCAACAATGCAGCGCTCCTTCAGTTCAACTATGCAGCATTCCTTCAGTTCAACGATGCAGCACTCCTTCACTTCAACAATCCAGGGCTCCTTTAGTTCAACGATGCAGAGCTCCTTCAGTTCAACAATGCAGCACGCCTTCAGTTCAACAATGGAAGGCTCCTGCAGTTCAATAATGCCGCACTCCTTCAGTTCAACAATGCAGCACTCCTTCAGTTCAAAAATGCAGCACTCCTTCAGATCAACGATGCAGCACTCCTTCAGTTCAACAATGCACCATTCCTTCAGTTCAACAATGCAGCACTCCTTCAGGTCAACAACGCAACACTCCTTCAGTTCAACAAAGAAGCACTCCTTCGGTTCAACAAAGCAGCTCTCCTTCAGTTCAACAATGCAGCACTCCTTCACTTCAATGATGCAGCACTCCTTCAGTTCAATGATGCAGGGCTCCTTCAGTTCAACAACACCGCACTCCTTCAGTTCAACAACGCAGCATTCCTTCAGTTCAACAATGCAGCATTCCATCAGTTCAACAATGCCACACCCATTCAGTTCAACAATGCAGCACTCCTTCAGTTCAACGATGCAGGGCTCCTTCAGTTCAACAATGCAGCAATCCGTCAGTTCAACAATGGAGCACTCCTTCAGTTCAACAATGCAGCGCTCCTTCAGTTCAACTATGCAGCACTCCTTCAGTTCAATGATGCAGCACTCCTTCAGTTCAACAATACAGGGCTCCTTTAGTTCAACGATGCAGAGCTCCTTCAGTTCAACAATGAAGCACTCCTTCGGTTCAACGATGGAGGGCTTCTGCAGTTCAATAATGCCGCACTCCTTCAGTTCAATGATGCAGCACTCCTTCAGTTCAATGATGCAGGGCTCCTTCAGTTCAACAACACCACACTCCTTCAGTTCAACAACGCAGCAATCCTTCAGTTCAACAATGCAGCATTCCATCAGTTCAACAATGCCGCATTCATTCAGTTCAACAATGCAGCACTCCTTCAGTTCAACAATGCAGGGCTCCTTCAGTTCAACGATGCAGTACTCCTTCAGTTCAACGATGCAGCACTCCTTCAGTTGAACGATACAGCACTCCTTCAGTTCAACGATGCAGGGCTCCTTCAGTTCACAATGCTGCACTCCTTCAGTTCAACAACGCAGCACTCCTTCAGTTCAACAATGGAGCACTCCTTCAGTTAAACCATGCAGCGCTCCTTCAGTTCAACAGTGCAACACTCCTTCAGTTCAACAATGCCACACGCCTTCAGTTCAACAATGGAGCACTCCTTCAGTTCAACAATGCAGCGCTCCTTCAGTTCAACAATGGAGCACTCCTTCAGTTCAACAATGCAGCGCTCCTTCAGTTCAACTATGCAGCACTCCTTCAGTTCAACATTCCAGGGCTCCTTTAGTTCAACGATGCAGAGCTCCTTCAGTTCAACAATGCAGCACGCCTTCAGTTCAATGATGGAGGGCTCCTGCAGTTCAATAATGCCGCACTCTTTCAGTTCAACAATGCAGCACTCCTTCAGTTCAACAATGCAACACTCCTTCAGTTCAACAATGCAGCACTCCTTCAGTTCAACAACGCCGCACTCCTTCAGATCAACAATGGAGCACTCCTTCAGTTCAATAATCCAGGGCTCCTTTAGTTCAACAATGCAGCACTCTTCAGTTCAACAACGCAACACTCCTTCAGATCAACAATGGAGCACTCCTTCAGTTCAACAATGCAGCACTCCTTCAGTTCAACAATGCACCATTCCTTCAGTTCAACAACGCAGCACTCCTTCAGTTCAACAAAGAAGCACTCCTTCGGTTCAACAATGCAGCTCTCCTTCAGTTCAACAACGCAGCACTCATTCACTTCAATGATGCAGCACTCCTTCAGTTCAATGATGCAGGGCTCCTTCAGTTCAACAACACCGCACTCCTTCAGTTCAACAACGCAGCATTCCTTCAGCTCAACAATGCAGCATTCCATCAGTTCAACAATGCCGCATTCATTCAGTTCAACAATGCAGCACTCCTTCAGTTCAACGATGCAGGGCTCCTTCAGTTCAACGATGCAGTACTCCTTCAGTTCAACGATGCAGCACTCCTTCAGTTGAACGATACAGCACTCCTTCAGTTCAACAACGCCGCACTCCTTCAGTTCAACAATGGAGCACTCCTTCAGTTAAACCATTCAGCGCTCCTTCAGTTCAACAGTGCAACACTCCTTCAGTTCAACAATGCCACACGCCTTCAGTTCAACGATGGAGCACTCCTTCAGTTCAACAATGCAGCGCTCCTTCAGTTCAACAATGGAGCACTCCTTCAGTTCAACAATGCAGCGCTCCTTCAGTTCAGCTATGCAGCACTCCTTCAGTTCAACAATCCAGGGCTCCTTTAGTTCAACGATGCAGAGCTCCTTCAGTTCAACAATGCAGCACGCCTTCAGTTCAACGATGGAGGGCTCCTGCAGTTCAATAATGCCGCACTCTTTCAGTTCAACAATGCAGCACTCCTTCAGTTCAACAATGCAACACTCCTTCAGTTCAACAATGCAGCACTCCTTCAGTTCAACAACGCCGCACTCCTTCAGTTCAACAATGGAGCACTCCTTCGGTTCAACAATGCAGCGCTCCTTCAGTTCAACTATGCAGCACTCCTTCAGTTCAACAATCCAGGGCTCCTTTAGTACAACGATGCAGAGCTCCTTCAGTTCAACAATGCAGCACGCCTTCAGTTCAACGATGGAGGGCTCCTGCAGTTCAATAATGCCGCACTCTTTCAGTTCAACAATGCAGCACTCCTTCAGTTCAACAATGCAACACTCCTTCGGTTCAACGATGCAGCACTCCTTCAGTTCAACAATGCACCTTTCCTTCAGTTCAACAATGCAGCACTCCTTCAGTTCAACAACGCAGCACTCCTCCAGTTCAACAAAGAAGCACTCCTTCGGTTCAACAATGCAGCTCTCCTTCAGTTCAACAATGCAGCACTCCTTCAGTTCAATGATGCTGGGCTCCTTAAGTTCAACAACACCGCACTCCTTCAGTTCAACAACGCAGCATTCCTTCAGTTCAACAATGCAGCATTCCATCAGTTCAACAATGCAACACTCCTTCAGTTCAACAATGCAGCACTCCTTCAGTTCAACAACGCCGCACTCCTTCAGTTCAACAATGGAGCACTCCTTCGGTTCAACAATGCAGCGCTCCTTCAGTTCAACTATGCAGCACTCCTTCAGTTCAACAATCCAGGGCTCCTTTAGTACAACGATGCAGAGCTCCTTCAGTTCAACAATGCAGCACGCCTTCAGTTCAACGATGGAGGGCTCCTGCAGTTCAATAATGCCGCACTCTTTCAGTTCAACAATGCAGCACTCCTTCAGTTCAACAATGCAACACTCCTTCGGTTCAACGATGCAGCACTCCTTCAGTTCAACAATGCAGCACTCCTTCAGTTCAACGATGCAGGGCTCCTTCAGTTCAACAATGCAGCACTCCTTCAATTCAACAATGCAGCACTCCTTCAGTTCAATGATGCAACACTCCTTCAGTTCAACAACGCCGCACTCCTTCAGTTAAACAATGCAGCAATCCGTCAGTTCAACAATGGAGCACTCCTTCAGTTCAACAATGCAGCGCTCCTTCAGTTCAACTATGCAGCACTCGTTCAGTTCAACGATGCAGCACTCCTTCAGTTCAACAATCCAGGGCTCCTTTAGTTCAACGATGCAGAGCTCCTTCAGTTCAACAATGCAGCACGCCTTCAGTTCAACAATGGAGGGCTCCTGCAGTTCAATAATGCCGCACTCCTTCTGTTCAACAATGCACCATTCCTTCAGTTCAACGATGCAGCACTCCTTCAGTTCAACAATGCACCATTCCTACATTTCAACAACGCAGCACTCCTTCAGTTCAACAAAGAAGCACTCCTTCGGTTCAACAATGCAGCTCTCCTTCAGTTCAATAACGCAGCACTCCTTCACTTCAATGATGCAGGGCTCCTTCAGTTCAACAACACCGCACTCCTTCAGTTCAACAACGCAGCATTCCTTCAGTTCAACAATGCAGCATTCCATCAGTTCAACAATGCCGCATTCATTCAGTTCAACAAAGCAGCACTCCTTCAGTTCAACGATGCAGGCTTCCTTCAGTTCAACAATGCAGCACTCCTTCAATTCAACGATGCAGCACTCCTTCAGTTCAATGATGCAGCACTCCTTCAGTTCAACAACACTGCACTCCTTCAGTTCAACAACGCAGCACTCCTTCAGTTCAACAATGCAGCTATCCATCAGTTCAACAATGCAGCACTCCTTCAGTTCAACAATGCAGCACTCCTTCAGTTCAACAATGGAGCACTCCTTCAGTTCAACAGTGCAGCTCTACTTCAGTTCAGTGATGCAGTGCTCCTTCAGTTCAACAATGCAGCATTCTTTCAGTTCAAAAATGCAGTACTCCTCCAGTTCAACAATGGAGCACTCCTTCAGTTCAACAATGCAGCGCTCCTTCAGTTCAACAGTGCAGGGCTCCTTCAGTTCAACAATGCAGCACCCCTTCATATGAACAATGCAGCACTCCTTCAGTTCAACAATGGAGCACTCCTTCAGTTCAACAGTGCAGCACTCCTTCAGTTCAACGATGCAACATTCTTCATTTCAACAATGCAGGGCTCCTTCAGTTCAACGATGCAGCACTCCTTCAGTTCAATGATGCAGCACTCCTTCAGTTGAACGATGCAGCACTTCTTCATTTCAACAATGCAACACTCCTTCAGTTCAACGATGCAGCACTCCTTCATTTGAACGATGCAGCACACCTTCAGTTCATCAATGCAGGGCTCCTTCAGTTCAATGATCCAGGGCTCCTTCAGTTCAACAATGCAGCACTCCTTCAGTTCAACAATGCAGCACTCCTTCAGTTCATCAATGCAGGGCTCCTTCAGTTCAATGATCCAGGGCTCCTTCAGTTCAACTATGCAGGGCTCCTTCAGTTCAACAATGCAGCACTTCTTCAGTTCAACAATGCAACACTCCTTCAGTTCAACAATGCAGAGTTCCTTCAGTTCAACAATGCACCATTCATTCAGTTCAACAATTCAGCACTCCTTCAGTTCAACGATGCAGCACTCCTTCAGTTCAACGATGCAGGGCTCCTTCAGTTCAACAATGCAGCACTCCTTCAGTTCAACAATGCAGCATTCCTTCGGTTGAACAATGCAGCACTCCTTCAGTTCAACAATGCATCATTCCTTCAGTTCAACAATGCAGCACTCCTTCAGTTCAACAACACTGCACTCCTTCAGTTCAACAACGCAGCACTCCTTCAGTTCAACAATGCAGCTATCCATCAGTTCAACAATGCAGCACTCCTTCAGTTCAACAATGCAGCACTCCTTCAGTTCAACAATGGAGCACTCCTTCAGTTCAACAATGCAGCACCCCTTCATATGAACAATGCAGCACTCCTTCAGTTCAACAATGGATCACTCCTTCTGTTCCACAGTGCAGCACTCCTTCAGTTCAACGATGCAGCACTTCTTCATTTCAACAATGCAGGGCTCCTTCAGTTCAACGATGCAGCACTCCTTCAGTTCAATGATGCAGCACTCCTTCAGTTGAACGATGCAGCACTTCTTCATTTCAACAATGCAACACTCCTTCAGTTCAACGATGCATCACTCCTTCATTTGAACGATGCAGCACACCTTCAGTTCGTCAATGCAGGGCTCCTTCAGTTCAATGATCCAGGGCTCCTTCAGTTCAACAATGCAGCACTCCTTCAGTTCAACAATGCAGCACTCCTTCAGTTCATCAATGCAGGGCTCCTTCAGTTCAATGATCCAGGGCTCCTTCAGTTCAACAATGCAGGGCTCCTTCAGTTCAACAATGCAGCACTTCTTCAGTTCAACAATGCAACACTCCTTCAGTTCAACAATGCAGCACTCCTTCAGTTCAACGATGCAGCACTCCTTCAGTTCAACAATGCACCATTCCTTCAGTTCAACAACGCAGCACTCCTTCAGTTCAACAAAGAAGCACTCCTTCGGTTCAACAATGCAGCTCTCCTTCCGTTCAACAACGCAGCACTCGTTCACTTCAGTGATGCAGCACTCCTTCAGTTCAATGATGCAGGGCTCCTTCAGTTCAACAACACCGGACTCCTTCAGTTCAACAACGCAGCATTCCTTCAGTTCAACAATGCAGCATTCCATCAGTTCAACAATGCCGCATTCATTCAGTTCAACAATGCAGCACTCCTTCAGTTCAACAATGCAGGGCTCCTTAAGTTCAACGATGCAGTACTCCTTCAGTTCAACGATGCAGCACTCCTTCAGTTGAACGATACAGCACTCCTTCAGTTCAACGATGCAGGGCTCCTTCAGTTCACAATGCTGCACTCCTTCAGTTCAACAACGCAGCACTCCTTCAGTTCAACAATGGAGCACTCCTTCAGTTAAACCATGCAGCGCTCCTTCAGTTCAACAGTGCAACACTCCTTCAGTTCAACAATGCCACACGCCTTCAGTTAAACAATGCAGCAATCCGTCAGTTCAACAATGGAGCACTCCTTCAGTTCAACAATGCAGCGCTCCTTCAGTTCAACTATGCAGCATTCCTTCAGTTCAACGATGCAGCACTCCTTCAGTTCAACAATCCAGGGCTCCTTTAGTTCAACGATGCAGAGCTCCTTCAGTTCAACAATGCAGCACGCCTTCAGTTCAACAATGGAAGGCTCCTGCAGTTCAATAATGCCGCACTCCTTCAGTTCAACAATGCAGCACTCCTTCAGTTCAAAAATGCAGCACTCCTTCAGATCAACGATGCAGCACTCCTTCAGTTCAACAATGCACCATTCCTTCAGTTCAACAATGCAGCACTCCTTCAGGTCAACAATGCAACACTCCTTCAGTTCAACAAAGAAGCACTCCTTCGGTTCAACAAAGCAGCTCTCCTTCAGTTCAACAATGCAGCACTCCTTCACTTCAATGATGCAGCACTCCTTCAGTTCAATGATGCAGGGCTCCTTCAGTTCAACAACACCGCACTCCTTCAGTTCAACAACGCAGCATTCCTTCAGTTCAACAATGCAGCATTCCATCAGTTCAACAATGCCACACTCATTCAGTTCAACAATGCAGCACTCCTTCAGTTCAACGATGCAGGGCTCCTTCAGTTCAACAATGCAGCAATCCGTCAGTTCAACAATGGAGCACTCCTTCAGTTCAACAATGCAGCGCTCCTTCAGTTCAACTATGCAGCACTCCTTCAGTTCAATGATGCAGCACTCCTTCAGTTCAACAATACAGGGCTCCTTTCGTTCAACGATGCAGAGCTCCTTCAGTTCAACAATGAAGCACTCCTTCGGTTCAACGATGGAGGGCTTCTGCAGTTCAATAATGCCGCACTCCTTCAGTTCAATGATGCAGCACTCCTTCAGTTCAATGATGCAGGGCTCCTTCAGTTCAACAACACCGCACTCCTTCAGTTCAACAACGCAGCAATCCTTCAGTTCAACAATGCAGCATTCCATCAGTTCAACAATGCCGCATTCATTCAGTTCAACAATGCAGCACTCCTTCAGTTCAACAATGCAGGGCTCCTTCAGTTCAACGATGCAGTACTCCTTCAGTTCAACGATGCAGCACTCCTTCAGTTGAACGATACAGCACTCCTTCAGTTCAACGATGCAGGGCTCCTTCAGTTCACAATGCTGCACTCCTTCAGTTCAACAACGCAGCACTCCTTCAGTTCAACAATGGAGCACTCCTTCAGTTAAACCATGCAGCGCTCCTTCAGTTCAACAGTGCAACACTCCTTCAGTTCAACAATGCCACACGCCTTCAGTTCAACAATGGAGCACTCCTTCAGTTCAACAATGCAGCGCTCCTTCAGTTCAACAATGGAGCACTCCTTCAGTTCAACAATGCAGCGCTCCTTCAGTTCAACTATGCAGCACTCCTTCAGTTCAACATTCCAGGGCTCCTTTAGTTCAACGATGCAGAGCTCCTTCAGTTCAACAATGCAGCACGCCTTCAGTTCAATGATGGAGGGCTCCTGCAGTTCAATAATGCCGCACTCTTTCAGTTCAACAATGCAGCACTCCTTCAGTTCAACAATGCAACACTCCTTCAGTTCAACAATGCAGCACTCCTTCTGTTCAACAACGCCGCACTCCTTCAGATCAACAATGGAGCACTCCTTCAGTTCAATAATCCAGGGCTCCTTTAGTTCAACAATGCAGCACTCTTCAGTTCAACAACGCAACACTCCTTCAGTTCAACAAAGAAGCACTCCTTCGGTTCAACAATGCAGCACTCCTTCACTTCAATGATGCAGCACTCCTTCAGTTCAATGATGCAGGGCTCCTTCAGTTCAACAACACCGCACTCCTTCAGTTCAACAACGCAGCATTCCTTCAGTTCAACAATGCAGCATTCCATCAGTTCAACAATGCCACACTCATTCAGTTCAACAATGCAGCACTCCTTCAGTTCAACAATGCACCATTCCTTCAGTTCAACAACGCAGCACTCCTTCAGTTCAACAAAGAAGCACTCCTTCGGTTCAACAATGCAGCTCTCCTTCAGTTCAACAACGCAGCACTCATTCACTTCAATGATGCAGCACTCCTTCAGTTCAATGATGCAGGGCTCCTTCAGTTCAACAACACCGCACTCCTTCAGTTCAACAACGCAGCATTCCTTCAGCTCAACAATGCAGCATTCCATCAGTTCAACAATGCCGCATTCATTCAGTTCAACAATGCAGCACTCCTTCAGTTCAACGATGCAGGGCTCCTTCAGTTCAACGATGCAGTACTCCTTCAGTTCAACGATGCAGCACTCCTTCAGTTGAACGATACAGCACTCCTTCAGTTCAACGATGCAGGGCTCCTTCAGTTCACAATGCTGCACTCCTTCAGTTCAACAACGCCGCACTCCTTCAGTTCAACAATGGAGCACTCCTTCAGTTAAACCATTCAGCGCTCCTTCAGTTCAACAGTGCAACACTCCTTCAGTTCAACAATGCCACACGCCTTCAGTTCAACGATGGAGCACTCCTTCAGTTCAACAATGCAGCGCTCCTTCAGTTCAACAATGGAGCACTCCTTCAGTTCAACAATGCAGCGCTCCTTCAGTTCAGCTATGCAGCACTCCTTCAGTTCAACAATCCAGGGCTCCTTTAGTTCAACGATGCAGAGCTCCTTCAGTTCAACAATGCAGCACGCCTTCAGTTCAACGATGGAGGGCTCCTGCAGTTCAATAATGCCGCACTCTTTCAGTTCAACAATGCAGCACTCCTTCAGTTCAACAATGCAACACCCCTTCAGTTCAACAATGCAGCACTCCTTCAGTTCAACAACGCCGCACTCCTTCAGTTCAACAATGGAGCACTCCTTCGGTTCAACAATGCAGCGCTCCTTCAGTTCAACTATGCAGCACTCCTTCAGTTCAACAATCCAGGGCTCCTTTAGTACAACGATGCAGAGCTCCTTCAGTTCAACAATGCAGCACGCCTTCAGTTCAACGATGGAGGGCTCCTGCAGTTCAATAATGCCGCACTCTTTCAGTTCAACAATGCAGCACTCCTTCAGTTCAACAATGCAACACTCCTTCGGTTCAACGATGCAGCACTCCTTCAGTTCAACAATGCACCATTCCTTCAGTTCAACAATGCACCACTCCTTCAGTTCAACAACGCAGCACTCCTCCAGTTCAACAAAGAAGCACTCCTTCGGTTCAACAATGCAGCTCTCCTTCAGTTCAACAATGCAGCACTCCTTCAGTTCAATGATGCTGGGCTCCTTAAGTTCAACAACACCGCACTCCTTCAGTTCAACAACGCAGCATTCCTTCAGTTCAACAATGCAGCATTCCATCAGTTCAACAATGCCACACTCATTCAGTTCAACAATGCAGCACTCCTTCAGTTCAACGATGCAGGGCTCCTTCAGTTCAACAATGCAGCACTCCTTCAATTCAACAATGCAGCACTCCTTCAGTTCAATGATGCAACACTCCTTCAGTTCAACAACGCCGCACTCCTTCAGTTAAACAATGCAGCAATCCGTCAGTTCAACAATGGAGCACTCCTTCAGTTCAACAATGCAGCGCTCCTTCAGTTCAACTATGCAGCACTCGTTCAGTTCAACGATGCAGCACTCCTTCAGTTCAACAATCCAGGGCTCCTTTAGTTCAACGATGCAGAGCTCCTTCAGTTCAACAATGCAGCACGCCTTCAGTTTAACAATGGAGGGCTCCTGCAGTTCAATAATGCCGCACTCCTTCTGTTCAACAATGCACCATTCCTTCAGTTCAACAATGCAGCACTCTTCAGTTCAACAACGCAACACTCCTTCAGTTCAACAAAGAAGCACTCCTTCGGTTCAACAATGCAGCTCTCCTTCAGTTCAACAATGCAGCACCCTTCACTTCAATGATGCAGCACTCCTTCAGTTCAATGATGCAGGGCTCCTTCAGTTCAACAACACCGCACTCCTTCAGTTCAACAACGCAGCATTCCTTCAGTTCAACAATGCAGCATTCCATCAGTTCAACAATGCCACACTCATTCAGTTCAACAATGCAGCACTCCTTCAGTTCAACGATGCAGGACTCCTTCAGTTCGACAATGCAGCAATCCGTCAGTTCAACAATGCAGCGCTCCTTCAGTTCAACTATGCAGCACTCCTTCAGTTCAACGATGCAGCACTCCTTCAGTTCAACAATCCAGGGCTCCTTTAGTTCAACGATGCAGAGCTCCTTCAGTTCAACAATGCAGCACGCCTTCAGTTCAACGATGGAGGGCTTCTACAGTTCAATAATGCAGCACTCCTTCAGTTCAACGATGCAGCACTCCTTCAGTTCAACAATGCACCATTCCTACATTTCAACAACGCAGCACTCCTTCAGTTCAACAAAGAAGCACTCCTTCGGTTCAACAATGCAGCTCTCCTTCAGTTCAATAACGCAGCACTCCTTCACTTCAATGATGCAGGGCTCCTTCAGTTCAACAACACCGCACTCCTTCAGTTCAACAACGCAGCATTCCTTCAGTTCAACAATGCAGCATTCCATCAGTTCAACAATGCCGCATTCATTCAGTTCAACAAAGCAGCACTCCTTCAGTTCAACGATGCAGGCTTCCTTCAGTTCAACAATGCAGCACTCCTTCAATTCAACGATGCAGCACTCCTTCAGTTCAATGATGCAGCACTCCTTCAGTTCAACAACACTGCACTCCTTCAGTTCAACAACGCAGCACTCCTTCAGTTCAACAATGCAGCTATCCATCAGTTCAACAATGCAGCACTCCTTCAGTTCAACAATGCAGCACTCCTTCAGTTCAACAATGGAGCACTCCTTCAGTTCAACAGTGCAGCTCTACTTCAGTTCAGTGATGCAGTGCTCCTTCAGTTCAACAATGCAGCATTCTTTCAGTTCAAAAATGCAGTACTCCTCCAGTTCAACAATGGAGCACTCCTTCAGTTCAACAATGCAGCGCTCCTTCAGTTCAACAGTGCAGGGCTCCTTCAGTTCAACAATGCAGCACCCCTTCATATGAACAATGCAGCACTCCTTCAGTTCAACAATGGAGCACTCCTTCAGTTCAACAGTGCAGCACTCCTTCAGTTCAACGATGCAGCACTTCTTCATTTCAACAATGCAGGGCTCCTTCAGTTCAACGATGCAGCACTCCTTCAGTTCAATGATGCAGCACTCCTTCAGTTGAACGATGCAGCACTTCTTCATTTCAACAATGCAACACTCCTTCAGTTCAACGATGCAGCACTCCTTCATTTGAACGATGCAGCACACCTTCAGTTCATCAATGCAGGGCTCCTTCAGTTCAATGATCCAGGGCTCCTTCAGTTCAACAATGCAGCACTCCTTCAGTTCAACAATGCAGCACTCCTTCAGTTCATCAATGCAGGGCTCCTTCAGTTCAATGATCCAGGGCTCCTTCAGTTCAACTATGCAGGGCTCCTTCAGTTCAACAATGCAGCACTTCTTCAGTTCAACAATGCAACACTCCTTCAGTTCAACAATGCAGAGTTCCTTCAGTTCAACAATGCACCATTCATTCAGTTCAACAATGCAGCACTCCTTCAGTTCAACGATGCAGCACTCCTTCAGTTCAACGATGCAGGGCTCCTTCAGTTCAACAATGCAGCACTCCTTCAGTTCAACAATGCAGCATTCCTTCGGTTGAACAATGCAGCACTCCTTCAGTTCAACAATGCATCATTCCTTCAGTTCAACAATGCAGCACTCCTTCAGTTCAACAACACTGCACTCCTTCAGTTCAACAACGCAGCACTCCTTCAGTTCAACAATGCAACTATCCATCAGTTCAACAATGCAGCACTCCTTCAGTTCAACAATGCAGCACTCCTTCAGTTCAACAATGGAGCACTCCTTCAGTTCAACAATGCAGCACCCCTTCATATGAACAATGCAGCACTCCTTCAGTTCAACAATGGAGCACTCCTTCTGTTCAACAGTGCAGCACTCCTTCAGTTCAACGATGCAGCACTTCTTCATTTCAACAATGCAGGGCTCCTTCAGTTCAACGATGCAGCACTCCTTCAGTTCAATGATGCAGCACTCCTTCAGTTGAACGATGCAGCACTTCTTCATTTCAACAATGCAACACTCCTTCAGTTCAACGATGCATCACTCCTTCATTTGAACGATGCAGCACACCTTCAGTTCATCAATGCAGGGCTCCTTCAGTTCAATGATCCAGGGCTCCTTCAGTTCAACAATGCAGCACTCCTTCAGTTCAACAATGCAGCACTCCTTCAGTTCATCAATGCAGGGCTCCTTCAGTTCAATGATCCAGGGCTCCTTCAGTTCAACAATGCAGGGCTCCTTCAGTTCAACAATGCAGCACTTCTTCAGTTCAACAATGCAACACTCCTTCAGTTCAACAATGCAGCGTTCCTTCAGTTCAACAATGCACCATTCATTCAGTTCAACAATGCAGCACTCCTTCAGTTCAACGATGCAGCACTCCTTCAGTTCAACGATGCAGGGCTCCTTCAGTTCAACAATGCAGCACTCCTTCAGTTCAACAATGCAGCATTCCTTCGGTTGAACGATGCAGCACTCCTTCAGTTCAACAATGCAGCATTCCTTCAGTTCAACAATGCAGCACTCCTTCAGTTCAACAATGCAGCATTCATTCGGTTCAACAATGCAGCACTCCTTCAGTTCAACAATGCAGCACTCCTCAGTTCAACGATGCAGCACTCCTTCAGTTCAACACTTCAGCACTCCTTCAGTTCAACAAAGCAGCATTCCTTCAGTTGAACAATGCACCATTCCTTCAGTTCAACGATGCAGCACTCCTTCAGTTCAACGATGCAGGCCTCCTTCAGTTCAACGATGCAGGCCTCCTTCAGTTCAACAATGCAGCACTCCTTCAGTTCAACAATGCAGCGTTCCTTCAGTTCAACAATGCAGCGCTCCTTCAGTTCAACAACGCCACACTCCTTCAGTTCAACAATGCCGCACTCCTTCATTTCAACAATGCAGCACTCTTGCAGTTCAATGACGCAGGGCTCCTTCAGTTCAACAATGGAACATTCCTTCAGCTCTGCTCAGAAGCCTCCAGTTGGAATTTGTGTTCAGGTTGAAAGTGCAAGACTTTAATTCACAACCTTCTGATTCAGAAACAAGAATGTGGCCAACTGAGCCAAGCTGACAACTATAACGAGAGAAGTAAGAGGCATTTATCCTGACTTCTCATGCACATACACATGTACACATGCTAACACATGTGCTCAGCCCCATACTCACAATGACACACACATACACACAAACACAGGCACTGACATGCAAACACACACATGTACATATATGAAGACACGTGTCACCCTCAACACACATACACACAAAGGCACACACACACACACAAACAAACTCAAGCACACACACCACTGATTATATTACAGCTGTTCTTTTGAGTAAAGCTGGACTTGCAATGGCCATGTGTGAGTTAAATCACTGTCAGCTAATACTTTAAGCCTTCACTTGGCAAAGCAAAATGAATTGAGAATACCTGCATTAATTCCATGACTTTTACTATCTGCTGTGTAATTCTGTCTTAATAGCCTGCCAGTAAAGATGTCCCACAGGAGATATAAATAGGAAAACCTGAAATGGTGCAACTGGAAAAAGAATTTTCCTGTAATACACAGCTGGTGTAGGATATAGGAACACGGTGAGGCCAGTTAGTCCCTTAAGAATGTTCCACCATTCACATCGATTCTGGTTCCTCTGAACCCAACTCCATTTATCTGACCTTTCTGCCCTTACTCCTCGATCTCAGCCTCAAAATTCCATTTGATCCAATCTCCAGAGAAGGAAAATTCCAGACTTCCATTCGGCCCATCCTGCCCATGCTGTCCCAAAGACATCCGGGTGAGCACATTGGTTAGCACTGTTTCTTCACAGCTCCAGGGTCCCAGGTTCCATTGCCGGCTTGGGTCACTGTCTGTGCGGAGTCTGCTCGTTCTCCCCGTGTCTGCGGGGGTTTCCTCCGGGTGCTCCGGTTTCCTCCCACATGTCCCGAAAGACGGGCTTGTTAGGTGAATTGGACTTTCTGAATTCTCCCTCCGTGTACCCAAACAGGCGCAGGAGTGTAGCAACGAGGGGCTTTTCACAGTAATTTCATTGCCGTGTTGATGTAAGCCTACTTGTGACAATAATAAAGATTATTATTAATAATCCCACCTTGCTGCACCCGGCCCGTAGTCCTGTAGCTCGCAGCGCTTAAGGTGCAGATCCAGGTGCTTTTTAAAAGAGTTTCGGGTCTCTGCCTCCACCACCAACTCGGGCAGCGAATTCCAGACTCCCACTAACCCTCTGCGTAAAAACGTTCTTCCTCGTGTCCCCTCTACACCTTCTGCCACTTATCTTGAATCTAGGATCTGGTTCTAGAATTTCCCACCAAGGGAAACAATTTTATCCTGTCCATTCTATCTCTTCCCCTCATAATTTTGCACACCTCAATTAAGTCACCCCTCACTCAGCCTTCTTTGTTCCAAGGAAAATAAACCCAACCTATCCAATCTCTCCTGGTCGCTACACTGTCTTAGCCCAGGCAACATTCTTGTAAACCCCCTCCGCACTCTCTCCAGAGCAATAACGTCCTTCCTGTAATGTGGTCATGATGTGGAGATGCCGGCGTTGGACTGGGGTGAGCACAGTACGAAGTCTTACAACACCAGGTTAAAGTCCAACAGGTTTGTTTCGATGTCACTAGCTTTCGGAGCGCTGCTCCTTCCTCAGGTGAATGAACTCCTCATCTCTATCCTAAAAGGCTTACTCCGCATCCTTAGACTGTGACCCTAGTTCTGGACACCCCCGCCATCGGGAACATCAGGGGGGATTCTCTGATCCTGAGGCTAAGTGTTGACGCCGTTGTAAATGCCATCGCGTTTCCCGACGGCGTCAACATGGCCTCAGGAGCAGCGATTCTGGTCCCACAGGGGGCCAGCACGGCACTGGAGCGACCCACGCCGCTCCAGCTGCCGATCCTGGCGTTAGATGGGCGGCGCGGGTCCGTGCATGGGCGGTGTCTCCCTTCTCCGCGCCGGCCCCGATGCAACATGGCGCAGGGCTGCAGGGGCCGGCGCGGAACAAAGGAGGCCCCCAGCCCGAGAGGCCGGCCCGCCGATCGGTGGGCCCTAATCGTGGCCCACGCCACTGCGGAGCCCCCCCCCCCCCGGGGTCGGACCCCCACTCCCCCCCCCCCCATAGGCCGCCCCCGGATCCTTCCACGCCGAGGTCCCGCAGCGTAAGACCGGGTTCGAACGGCGCCGGCGGGACACGGGTGTTTTTGGTAGGGCCGCTCGGCCCATCCCTGGCGGAGAATCGCCGGGGGGGGCCCCATGGAGCGGTCTCCGACCGGCGCCTGGCGCCAATTCTCCGCTCTGTGGAGAATCACATCCCGGCGTCGCGCGATTCTAGCCGGTCGCGCCGATTCTCTGGCCCGGCCCCGGGGTGAGAAAATCCCGCCCATCCTTCCTGCATCTACCCTGTTTAGTCCTGTTAGAAGTTTAGAGGTTTTAATTAGATCCTTCCTCATCCTTCTGAATTCCATCGAATGTAACCCTTACCGCCTCAGTCTCTCCACATACGTCAGTCCCACCATCCCAGGAATCAGTCTGGTAAGCATTTGCTGCACTCCCTCTAGAGCAAGAACATCCTTCCTCAGGTAAGGAGACAAAAAGTGCACACAGTATTCCAGGCGTGGTCTCACCAGGGCCCTGTATAATTGCAGCAAGACATCCCAGCTCCTGTACTCGAATCCTCTCGCTATGAAGGATAACCATTTGCCTTCTTTACCGCCTCTTGTGCCTGCCTGCTTTTATTTATGTCATCACCATTACTCAAATCCAGTAAGTTCATTTGTTTGACATACTTTTAGGTTCCCTTTGACTGCTGGTATTCTGTGTATTAATTTAATGAGTCTGTTATTGTCCATTAGAATCTCACCCACATCTGCCCTTAATGGGCCCACATTCTCCAAACCTTTGGTCCTAGCTTTGTTATGCTTTGCAATTATTATTTTTTTATATCCTCTCTTATCGCTTTCCCCGTGTCCCTTTGTTGCTTCAGCCTTCTCAAATCCTCCACCTCACCTTGCAGTTTTCTGACTTTAAAAAAAAAAAGGTTTGATACCACCTTTGATCGCACTTTGGGACCTTGGTCGTCTTAATTGCACAAGTGGAGCCTTCACTGCGTCGGCAGTCAGAGAGAGGAAAGGCAGATTAACATCAGGGGCAGGCACCCTGCATCAGCTCTGCCTGAAAAGTTCATCTCGTTGAGCTGTAGCTTAACTTCAGAGGTTAAAATGCAAAAAACTCTATGACAGGGACGGGTCCCCTGCTCTTTTCAGTTCTCACAGAGGATGCAGGTTCACGACTTCAATATTGTATTGAGGCAGCTGGCCTTAATTTTAGCAATCAACCTATTCTTTCAACCACAGATAGCAAGGTGGCTTAGGCCTCGGGAAACCCGGCAGGTGAAGGGAGGAACGAAAGCCTAAATCCTTGAGGCAAGTGCCTCTTAAACAGTGCTTGTGGGTCAGGAGGAGCAGGAGGGCATCCTCCAGGCCCAACAGGCTGCCCAGGAACCTCCCCCTGTGCCATAATACGTCCTGTCCCCTCCCCCCAAACCCTCCCACCATCAGGAAAACCACCCTTGCTCTTCAACTGCCCCCGCTGGAAGCACGTTCGTACTGATCTCTGATCAGACCAGCGATGCTGTCCAGGAGTCGTTGCCCATCCCTAATTGTCCTTGGAAAATTTCAGAGGGTTGTTAAGAGTCGGTGACATTAGTTCCTGGTTTGGTGTCGTAAGGGGGGAGACCAGGTAAGGACAGTGGACTACCTTCCCTGAACCAGATTGGTTTTTCTGACAATCAATTATGGTTTCATATTCCGGATTTACAAATTGAATTTGAATTATGTCACCTGCTGTGGTGGGATTCGAGCCATCAACAGAGCTATCAAGCAGCACTTACTCAGCAATAACCTGCTCACGGACGCTCAGTTTAGGTTCCGCCAGGGTCACTCAGCTCCTGACCTCATTCCAGCCTTGGTTCAAACGAGCTGAATGCCTGAGGTGAGGTGAGAGTGACTGTCCTCGACATCAAGGCAGCATTTGACCGAGTGTGGCATCAAGGAGCCCGAGCTAAACTGGAGTCAATGGGAATCAGGGGAATCTCTCCGCTGGTGGGAATCATACCCGGCACAGAGGAAGACGGTTGTGGTGGTTGGAGGTCAATCATCTCAGCTCCAGGACATCACTGCAGGAGTTCCTCAGGGTCGTGTCCTCGGCCCAACCATCTTCAGCTGCTTCATCAGCGACCTCCCTTCCATCATAAGGTCAGAAGTGGGGATGTTTGCGGATGACTGCGCAATGTTCAGCACCATTCGCGATTCCACAGATAATGAAGCAGTCCATGTCCAAATGCAGCAAGACCTGGACAATATCCAGGCTTGGGCTGACAAGTGGCAAGTTACATTCATAGAATCATAGAATTTACAGTGCAGAAGGAGGCCATTCGGCCCATCGAGTCTGCACCGACCCTTACAAAGAGCATCCCACTCAAGCCCATGTCCAACCCTATCCCCGTAACCCAGCAACCCCCACTTAACCGTTCGTGCCACACAAGTGCCAGGCATTGACCAGCTCCAACAAGAGAGGATCTAACCATTGCCCCTCGACAGTCAATAGCATTACCATCGCTGAATCCCCCACAATCAACTTCCTGGGGGTTACCATTGATCAGGAACTGAACTGGACTAGCCATATTAATACTGTGGGTATCAGAGTAGGTCAAAGGCTGGGAATCCTACAGCAAGTAACTCACCTCCTGACCCCCCCCCTCCTCCTCCCCCACCAAACCCTGTCCACCATCTACAATGCACAAGTCAGGAGTGTAATGGAATACTCTCCACTTGCCTGGATGAGTGCAGCTCCAACAACACTCAAGAAGCTCGAAAGCATCCAGGAGAAAGCAGCCCCGCTTGATTGTTCCCCCTTCCACAAACATTCAAACCCTCCACCGCCAACAAACAGTGGCAGCCGTGTGCACCATCTACAAGATGCACTGCAGGAACTCGCCAAGATTCCTTAGACAGAACCTTCCAAACCCTCGGCTGCCACCATCTAGAAGGACAAGAGCAGCAGATACCTGGGAACCCCACCACCTGGAGGTTCTGGAGGATTTTACAGAGATAGAGAGGAGCGAGGCCATGGAGGGAGTTGAAAACGAGAAAGAGAATTTTAAACTTATCGAAGCACTGGTTGACTGAGAGCCCATGTACGACAGCAAATGCAGGGGGTGATAGGCGAATGGAACACGGTGCGAATTAAGACATGGGCAGCCGGGT
The DNA here is from genome assembly GCF_047496885.1 of Scyliorhinus torazame. NCBI lineage: Eukaryota > Metazoa > Chordata > Chondrichthyes > Carcharhiniformes > Scyliorhinidae > Scyliorhinus > Scyliorhinus torazame. The sequence goes on along the minus strand of NC_092715.1, from coordinate 260,753,513 downwards.
TTTCGTCACTCACCACCCTGACTTGGAAATATATCGGCCGCTCCTTCATTGTCGCTCGGTCAAAATCCTGGAATTCCCTCCCTGGCAGCACAGTGGGTGCACCTACACATCAAGACTGCAGCGGTTCAAGAAGGCAGCTCACCCACCACCTTCTGAAGGGCAATAGCGATGGGCAATAAATGCCGGCCTCACCAGCGACGCCCACATCTTCTAAATGAATTTTTAAGAACTTAAATTCTGCAGCATGTTAGGAAAACCCATTCCCCCAAGAGCATCAACCTCCCTGTGCCCCCTCCACACTGAGCTCAACTCTAAGGGAAATCCAGGCATAGTTTTTATGCCCAATTACCACTCAATTATGAGATATCCATTGTGTTATTATCTTGTTTTGTGTTTCAGGGAAGAATTGTGGTTAATCTTAGTGGCATCATCAGAAGCCACATTGTTAGTTTTCACTTGTATGTGGACACCCAGTCCCTCACCACGACCTCTCTCTCTCTCAACTCCTCCACTGTTGCTAAATTCTTAAGCAACAGCCGGTGCTGGATGAGCAGACATGTCCTGAAATTAAACATTGGGAAAAGTGACGCTATTGTTTTCAATTCCTGCTCCAAACTCTGTTCCCTAGCTACCAACTCCCCCCGCCCCCCTCACCCTGGCAACTGTTTGAGAGTTCACAACCTGGGTGTCAGTTGTGATCTCGAGATCAGCCTCCATCTCCATATTTTTGCCCCCACTAAGAGGGGCTGTTCCCGTCACATTGCCTGACTTCACCCCTGTCTCGTCTCATCTGCTGCTGAAACCCTCAGTCATTACCTCAAGACGTGACTGTGCTAGCACTTTCCTGGCTGCTCTCCCACATTCTGCCCTCTGTAAACTTGAGGCCATCCAAGACTCGGCTGCCCATGTCTTAATTCGCACCGTGTTCCATTCGCCTATCACCCCCTGCATTTGCTGTCGTACATGGGCTCTCAGTCAACCAGTGCTTCGATAAGTTGAAAATTCTCTTTCTCGTTTTCAACTCCCTCCATGGCCTCGCTCCTCTCTATCTCTGTAAAATCCTCCAGAACCACAACCCTCCGAAATCTTTGCACTCCTCTAATTTTGGCCTGTTTCCCCGCCCCCCCCCCCCCCCCATTCCCAATTTTAATCGCTCCGCCATTGTCGGCCACGTTTTCAGTGGCCTGGGCCCCCGAGTTCTGGATTGCCCTCCCTACACCTCTCCATCTCCCTCTCCTGCTTTCAGTCGCTCCTTTCAACACACTCACCTCTTTGATCAAGCGTTTGATCACCTAACCTGATATCACTTTACGTCATTCTCTCTTTTAGAATTCTCCCATGGAAGACATTTCATCCCATCAACTTCAGCCCTTCCCACTGGCGGGATTTTCCAGTCCCGGCGATGGTGACCCCCCCCCCACCCCTCCCCGGCACATTCCCTGATGGCCGAGGGTTCAAGGCACACAAAGCCCCGCTGGGGGTTGGGGGGGGGGGGGGGGGGGGAGAGGGGGGGGGAGGGGGGGGGGAGGGGGGGGGAGGGGGACACAGACGGTCCCCCCGATGGACCATCTCCGCTGCTGGAAAATATGCCAGAAAATCGCACCATGGGTTGTTGTTTTTGTGACTGGAGCAAAGAGTTGGAAACCTGCGGCTAACTGTCTTATTTTTTTTGTACACTTCCAGGCCTCTGGGTTCTTGTGAAGCAGAGAGAGAGGAAGCAATCCGGAACAACACACATTTACATTCCTTCACAATAGGGGCTGTTTAGCACAGGGCTAAATCGCTGGCTTTGAAAGCAGACCAAGGCAGGCCAGCAGCATGGTTCAATTCCCGTAACAGCCTCCCCGAACAGGCGCCGGAATGTGGCGAGTAGGGGCTTTTCACAGTAACTTCATTTGAAGCCTACTTGTGACAATAAGCGATTTTCATTTCATTTCATTTTTTTCATTTCATTTCATTCATTTCAATACAACCAGCAGAAGTGGAATCACGTCCATACCATTACAAATAACATCCCGGCCTTTCTCATTCCTTGTCAAGCAAAGGGGTTTGAGAAGAGTTGATATCTCTCAACCATGTGAGGTTTCTTTTGGCAGTGCCTTGCAACATAAGCTGGAGCAATGTTTGTATTATGGGAACAGGAGGCGGGCGTTCAACCCCTCGAGCCTGTCGCGTCATTCAATTAGATCCTGGCTGATCTGTATCTCAACTTGCCTACTTCCATCACCCTTAAAACTGTTGCTAAGGGTCATATTCATTCCCCGGCAGTAACATTCCCGACTTTGACGATGACAAAATGGTCTGCCGTGTGATTCGTACCTGCGAAAGAAACCGCGGCACCCCAGCTCATCTTCTGATGGATAAACCTCACGGCAACTTTAAGGCAGGTAGGGCTCAATAATAACTTGCACGGGTCCAGTAATGAAGGGCAGCCTCCATCTTAATGCCAGCTTTCGCTCGTGAAACTGAGAAAATGCTTGCACTGATGTAGACCACGGGCATGTCAAACTGATTCACGAGTTCTTTTGAAACACAGTCACTGTCATAGTGTAGGAAACCGACAGCCAATTTGTGCACAGAAAGATCCCATGAGCAGCCATATGATAATGGTCAGATAGTCTGTTCCTGAGATGTTGATCGAGGGACATTTATTGGTCAGGACACCAGGGAGAACCCCCCCCCCCACCCTGGTCTTCAAAAACGATGCTAGTGGATCTTTGCCACCCACCTAAGAGGGTAGACCGGGCCTTGGTTTAAGGTCCCATCCAAAAGACGGCATCCATGCAACACACCCTCAGTACTGCATTCCGAAACACGTTTTTTCTGTTTATCTGTGGTTGCATGAAAAATGTAACGCTGCCACCTATGGACCTATCACAGATACACATAAGTGTAAGATGGTCATTAATAAATCCAACAGGAAATTCAGGAGGGATGTCTTTACACAGAGAGAGGAGAGAATGTGGAACCTGCTACCGTGTGGAGTGGTTCAGGCAAGTAGCAGAAATGGATGTAAGTGGAAGCTGTACACCTACATGAGAGAGGGAGAACGGAATAAAGTAAGTGTGGGAAGAGGCTTGTGTGGAGCATAAACAGCTTCGTAAGTGTGAGGATGGATGATTTGGGGAAAATATTGTGTTATTCTGCAAAGAAGGCTGTGTGTCTGTGCATGTGCAAATTATGTAATTAAGCTTGGGAAAGGTTAATGGAGACAGCTTGTCTGGGAGAATTGAGAGATGAAAGGAGTAGAGATGTTATATGCATGCATTTGCAAAGAAGCTGTGGTCGAGTGAATTTCTAAGTAAATAAGTGGCATTTGGAAATTTGCATCGGGAGATAGATAGGGACCTGTTTTATTCCAGTTATTAAATTTTGATGGGTAGTAAAAGGATTATACAGCTTGCAACGGTTTCATAAGTAAACAAGAGAAAGTTATTACATTGTATTTGAAGGGGAAGCAATAGGAAAAACATGAAAGATTTTTATATTCTGGTAAAGTAAATTCAGAGGGATGCCGAGGGCAAAGGAATCAAAGATGAAAGGGGAAAATAATATTTAAGGTGCGATATTGAGTGGAGTTGTGTTGGCTGTGTGGGGAAGACATCCTGGAAACAGCTTAGTGCTGGGAGAAGTTGAGTCACCATGGGGCGGGATTCTCCGACCCCCCGCCGGGTCGGAGAATCGTCGGGGGCTGGCGTGAATCCCGCCCCCGCCGGTTGCCGAATTCTCCGGCACCGACCGGATATTCGGCGGGGGTGGGAATCACGCCGCGCCAGTCAGCGGGCCCCCCCCCCCGGCGATTCTCCGGCCCGCGATGGGCCGAAGTCCCGCTGCTGGAATGCCTGTCCCGCCGGCGTGGATTAAACCACCTTTCTTACCGGCGGGACAAAGCAACGGGAGCGGGCTCCGGGGTCCTGGTGGGGGCGTGGGCCGATCTGGCCCAGGGGGTGCCCCCACGGTGGTCTGGCCTGCGATCGGGGCCCACCAATCGGTGGGCAGGCCTGTGCCATGGGGGCATTCTTTTTCCCTCCGCCTCGGCCACAGTTTTCACCGTAGCCGATGCGGAAGAGACACCTCCCATGCGCATGCGCGGGGATGGCGTCAGCAGCCGCTGACGCTCCACCGCATGCACGGACTTCCGCCGGCCGGCGAATACCTTTTGGCCCCGGCTGGCATGGCGCCATAGGCCTTTCCGGCCGGCCGGCGGTGCGCCAACCACTCCGGCGCTGGCCTAGCCCCTCAAGGTGAGGGCTTGGCCCCGAAAGGTGCTGAGAAATCCGCACCTTTGGGGCGGCCCGACGCCGGAGAGGTTCCCGCCACTCGATCCCGCCGGTCCCCCCCGCTCTGCCGGGTAAGGGAGAATCCCGCCCCTGATATCGCCACCCAACCAAACCAGAAAAGTCTTGGGTTTCAGAAAGCAGTCTTGTTTCTGAGTATTCTTGGATTTCCACAACAGAGTAGAAGTGAGCGAGAAGTCATGTGGTGTAAGTGACAGCAGTTTTGTCTTGGGTAATACTACTGGATTTTTACAGTTTAACATCTGTAAGGGAATGTTACCTGGAAAGTGTTTGTTTGTGAGTCTGATCAAGTAGTTTTTTGTTTTGGGGAGGGGGGTTTGTTTTGTAAGGCTATTTTAACTGTGCAACTGTAATCTTATGTGTTTCAGTCTTCCTTTCTTCTCATTAATAAATCTTTTAATTTTAAAAATCCGAAAAGCGTTACTGGAATTCTATGCTGCTGAGATCAGTAGGTTTTTTTTCTCTTTATCAGAATACTGTTACAATCCCAGTTGATGTTATAACTGGACGGGAAGAATCCAGAATAGAACCCTGGCTCACGGACATTTACTTTTTTTTAGAAAGCATGGAGGAACAGAGATACAGGACCGCTAACTAATTTTCACAACAAGAAAAATACATTTATTAAACATGAAAAGGTTGACTGTGATACAATGCTCCTTTACTCCTCCACATAGCCACACAAATATACACAGATTTTAAGTTTAACACTGATTACAAAGTGTATCTTAGGCTATAATGGTCTCAGTAACATACATTCCCTTTAAACACAGAGGGTAGCTGTGGTAAGACACCTACTCCGCTCTGAACACATGTGCATGCCTGTGGATTACTCCTCAACACCACCCTCCCCGCCCCCGAGATGGTTCTTATCCCGTGAGCCTCCTTGTCTCACTTATCTCCGGCTTCCAGACGAGTGATTTCAAATTCCGCTTTTAAAAAGGCACACTTTCAAATCTTCTTTCAAAAAAAAAACACTGGTGGGATTCTCCGTTAGCCGACGCTGAAATCAGGGAATGCCATTAGGCGGAGAATAGCTTCCGACACCAAAATCCTTGACGCCAAACCGCGATGCTCCGTCACCTCAAAAACGGAGTCAATGCGACGCACGCCGCCCGTACGTTAAACACCATTCGCATATCATTGATGGGCCCACCTGCTGATGCTCCGCCTGCGACGGGCCGAGTACACATGTGCTGTCACAAACCGTGAACCCGGCGTGGGGGCTGCCAGGGCGCGCGGACAGTTTCCAGCACCGCCATACTTTGCCGACAGTGGGGGGGTGGCCAGTAGGTGGGCTGTGGGCTTGGGGTGGATGGGTAAACACCATTACCGCAGCCGGCCAGGCAGCCATGCGGCTGCGCATGTCGCTGACAGCCCGCTTCAAACCTGGTGCCCTGGGTCGTATAGTTACCCCCCCACCCCCTTGTGTCCTCTGGCCTCAGTCAACCCATCAGCTGTATGAGCTCCACAGCACAACCTGTCCCATCTGTTTGGCTTTGATAAGTGTGTGTTTGGGGAGTGTGCGGCTGCAGCTTGTCAGCCTCCCAAGTGTCAATCACGGACCCGGTCAATCCCGCACCGTTTCTCATGGGAATCGACTGTTCCACCCGGCGCCGGTGCCGGTCCCTCGACGGTAGCGGAATCAGTCCAGATGCGGCGCTGATGTTTCTGTTGTAAAAGTCCACGGATTCTCCGTTGGCGCCAGCCCGCCCACTTGCTCTCAACTGCTCCCCTCAAAGTTTAGCTTTCAGATTTTACACCTCTCCCTTCAGCATTCCTTTTGTCTTAAAGACTTTTTCAAAGACTCCGAGATCCAGCCATCTCACAAACCTGACAATAAATTCAGATATCTTACTGGCATCTCGGCCTTCTTAGCTCTGCCTGCCTTTACTGAACGGTTCTCTGTTCTAGTATCTTCAACTTGAGGCTTCTTGCGGACATCTCTTAATTTCTTTAGTTTCCTTAACGAGCTGGACTTTAGCTCTCTGCACTTGCTTTCTTAACCATTACTCCACGGTATGGTTTTTCTTCTAACAAAGCTGAGAGAGATGTGCCTTCCCTCACATTTTGAAGTAACTGCTTCTAGCAGAGCTGTGAGAAATGTGCACTCTCTCACTACCTAATCTCCAAATGCCAATGACTTCAGCTAAAACTAAACTCAAAACATATTGACCTTAAAAGGGCCCTGGTTGCTAAGTAACAACCTCATGCTTCTGCTAGTTTTTATTTACTCTTCATGCTGTATCCTCTCTAAGCACAATAGAAGCACAGTGGGCATTGAAATAATAGAGGGAAATGGATCGAGTAAGGGCAGAAGGTTTTGTTTTCAGTTCGGACATCATGATCGGCACAGGCTTGGAGGGCCGAAGGGCCTGTTCCAGAGCTGTACTTTTCTTGGTTCTTTGCATTTTGTTCTTTGAAATGAAACCCCCCACACATACAAACATCTTTGCCAATCTAACGATAGGTTTACCATTCCATACGTAGAAAGACTAAATTAAACCCACTTAAAGCTATGCCTCATTTCTAATATTTACCAATACAAGTGTAAATCCCTTAAAATTGCCATTGTTTTCCTAAAAATACAGAAAAAAGTTGGTTATGGTCCACAAGTCCATATGGGCAGCACGGCAGTATTGTGGATAGCACAATTGCTTCACAGCTCCAGGGTCCCAGGTTCAATTCCCGGCTTGGGTCACTGTCTGTGTGGAGTCTGTACGTTCTCCCCGTGTCTGCGTGGGTTTCCTCCGGGTGCTCCGGTTTCCTACCACAGTCCAAAGATGTGCAAGTTAGGGGGATTGGCCTTGCTAAATTGCCCTTAGTGTCCAAAATTGCCCTTAGTGTTGGGTGGGGTTACTGGGTTATGGGGATAGGGCGGAGGTGTGGACCTTGGGTGGGGTGCTCTTTCCAAGAGCTGGTGCAGACTCGATGGGCCGAATGGCCTCCTTCTGCACTGTAAATTCTATGAAATCCTATAAGTCAACTTTCCATTCTGGGATTTGACCCGACCTACACAATAAGTAACATCTGCTGACGTCATTATCATAAGAATGTAAGAAGTAGAAGCAGGAATGGCCCATTTGGCGCTTCGGCCTGCTCTGCCAATCAATAAGATGACAGCTGTTCTGACTGTGGTCTTACCTTCACTTAGCTGCCTCTCTCCCATAATCCTTGACTCCCTCGTCAGTCAAAAGATCTGTTGCACTCAGTCTGGGATCTACTCAATGGCCCAGTCTCTGCTGCTCTCTGGGGGGAGACAATAACAAACACTCAACAACTCTCTGAGAGAAGAAATTCCCCCTCAGTTCCACCCTAAATGGGAGCCCCTTTATTTTGAAACTGTGCCCCCTTAGCTTCAGATTCCCCCCCCCCCCCCCCCCCGCACCCCCCTTCCCCACTTCTCACCAAAGGGGAACGCCCTTTCAGTATCTACCCTGTCCAGCCCAATCAGAGTTCAGTAAGGTCACTTCTTTTCTTAGAAGCTCCAATGAGTATCGGCCCAACCTGTTTAACCTTTTTGCATAAGGTGACCCCCTTCTCCCCATCTCAGGAATCGTCCTAGTGTGTCTGTGACCTATTTCTATGCTGTAAAATTCCAAGTTATTTTATATAACATGGGGCTGGTTTCACCATTTTTCAGGCTAAGTGCCGACGCGCTGTGGTAACTGCGGTGTTTATGACGCCAAAATCCGTGCCGAACCCTCACTGATCCTGTGACCGGTGAGGGGCCGGCAGCCAAAACTCCCGCTCCCACGATAAAAACGGCTGGAGAATGACCGGGTCAGTGGCCGCGTGTGCTCACGGCGACGACCTGCAGCGGTTGCGTCGTAAACACGGCGCCGGCCCTGCATGGACCCGGCCTGCCAAATACTGTCCCCATAGCCACCCCCCACCAGTCCCCCCAGCCCTCGCGGAAGCCCCCCCCCCCCGCCCAGCAGCGTGGCTCCCGGGAGACTGTGGCGGGGCTGGACACAGTCCGCAGCCTCCATGTCAGGTTCCCAACCGCTGAGACCACACGTGCTCCGCGCGGTCGGGAATTCATCCCATTGGGGGCAGAGCATCGGGGGAGGGTCTTCAGGTGACGCGCCAACGCTGTTCCAACGGCGTGCGCCGCACTCAGCGACGACGCCATTTCGGAAGGGACAGAGGACAGAAACCCGGCGGTCAAACTGGCGCCGCCCCCAATTTGGGCGTCGGGAGGGATTTTCCGCCCGATCGCCGATTACAATATCGGCGTCGGGCAACAAGGAATCCCGCCCGCTGTCTTTCAAAAGCTTGCTTCCAACTGCGCCACACATGGCAGGCACAGAAAGTTCCTTTATCCCAAAAACTCAAGTTTCTTCGTCATCGTTTAACAGATGTGGAAAGTACTTCTGGCAACACCATCTAAAGTCAAGTTATACCAGATTAAACTGTTGTGCTCCGGAAAGTAAAGCTACCTCACACTTCTGTTATGGTGGCTGGGATATTTTCCCGGAGCCGAAATCATGATCTGTGAGCTCAACATTAAACCTTGAAATGAGGCCCGTGTCCCTCGCTGGAAATGGCCTTACTGTTGGCCAAAAGCAGCTTCGATCAAAACATCCCCTTGTTTCCTCGTCCAGAGTAAACAAGGAAAATACTGTATCCGCGCATGTGTAGGATTCCTGATGATTATGGCGTTAATTACCTTAACTCTGGCTGATGTTTCCATGGTGACAGTACAAAATCTAAATTGTTTTAGTCCCACGGAGACATTTTAAACATGTGCTTCAGATATTTCTATTTTGATAGAAATAATGGAAAACTGCTAGATAATTGAGGCCAGCATGTTGGTGGCACATCTGCTCTGTCGAATTCAGTGCCCCATTGATTTTTTTGAGGCAAGTTGCCTAAATGTACGGAGTCCCTTACAGTACAGAGACAGGCCATTCGGCCCATCTGGTCCTTTCTGGTGGTTATGATCCACACCAAACCTCAGCTCACCCCTCTCCACCTCAGCCCATCAGTAAGTCCTTCCATTCCTTTCTTCCGTGTGTCTTTATCCAGCGTCGGCTTCCGTGCATCTCTGCCATTCACTTCACCTATTCCATGTGCTCAGCGGGAGTGACGCCCTTATCCTCATCGCCCTCATCGCAGAGAAGGAGAAGGGCAGCAGATGCATGGGGACACTACCACCTGGAGGTTCCCGTCCAAGTCACTCACCATCCTGACTTGGAAATATATTGTTGGTTCCTTCACTGCCACTGGGTCAAAATCCCTCCCTAACAGCACTATGGGTGTACCTACACCACATGGACTGCAGCGGTTCAAGAAGGCAGCTCACCACCACCTTCTCGAGGGCAATTAGGGATGGAGAAAAAACATGCTCACATCCTATGAGAAAATAAAACAAAACTCTCTAAGTATACAAGCTTCTCCTCCATTTCTATTCCGTAATTTTTTTTAATTAAGGGGCAATTTAGCATGGAGGGTGCACGAGACGCTCTGTAACGGGGTGCGGGTCTCACTCGTGCCTGACACTGTGTTGCCCCTCACCCCCTCTGGGGGACTCCCGGAATCTGGCACATCATAATTGAAGGTTCTTTTGTTTTCCTGCCTCCGTAGATAGTTCAGGCAGTGCCCTATTTGCTCCCCCCCCCCTCCTTCACCAACACCCCGACTCCCTCCCTCCCCACAACCCTCCTTTCCCCTCTCTCCCCACCCCCCTACCCCTTCCTTTCCCTTCTGTTGGTACAGAGGCGAGGGTATCTGGTCTCTCCAGCGCAAAGTTTAGTGCTTGTACCATTTGTTTTTTGTATAAATGTGTTGTGAACTGGTTCAATAATCAGAGTATTCCCCCCCCCCTCCCTGCCCCCTCTCCCCGTACATTGGTGCTGAGGGGAGGGTACCTTGTTTCTCCAACACAAAATTAATGTTTGTACCGTTTGGCCTTGTATATATTTTTTTACTGTTTTAATAAAAAAGATACGGCCAGTCCGCCTACCCTGCACATCTTTGGGTTGTGGGGGTGAAACCCACGCAAACACGGGGAGAATGTGCAAACTCCACACGGGCAGTGACCCAGAGCCAGGATCGAACCCGGGTCCTCGGCGCCGTGAGGCAACAGTGCTAACCACTGTGCCACCATGCCGCCTTTCTCCTCCATTTCATATTGGGCTTATTAGCGACTATCTTATATTTATGGCTTTAGTTCTACAGTTTCCACAAGTTAATCCTGATACTTATGAATTAATTTTGCTGAAGGGTTGCTTGAGATAACATTGCATTTTAGTCTCACCAATGTCGGAACCCCTTCTGCTTTTGGATCTGGAGTTTGATTTTGGTCTCCAGATATATATTGATAAATATTGAAAACCATGCTGCTCTAAAACTTCTTTGCTTTGCAGAACTATGGTCAGATCAAAAAGCAACAATTGCAACACCTCAGGACATCTCAAACCACTTTAAAACCAATGAGGTATTTTTGAAGTGTATTCACTGTGGTAGTGTAGGTGTCAGAGCTGTGCGAGGACAAGTGAACTGGCTCCTTTCTATTCAGCCTCCACGACAAAGGTTATTTTTAATTCATTTTCCACATGGTTGCCTTTCGAAATCCAAATGTTTCTTTACTATTTATGCAGCGATCAATGAGGAGCCAATCAAATGCGGTTTTCTTGGTTCAAAGAAAGAGCAAGTTTATTAGTCACTCAGCCTGAGGAAAATAATAAGACAATGTCACAAGCACACACGCACATACATACACACGCACACACATACATATGCACACATAAATGCACACACACACACACATATGCACACATACAAACACACGCACACATACACATGCACAAACATGCACACACACACATGCACACACACGCACATACACGCGCACACATACATGCACACAGACACACACATACACGCACATACACATGCACACACATGCACACGTGCACATATACACACACATACGTGCACACACACACATGCCCACACATACACACCCACACATACACACGCACATACACACGCACACATACACCCACACACACACACGCACACGCACAAGCACGTACACACACACACATACACACACATACACATGCACGCACACACAAACATACACATGCACACACACATACACACATACACACACACGCACACACGTGCACACACACCCACACATACACACGCACACAAACACACATACACACGCACAGACTCATACACACACACACTCACGTACACCCGAACACACACATACACATGCACACACATAGACACTCACTCACATACACAAGCACACACACATGCATACACACATACACACGCACACACACATAAACATGGACAGACACATACACATGAACACACACATACACATGCTGAAACACATACACAGGCACATACACATACACTCGCACACATGTGTACACATGCACCTACACAGACACATGCACACACACATACACACACGCATACACACGCACAGATATACATGCACACACATACACACACCCATACACACGCGCACACACATACACATGCACACACACATTCACATGCACACACACATATACACATACACACGCACACACACTCTTGCACACACAAATTCACACAAATAAAAATACACACACACTTACACGCGCACACACTCATACACATGCACACATACATATACACACATGTACACACCCACACATATACACACTGGAACATACACACCTACACATACACACACAAGAACATACACACCTACGCATACACATGCACATATTTAAACATACACACATACACACGCACACATATACACATGTACACACGTACACATCCGTACACATGTACACACGCGTATACTCATACACACCTGTATACACACACTCACGTGTACACACCCATACACACATACACACCCGCACTCACACATGTACACCCCTGTACATGTATATATGTGAAATACATAAACATGTACACACCCATACACACACATATACATGTGCACACCCGTACACGCCTGTACACACGTACAACCCGCACTCACATAGACACACATACACATGTGCACACACATGTGCACACACATACACACATATACACATGTACACATCTGTACACATCACCATGATCTCATTGAATGGTGGCGCAGGCTCGAGGGGCCAGATGGCCTGCTCCTGCTTCTTGTTCTTATGTTCTTATGTACACATGTACACACCCATACACAGCCATGCACAGCCATGCACAGCCATGCACAGCCATACACAGCCATGCACAGCCATGCACAGCCTTACAAATGTACACAACCATACACACACATGTACACACGCATGTACACCCCCATACACACACAGACACACCTGTGCACACACATGCACACACACACACATGCGCACACACAAATGTACACATACACGTACATACACAAATGTACACACCTATCAGAATTCGGGAAAGTTAGAGTCCAAATAAAAATGAAAATAATATACAGCTAGATGTTCTCTGCTTGTTCTAGAGGTAAGTTAGCGGGTACCTTGGGTGCCTTCAGAAGGTGTTCCAATTCTTATGATCTCTTCAGCTTGTTCCTCTGCTGAAGTCTTTTTCCTCGGACGGTGCCCTCTGCTCTCTGGCTTGACAAACTAGTTTTAAGGCCCTGCTGGCTGAACATTCCGGAAGGATTGGATTGCCATCTTTGCTGTAGTCGTTGTGGTCGAACAAGTTCCACCTCAGAGACCGGGGCGTCATTCTCCGACCCCCCGCCGGGTCGGAGAATGGCCGTTGGCCACCGTGAATCCCGCCCCCGCCGGTTGCCGAAGTCTTCGGGACCGGATATTCGGCGGGGGGCGGGAATCGGGCCGCGCCAGTTGGCGGGCCCCCACGCTGGATTCTCCGGCCCGGATGGGCCGAAGTCCCGCCGAGAAATTGCCTGTCCTGCCGGCGTAAATCAAAGCTGGTATTTACCAGCGGGACCAGGCGGCGTGGGCGGGCTCTGGGGTCCTGGGGGGGGGGGGCGGGGGGGGGGGGCGCGGGGCGATCTGACCCCGGGGGGTGCCCCCACGGTGGCCTGGCCCGCGATCGGGGCCCACCGATCCACGGGCGGGCCTGTGCCGTGGGGCACTCTTTTCCTTCCGCCTCCGCCACGGCCTCCATCATGGCGGAGGCGGAAGAGACCCTCTCCACTGCGCATGCGCGGGAAAGTGTCAGCGGCCGCTGACGCTCCCTCGCATGCGCCGCATTTCTGCGCCAGCTGGCGGGGCAACAAACACCATTTCCGCCAGCTGGCGGGGCGGAGATCCCTCCGGCGCCGGCCTAGCCCCTCAATGTTGGGGCTCGGCCCCCAAAGATGCGGAGCATTCGCACCTTTGGGACGGCGTGATGCCCGTCTGATTGGCGCCGTTTTTGGCGCCAGTCGGCGGACATCGCGCCGTTGGGGGAGAATTTCGGTATCTCTCGCTTCACACTCCCTTGGGGGCAGGGATCTTGCTTTTCTCACATCTTAAAGCCGTTTGTGCTGCTTATTTCAAATGATGGAATTTTCAGTCAATTTGAACTTCAAAAATAAAGAGCTCCAACTCCACGTCGAGGGAAACACACCAACCAATCTGTGCAGAGCAGGCACCCGCAAAAAGCAATGTGATTTTGACCACATCGGGCGAAATTCTCCCCAAACGGCGCGATGTCCGCCGACTGGCGCCCAATACGGCGCCAATCAGACGGGCATCGCGCCGCCCCAAAGGTGCGGAATGCTCCGCATCTTTGGGGGCCGAGCCCCAACATTGAGGGGCTAGGCCGACGCCAGAGGGATTTCCGCCCCGCCAGCTGGCGGAAACGGCCTTTGGTGCCCTGCCAGCTGGCGCGGAAATGACATGTCGGGGCGGCGCATGCGTGGGAGCGTCAGCGGCCGCTGACAGTTTCCCGCGCAATGCGCAGTGGGGAGAGTCTCTTCCACCTCCGCCATGGTGGAGACCGTGGCGAAGGCGGAAGGGAAAGAGTGCCCCCACGGCACAGGCCCGCCTGCGGATCGGTGGGCCCCGATCGCGGGCCAGGCCACCGTGGGGGCACCCCCCGGGGTCAGATCACCCCGCGCCCCCCCCAGGACCCTGGAGCCCGCCCGCGCCGCCTTGTCCCGCCGGTAAATAGGTACTCTAATTTACGCCGGCGGGACAGGCAATTTCTCGGCGGGACTTCGGCCCATCCGGGCCGGAGAATCCAGCGTGGGGGCCCGCCAACTGGCGCGGCCCGATTCCCGCCCCCGCCGAATATCCGGTCCCGAAGACTTCGGCAACCGGCGGGGGCGGGATTCACGGCGGCCAACGGCCATTCTCCGACCCGCTGGGGGTCGGAGAATGACGCCCATGATGTGTGTTTCTTTTGTGATGTTGATTGAGGGATAGCTGTTGTCCCGGGTGACTGGGGATAACACCCCTGCTCTTCAATAATACAGGGCCTGAGAGGGTAGACAGCATGTTGACCTAACATCACACCAAAAGACAGCACCTCTGACAGTGTAGCACTGCATTGGAATGACACTGGGTGTGTGACATCCTGGATCGGAACTTGAGTCCATGGGCGCGAGACTGCTATCTACTGATCCACAGCTGGCAGTGTAGTGGCTTAAGTGCGGCCCACAAGAGTGTTTTAAGTTAAGATCGTGGCTTTAAATTCAATCAGTTTTCCAAATGGTACTGACACCAGTATGTCATTTTTTTTCTCTCTCAGCATCTTATAATAATAACCTTTATTAGTGTCTATTACAAGTAGGCTTACATTAATGCTGCAATGAAGTTACTGTGAAAATCCCCTAGTCGCCACATTCTGGCGCCTGTTCGGGTACACAGAGGGAGAATTCAGAATGTCCAATTCACCTAACAAACATGTATTTCGGGACTTGTGGGAGGAAACTGGAGCACCCGAAGTAAACGCACGCAGACACGGGGAGGACGTGCCGACTTCCCACAGACAGTGACCCAAGCCGGGAATTGAACCTGGGACCCTGGCACTGTGAAGCAACAGTGCTAAGCTCAGGTCTCTCCAGATGTACATCACTAAGAGAAGTATGCCCTTGGGAGCAGGTGTTCAAACAATTAGCCTCTTCCAGTATGAATGTTTGATGCAATAGTTCCAAGAGGCGCGGAGCGAGAAGCCAAACTGGTTTATTTTAGAATGAAAATAAAGCCGCTACCCACGGCAACCAAAATAAACGTCCCAGCCCAGATCTGGGAGCTACATTGAAAGGTCCCACTAACGAGACCCTGCTGCGTTAGGCCTCTGCCTGCTCACCGTGGGAACTCACATTCTACGAAGCCCCCATGGGTTGATCAATGAGCAATCCACCCCTGGTCCTCCTGAGGGTTATCATGTCCTTCCCCTCCTCAAGTCCGAATCATCCCCTCACTTTCCCGACAATGACGTCTCTTTTGTCGCTTGGGTCAGGCCTCGGGTCAGCAGCAGGTGGAGCCCGATCGAAGAGCGGGGGGGGGGGCGTCAATTAGACTGGGGATCGCGGATTCCTTGTTGAGCGCCAACGGGCCACAGATGAAGGCTGGGCTTTGGCACTGACCTCCGGTGGAGGATCAAACTCCTCAGGCCCCATTCCAGACTCTGAATCGGGTTCCCCTGGCACAAGGAGCTCTGCGTCACCAGATTCTCGGTGTCTGTATCGATGACTGGCCACCAGACGTAGCTGCATGTGAGCATTTCCACCTTGAATGCAACGGGGTGTCCATTGACTAATTCCGTCATGAATTAGGCAGTGACCCCGGGTGTAGGGCGAGTCCTCAGGCTCTTCAAAGGATGATGTCATCTTCTACACTCCGCTCTCATCGTTTAGTGAGGAAGGGCTTCTCGTCATCCATGGGCTGTCCTTGGATTCCGCCACTGAGGATCATATCGTGGAATTTTGCCAGTGTGCGGTCCTTCTGGGTCCAGCTTGAACCTGCTTCACGGACACTGGCAAGGAGGAAGTTCAAGGTCATAATGACTTCTTCCAATCTGGCAGAGGGGCCAAGCTTGTGGGCAGCAGGAGGCGATTCAGGGCATCCGCGTTGGCGATGTGTCTTCCTGGGCGGAGCTTGTATTTATAGGCGGCTAACAATAATTGGATGCCCACCTCGTGGGTAGGGTTTGCCAACCCTCCAGGATTGTCCTGGAGTCACCAGGAAACTGAAGATCAATCTCCAGGACACGGCTGTGTGCAGGCCGGGGAAAGATTCCGGGTTTATTTTGTCACTTTCTTTTTTTTAATATAAATTGAGAGTACCCAATTCTTTTTTTCCAATTAATGGGCAATTTAGCGTGGCCAATCTACCTACCCTGCACATCTTTGGGTTGTGAGGGGCGAAACCCACGCAAACACGGGGAGAATGTGCAAACTCCACACGGACAGTGACCCAGAGCTGGGATCGAACCTGGGACCTCGGCGCCGTGAGGCAGCTGTGCTAACCACTGCGCCACTGTGGAGCCCTTTATTTTGTCATTTTCTCGGAACGCTCCTCTTCCTCAGATGTAAAAATATTGAAAATAGCCGGGTTGGAGGAGAGGCGGGGCGGGGGGGGGGCTGTTTGATTGACAGTCAAGCATCATCCAATTGGGTAACGAGTCTTTTTACTTTCTGCTTGGAATAGGAAGGCTGTGCATCACAAGGACAGGTGTGCCGTCCGACTAATGGCTGGAACGTGGGGGGGGGGGGGGGGGGGGGGGGAGTCATGTGACAAAACCTCCGGTATTAGGTCTAACCCCAGTTGGTAACCCCACCTGTGGAAGAGGCGGCTGGGTCCCAGGCCAAAAGGGCCAACACCAGGAATGGGGTCGGGAAACAGGCAGACTGCCTGGTTCCCGTATTCTGGGACCCTTTGTTCTCGACTTCTCCCGAAAATCCTGCCCCGTGTCATTGACTGAAGAAACCACGGAACGAACAATCCAGAAGGCAGCAAAACAAAATATAACAGACAAGTTGAAATATTTGTTTTTGACGGCGCCGCCTTTCCGTGTTACTGACTACATTTCGAAACCGAGATTTTTGAGGTTGTCGGGTTAATTCATGTGATTAAATAGAAATGGTTTACGAGTGAGATGCACGCAAGACGTTCATTGTTGTGTGATGATTCGCTTCTTGAACAATAGCTTCTCATTGGGCATTTCCATTGCAAAGCACAGCGAGCTGAGGTAATGTTTTTGCATATTTACCACATGTTGTAATGTGACCGTTGCAGTTATTGCAACACTAACAGCAATTACTACTCCGCTACTTCCTATCAGGCCCGGCTGTCACCAAACACTTTGACTAAAATTCCATTCAATCCATTTATTAACAGACAGACGTATTTGGAATAAAAAAGGATGTTATCCTCTGCATTACATAACCTCAGACTGTGTGTGTGCCTGAGTGAATGAGTGTATCCGTGTGTGCATGTGTGTTTGCCTGGGTGTGTGTGTCTGAGCATGCATGCGTGTGTGTCTGTGTGTCCATGCGTGTCTTTGCCTGTGTGTGTGTGGCTGTGCATGCATGTGTGTGACTGTGCAGGTGGGCATGTGTGCATGCATGTTTGTGTGTGCATGTGTGTTCGTATATGTCAGTGCATGTGTGTGTGTTTTTGTGTGTGTGTGTGTGTCTGTGTGTGTGCGTGTGTCTGTGCGGTGCATGCGTGTGTCTGTGTGTGTGTGTGGTATGTGTCTATGCATAGGTGTCTGTGCATGCATGTTTGTGCATGCGTATGTGTGTGCATGTGTATGTGTGTGTGCATGTGTGTGTGCACGTGGATGTACATGTGTGTGTGTGGATGGGTGTGTGTGCACGTGGATGTACATGTGTGTGTGTGGATGGGTGTGTGTGCATGCACATGTGGTGTGCATGCATTTGTGTGTGTCCGTGTGGCTGTGCGTGGGTGTGTGTGTGCATGTGGTGTGTGTGCGTGGATGTGCATGTGTGTGTGCATGCATTTGTGTGTGTCTGTGTGCGTGTGGGTGTGCGTGGGTATGTGCGTGGGTGTGAATATGTGTGTAATATTTAGGCTGGGATTTTCTGCTCCTGACCGGGGTGGACACATGGGCGACACGAGAGCAAAATCACACAAGGTCGCTCAAAACCGGATTTCCGACAACGTAAAACAAGGAAGTGATTGTTGACTTCACCTGTCCATGGTGGGCCGCGTCTCCCGCTGCTGATTGTCGCGAATGTCATGAACTACCGTTAGTACCTCAATGAGCGGGGAAGGTTGCACACAAACACGTGGTGGGAGGGAAATGAGGGGGGTGTATGTGGCATCAGAACTAAATGCTTACCCCCACCCACAACAGAAATGTTCATTCCACGATGAGGACAGAGCCACAGCCGGGACGGGTTAGCAGCTGATCAGCTGACATGCAGAGAGTCAGGAAAGGCAAGCAATGCTGCCCCTGCATGATCCCTCAAAGTAACAATGATTGTTCCCCTAGTTTTAATCCCTCATGCACAGCCTTCATTTGACCGGAGCATTATGCGACTGCAAAACTATTGGACAAATGGGCATGCTGGAGAACCCTCTGGGAATGTGGCCATGGAACACTCACAGAGGTGAAGGCTCCCGACCCACTTACCCACTGTAAAATACACACTGGACATGGTCAGGCCACATTGCACAGATCAGGGGCGGCATTCTCCGACCCCCCGCCTGGCCCGCAATGGGCCGAGTGGCCGGCCATTTTTTTTTGCCGGTCCCGCCGGTGTAAATTAGAGTAGGTACATACCGGCGGGACCTGGCTGCATGGGCGGCCTCCGGAGTCCTCGGGGAGCGCAGGAGGATCTGGCTCCGGGAGGTGCCCACCAATCCGTGGGCGGGCCTGTGCCGTGGGGGCACTCTCTTCCTCCGCGTCGGCTGCTGTGGCCCTCCGCGATGGCCGATGTGGAGATGTTCCCCGTGTGCATGCGCTGGGATGACGTCAGCACACGCTGGTGCTCCCGCGCATGCGCCAACTCGCGCCGGCCCGCGGAGATCCATCGGCGCCGGTTGGCGTGGCGCCAAGCCCCTTCCCCGCCGGCCGGCGCGGCGCAAACTACCCCGGCGCCGGCCTAGCCCCTGAAGGTGCAGAGGATTCCCCACCTTTGGGGCAGCCCGACGCCGGAGTGGTTGACGCCACCCCTCGGCGCCGGGACCCCGCCGGGTAGGGGAGAATCCCGCCCCAGATCAGCGAATTGGCTCTGGGAAAGTCAGAGACCTACCTGGCTCAGAGTAGCTCACATAAACTCTGTTCATAGGGGATGCACGATCAATGACCACTAAAGCGAAGTTGTAATCCAACTGAAGGCTTTAATAAGCTGAATGTTTCCCCCAGCAGCTCCGGTACAGAATGAAGACTGCTGGGGCGGCACGGGCTCTTATACCCTGCCTATCAGGGCGGAGCTACCATACATCTTAACCAATAGAAAGCATACAGTTTCCACCAATGGTGCTCCAGCCTATCAGGTACCGTAATACCTCTACTACCACAATAGGCTCATATCATTGAAAGGCAGCCAAGAGACAGTGGGCAGATGGAGTTGGGCAGTACCGAATGTGGGACCACATCTCTCCTTAAACAGTACACCGTCCCCTCGCAAGAATGCAGATAGGTTCGGCCACCACCTCTGCCTCAAAGTGCCGAGAGAAGACAGCACAGAACAGCGAAGAATGGGAACAGGGGTTCCGGCAAGAGCCAAACTTTACATTATGGGGCAGGCATCACCCATATGGAGAGTGACTGTGAAACAGACACACGCTGTGGTCAGATCATAAGACACTGCACAGCACAGAGGCCTAGAAGAGAGACAATCGACAAGAGTGTGTGCAGGAGCCAGGGTGACCGACATTAACACAGTTTGTCATAAGAAGGAGGAATAGACAAAAGGGTTACGAAATGATTGCGAGTGTATTTACATCTGTGAACATTATTCACATGTGACTAACACCATGTTGTGCTCAGATATCTTTTTCACTTTCCTTACCCTGTCGCTATGTCCAGAACGGGTTCTCTCCGCCATCCACAGGTGGAGGCAGCCTGCTGACTGCTATGCCCTGGTGTCTGTCCTGACTTTTGATGGTGCATCCTCTGGAGGGCTGGGACCGAGAGGGCTCCGGCCTGCTTTGGGTGTCCTTCTGGTGAGGTAGGTGCACTCTCTTCAGCCCGTGGAACTGGAGCTGATGGGGGCCACAGGCAGAGGGGATTTGAATTGGACGGGCACTCCCGGAGACACTTTGTGCATGGCCCGGGGGTGATCAGCTCTGGTTCTCGGCCTTATGGGTGCCAGAGTGTCCCTGGTTGACTCTAAGAGGAGAAGGAGCAGCTGGAGTAAGATCGAGGTGCCCCGCAGCCCTCTCACGTTGATGATGATGGGTGCCACCATTGACTACAGTGAGGGCGCAATGCTCCTGCAGGGGAGGACCAATGCCCTGGATCAAAGTCTCTATGGCAGCCATTAGCCTGCCAGCGTTGATTCAGGTGCGTTGGCATGCCGACGCTATCAACTCGCGTTTGCCATCGACAGCTTCCCAGAGGTGCCCGCAAAACAAATGAGAGATAAATAGTGCTTGGCAGGAGGCATGGCTCAAAGTCTGGCTGTTTGATGGATGTTGCAGTGTAGGATTCTCACTTGGGTTTGAGCTGCCAACCTCTCCGTCAACATAGGCTCGGTCCCCAGCCTCCCTAGCCTAATGTACGGTTCTGCTCTCAACGTACGTGAGTACCTTGATCTGGCTGAGCCCTCTGCCGGTCTGGGACCCCCCCGCGCCCCCCCCCCCCCTTATTGTGAGTCAACCTGTCCCGCATGAAGACAGACGGATAAAGTGTGAGCAAGGCGTAAGCAAGGGGAAACAATAAAGATGCCCGGCACATGTGGTTATCAAGTTGAGCCCTGGACAGGATAAGGACAGAAGCTCCGGGGGGAGATGAGGTCAGGTGGGGATGTGAGGGTGTGTGCGAGAGTGAGGTAATGTTCCTTGAGGTGGAAGTGAGTGAGATCCTTGTGAGTGCAGGATGGGTTTGTGACAGTAAGAGTTGAGAGTGAGGAGACGGTTGACTTACCCTGGCGGATTGGAGGAGGTCATTAATCGTCTTCCCGCACAGGGTGGCTGACCTCTTCCCCAGGGCATTGGCACTGCTCACCACTGCGGCCGCCTCTCAAACCCGATTGGTCACTTTGCCGGAAGCACTGCGGCGAGAGCGGGAGTAGTGGACATCGCGGTGGACCGTGGCTGCGTCCAACAGTGAGGCCACACTAAATCTGGGCGCCGCATACTTCTTGCCCTTCCGATGCCATCCTCAGTGGAGCTGTCCTACGCTGCAGGGAGTGTGAACGCTGTGTCGGGCTCCCGGTTACATTTGATGTCTGGAGTCACGGCAGGGTTGGCGAATCAGAGGCCGCCCACCAGCGATGCAGGTTATTCCCGTGGATGAATAATAGATGCAATCTGAAAGGTTGCATGGCTCGAGGATTCCTTGTAATGCAGCAGCAGAGGAATAAGAAGTGATCCTAGAATCATAGGCTAGAATCCCTAAAGGAGGCCATTCGGCCCATCGGGCCTGCACCGGCCCTCTGAAAGAGCACCTTACCGAGGCCCAAACCCCACACTATCCCTGTAACCCCACCTAGGGCCAATATAGCACAACCAATCCACCTAACCTGCACATCTTTGGACTGTGGGAGGAAACCGGAGCACCCGGAGGAAACCCACGCACACACGGGGAGAACGTGCAGACTCCGCACAGACAGTGACCCAAGGTTGGATTCGAACCCGGTCCCTGGTGCTGTGAGGCATCAGTGCTACCCCAAGTAGCAAGCTGATATTATTCATTCATGGGATGTGGGCCTCGCTGGGCTGTGCCAACATGTATTGCCCACCCCTGAGGGCATTTAAATGTCAACCACATTGCTGTGGGTCTGGAGTCACGTGTAGGCCGTACCAGATAGGGATGACAGATTTCCTTCCCTAAAGGACATTAGTGATCCAGATGTTGTTTTTTTACTACAATCAACAATGGTTTCGCATTAACTTTTAATTCCAGATTTTTTTTTTTTTAAATTGTATTCAAGTTTCACCATCAGCCATGGTGGGGCTTGAACCCCGGTCCCCAGAGAATGACTCTGGATCTCTGGATTAATAGTCCAGCGAGAATACCACTGTGCCATTGCCTCCTGGAGCAGGGATTCTCCTTTCCAGAGGAATAGTGTCAGTTCCTGTGAGTGTGAACCATCCAGACGATAGCTTGTCAGTTTATAAAAGTCAGCAAGCAGCAGACAGTTGACAAATACTTAAACATTTGCCCCACATATAAAGCAGCGGTTAGATATCCAGCAGCTTGTCCTCAGTGTGAATCTTAGTTGCCAAGTTTTGAATATTTTCCACTCAGAGCTGGAAAAGTGACTGTACATAATCAGCCCAGGGTGTCACTAATATCCAGATCAGGCCCAACTAATTGCAATTAGAGAAATGGAAGAAAACTTCCAAGCTCTTGACAGGATTGTAGGGTTAATCTGTTCTTGGGATATTGGGTTCATTGGCCAAGGTTGTTGCCCAATAATTTGACCTTGCGAAGGTGGTGATAAGCTGCCTTCTTGAACCGCTGCAGTCTGTGTGGTGTAGGTACACCCACAGTGCTCTTAGGGAGGCAATTCCAGGATTTTGACCCAGCGACAGCGAAGGAACGGCCGATATATTTCCAAGTCAGGATGGCGAGAGACTTGGCACTGGACCCAATTTATGTTTGCCATTTCAAACAGGAAATCGAAGACCTGTCTGCCTCAGATCTTCCATTGGTGACATCCAGGGGGCGGGATTCTCCGAAATGGAGGCAGAGTGTTCGAGCCGTCGTGCGAAACGGCCGCGGGCACTACCGATTCTGGCCCCCACAGGGGGCCAACACGGCGCTGGAGAGGCTCACGCTGCTCCAGCCTCCCTTCCCGGCGGCAACTGGGCGCCACGTCAACCCGCGCATGCGCGGGGGACTTCCTCAACGCGCCGGCCCCCGACGCAACATGGCGCGGGGGTTCAGGGACCGGCCGCGTAACAATGTAGGCCCGGGGCTGGAGAGGCCGGCCCGCCGATCGGTGGGCCCCGACCGCGGGCCAGACCCCATCGGAAGCACCCCCCCCCCCCGGTGAAGGAGCCCCCCTCCCCCTCCCACAGGCCGCCCCCCCGACCCTGCGCGCAGAGTTCCCGCCGGCTGCGAGCAGGTGTGAACGGCCCCGGCGGGACTCTGCCGTTTCCTCGCGGCCGCTCGGCCCATCAGGGCCGGGGAATCGGCAGCCCGGCCGCGGACAGCGGCCCGCGACCGGCGCCGCGCCAAACGCACCGGCGCAAATGGCGCCGATTCTCCGCTCCTCGGAGAATCGCGTGTCGGCGTCGGCGTGGCGCGGTTGCGACGACTTTCCGGCCAGGCTCGGAGAATCCCGCCCCTGATGTGCGATTGTACTCTTGGATAAAAGGAGAACCTCATTAACCTTCGAGGAAACCTATAGAATCGTAGAAGAGTGCAGGAGGAGGCCTTCCAGTCCATTGTTGTCGGGCCCACTCCCTGTAAGAGCAGCTCAGTTAGTCCCACTCCCCCACCCTTTACCCGGAGCCCTGAAAATGGTTTCTCCAATTGTTTATCCAATTCCCTTGTGAAAACTACAATTGACTCTGCCACCACCACACTCACAGGTAGTGCATTCCAGATTATAACAACCTGGAAAAGGTTGATGACCGACGAATATACAAATTAGGAGCAGGAGGAGGCCATTCAGCCCCTCGAGCCTGCTCCGCCAGTCAGTGAGATCATTGCTGACCTGATTGTGCTCATATTCTACATTCCCATCTATCCCTGATGACCTTTCATTCCTTCCTCAACACAAATCTATCTACCTCCGCCTTAAATTTCATAGAATTTACAATGCAGAAGGAGGCCATTTGGCCCATCGAGTCTGCACCGGCTCTTGGAAAGAGCACCCTACCCAAGGTCAACACCTCCACCCTATCCCCATAACCCAGTAACCCCACCCAACACTAAGGGCAATTTTGGACACTAAGGGCAATTTATCATGGCCAATCCACCTAACCTGCACATCTTTGGACTGCGGGAGGAAACCGGAGCACCCGGAGGAAACCCACGCACACACGGGGAGAACGTGCAGACTCCGCACAGACAGTGACCCAAGCTGGAATCGAACCTGGGACCCTGGAGCTGTGAAGCAATTGTGCTATCCACAATGCTACCGTGCTGCCCTAAATATATTCAGTGACTCCACCGCTACCGCCTTCTGAGGCGGCGACTTCCAAAGTCGCACAGCCCTCTGAGAGAAAAAAAATGCTCCTCATCTCCTCGGCCCCTAATCTTAAAACAGTGCCCCCCTAGTTCTGAGTGCATCCAAAAAAGGAAACATTCAACGTCCATCTTGTAGAGACCGTTCAGGATTTTATATACGTCAAGCAAGTACCCCTCAACCTTCAGAACTCAAGTAGAAACAAGCCCAGTCTGTCCAACCTCTCCTCATAAGCCAACCCGCTCATCCCAGGTACCAATCTAGTAAACCTCCTCTGAACCGCCCCCAAAGCATTTACATCCTTCCTTAAATAAGGAGATTGCTTCTTCTATCCTTGCTCCCCTTGTCACTATTGCTTCTTATAATATTCACCGCTGTCCTCTGTTTCTCAATCCAATTGCCAATGGGGAGTTTCTCTTTCTCTATCTGTCCATATCCTCACGGGTCTTTGGTAGATGATTCAAGGATCTTGCAGGACTCAAAATGAAAAAGATTCGATACTCAATCAAATTGGCGTGCAAGAAAGGTGTAAAGCAAGAAAGGCTTGCATTTATATAGCACCTTTTCACTACCTCAGGATGTCCAAACGCATGCACCACTCATGGCTGAATATCTGAAATGCTTCTGCTGACAAATGAGGCAGGCCATTCCCCCGCAAAGTCCCCCCCACCCACCCTCCCCCCCCCCCCCCAACTATCACGGTGAAAACAGTAGTTTATGCAACTACTGTTGTAGCTTTTTTGAGGAGTTGGGAGACAATTTTCTGTTGTCAATGAAGGAACCTCGCGGGCAGCGCGGTGGCGCAGCGGTTAGCACGTCTTCCTCAAGGCGCCGAGGTCCCAGGTTCGATCCCGACTCTGGGTCACTGTCCGTGTGGAGTTTGCACATTCTCCCCGTGTCTGTGTGGGTTTCGCCCCCACAACCCAAAGATGTGCAGGGTAGGGGGATTGGCCGCGCTAAATTGCCCCTTAATTGGAAAAAATGAATTGGATACGCTAAATTTATAAAAAATAAAATAAAAAATGAAGGAACCTCGCTTAGCAAGAGCACATACTCGAAACTGAGGTGTGCAGTGCACATGATAGTTGTCAATTAAATAAAATGGAAAGAAAGAAGCAAGATTTGCATTTACATAGCGTCCTTCCCAAACCCAGAACATCCCAAAGCACTTTACAATGAAGTACTTTTGAAATTTAGACATTGTTGCAATGCTGGAATCATGGCAGCCATTCTCCGCACAGTAAGCTCCCACAAACAGCAAATGAGATCATGAGGAGCCAATCCATTTTTGAAGATGGCCCGGAGATAAATATTGATCAGGGCACAGGGGAGATCATCTGGATTGTCTTCAAAAATGTCCCCTGTCCATCCTCCTGTCAGGACAGATGGGGCCCCGTTTTAATATCTCATTGGAAAGTGGCCCGTCTAGGAGAGCAGCACTCCCTCCGTACTGTCCTGGAGTTTCAGCCGAGAGATTCCTGGTCAAGAGATTCCAGTTGGAGTGCAATAGTGGAAGACAAAAAGCCAGACTCCGTGGTGATATGCATCACTGTAAATACACAAGGGGTTAATGTAAATACACCACGACTAAGTAAACATTAGAGGGAGCACCAGAGACGTCATGACATGCAGACATGCAGCTAATGAACACATAGAATAGGACACGACCAATGGGCAGTCAAGACACCCAAAGGTGACACTACCACAAGGGGGCATTACACAACTCATATATAAGGACAGGGCACACACACTCTGTCTCTTTCCACAGGCGACACTTAGAGAGTAGGACAGGGGCAGATCAGTAGCATCACACCCACCACGTGGCTTAGAGCAGACAGGTTAGTTAAACTGAGTTACTACAGCAAGATTAGCAGGAGAGTCGAACTCATAGAGAACTGTGCTAATGGTTCAATAAATCACATTGAACTTACTTCAAAGTCTGGAATATCTTTTGGTCAAGGCTGCATCGAGTTGCAGCCAGTATTATCCCAGAGTACATAACACAACAGACTCAACAATGGATCCTTAGAGGCTCCAGGGCTCTGGATGAGGTGATGGTGCCTGGCAGTGATCCAGGTCTGCTTGACCCGACATACAGCCACCGTTCCCGGAAAGAACATCTGAAACTTGAAAGCATTATTACAGTAATGTGCAGAACGGCCTGAATTGAAACACTCACACTGCTTGCACTAACCTGTGGGGGGAATGCATTCCTGCCAAAGAAAACTGCTTTAAACTTTCAAGCGAAAACAAATAGCGCAATGTATGAAAGGTGAAAAGGAGATGATAACAGCGGGTATTTGCTGCTCGATCATTTCTGAATGAAATGAAGAACCATTTTTAATCCTTACATTCCAGCCAAACAAAACAATAGTTTATAATAAATAATAATATAAAAGCCAGAAAATATTTTTTTTAAACTCAGCAGATCTGGTAGCATCTGTGGGGAGAGGAATAGAGTTTACGTTTCGAGTCCATGTGACTTTTCCACAGAGCAAAGTTTACTTTTTGTTTACTGAACTCCCTGCACGAGATCAACCTCCTGATTCCTTGATGTGGATCCTTTTGCAGAAGAAAATAATTTTACTTAAGGAGATCGAACAGAGCTAGGGCGTCAAGATGGAGACAAGGTGGAGCTCATTTTAACCTGACTTTCCCAGGAGGTGACTGAGACCTGTTCCACACCCCTGTCCATTCATAGAACCCCAATAGTGAAGAAGGAGGCCATTCGGTCCATTGAGTCTGCACTGACCCTCTAAAAGAGCACCCTATCCCCGTAATATATTTTATTGATTGTTCTGTTAAAGTGAAAAACTCTATTTTATTGCAAAGAATTTGAAAAATCTGAGGTCATTGATTAAACAAAATGTCATACAGCAGTTGCTAATGTTAAATTTTAATATAGTATCGAAGCTTTGTATTTATGACATTATTTCTGTTAATAAATGTTTTCCATTAAACTTTTCAAACTTAGAATCATAGAATTTACAGTGCAGAAGGAGGCCATCAGCCCATTGACTCTGCACCGGCCCTTGTAAAGAGCACCCCTACTTAAGCCCACGCCTCCACCCTATCCCCGTAACCTAGTAAACCCACCTAACCTTTTGGACACTAAGGGGCAATTTAGCATAGTCAATCCACCTAACCGGCACATCTTTGGACTGCGGGAAGAAACCGGAGCAACCGGAGGAAACCCACGCAGACACGGAGAGGAAGTGCAAACTCCACATAGGCATCTGAGGCCGGAATTCAACCCGGGACCCTGGAGTTGTGTGGCCGCAGTGCTGACCACTGTGCTACAGTGCGCCCCATTCTGCAAATAGCTCACTGAAACATCAAAACGTAACATTTAATTATGATGTAATTATAAATGAATAAGATAATTGAAGTAAAAAGGCAGAAATATACTAATGTTAAAAACAATTTTGTAAATTCAGATTTTACAAGGCTAAAAGCAAAAAGCCTGGGGTGCATTTTTTAAATCTTACGACCAGGTTAGAACCATCTTGTAACATTTTATGACCACTTCTGCAGGTCTGTAAGGGACGGTGTTATTTACAGTATATCCTGCTTCAAGAATCTCCATTGTTAGTGATCCAAGAAGTTCTAACTCATCTTCCCAACTAAATTTTAAGTTG
This sequence comes from Scyliorhinus torazame, assembly GCF_047496885.1. Taxonomy (NCBI): domain Eukaryota; kingdom Metazoa; phylum Chordata; class Chondrichthyes; order Carcharhiniformes; family Scyliorhinidae; genus Scyliorhinus; species Scyliorhinus torazame. The sequence continues at coordinate 260,725,362 of NC_092715.1, read as the reverse complement.
CCATATTCTAAATCAAAACGTACAAACACATTTAAGCATTCACACGTAAAGTTATGTAATAATATAACGTAGATTAAAATAGTTTCATAGGTTTAAAACAAATAACAAAACCTATGTTCACTTATAAATATTAAATAATAATCATCTTCAATCATAAAAAATAACATAAAATATTACTTCAAAAGAACCGGTAACAATAGCATTGCCTGTTTAAAAGAAAGAATTTTAAAAAACTGTTAAAAACTTCAGCATAGCTATAAAACAGCTGTGAAACTTGTTGCTTGTTGTCTTCAATACAAAGCTGCACTTTAACTCCCTGACCTCAATGGCTGCTTTTTTTTAGATTCTCCGTCACAAGGGCTACGTTCAAACTGCGCCACGCTGGGGCTGGAAGGAGCGTCACGATTTGGGGGGCTGGTAATTGTGGACTCTTCTCTCTCTCAGTATCGCCGACCCGCGGTTTCCCGCTGATACACGGATGTTTCGGGCCGACGCCTTATGGTCTTGGGTGACCGCTGTGCAGAAAACCTCCGCTCAGTCCGCAAGCGCGATCCCCACCTTCTGATTGCTTCCCATTTGAATTTACCACCTTGCTCTCGCTCTCACATTTCTTTTTTTTTAATATAAATCTTTTTAGTGGCATTTTCAGTATTATTTACGTTGACGTCCATGTTTATTTATGGTTCAGTGTAACGAAAAAAAAGGCTTTTGTCTTAAGTTACGTCTAGTTCGTCATGTCCTCCCCCCCCCGTCCTGCGCCCCCCCCCCAAGTCCCCCTTTCTCTAGCCCCTCTCCGTCTCCCCCCAACCCACCCCCCACCCCTTGCTATCCTCCCTGGGGGGTGCTCGCCCTTCTGCTTGCCCCTCCCACTTTCACTTCTCCCTTTGTCGGCATCAGCCTTGTTGTTTTTGTTTGTGGAAGAATGAGTCGGGGAGGGGACGGGGGGGGGGGGGATTTGCCCACCCCCCTCCCCTCCATGTGTCCCTCTTTACACTCTCACATTTCTGTCCTTGGCCTGCTGCAATATTCCAGTGAATCCCAGCGCAAACTGAAAGAGCAGCGCCTCATTGTACGATTCGGCACTGTGCAGCCTTTGGGACTCAACGTTACGTTGAACAACTTCAGACCGTGGGCTCTGTCCCCCCCCGTTTTGATTCTGGTATTTTGCCATATACTGGGTTTTTGTTTTTCATGTTTATTGCATTTGAATAGAGCTGTTCATTATCCTGCCATTGGCGCCTGCTCTGGACAAATATTTAGCACAGCCATTTGGGCTCCTATTTCCTCTTTGTCATTTAATCTCTCCCACCCTCTACCACATCCCAGACTTTTCCTTTTGTTTCTCCACTCCCTCCGACCGTTCCATGGCGCATGCTCCAAAACATTTCCACCCTCCTTCACTTCTGAGCAAGTGCCATATTCGTCTCAAAACGTCAACTCTGTTTCTCCCTCTGCAGATCCTCCAGCCCTGCAGAGCTTATCCAGCGTTTTCTGTTTTCATTTCAGATTTGCAGCATTTGCAGATATTTCTTTTATTAACTTTCTCTTTTTAAATGTGGCCGGGTTTCCAAAACTCTCTTCATAGCGCACAAACGTTACAAATCAAGCGTTCTTCACCGGGCGAATCTAGGTTCCACAGAAGTCAAGGGAAATCGAAGGCCCTTAGCTGCAATTTTCAGCAGTCCACTATCGGATTCAAGGTGCCAAACTGGAAAGGTGTTGCAGTCATAGTTCCCTAATCATAGAAGCATAGAATTTACAGTGTAGAAGGAGGCCATTTGGCCCATCGAGTGTGCACCGGCTCTTGGAAAGACCACCCCACCCAAGCCCCACACCTCCACCCTATCCCCGTAACCCAGTAACCCCACCCAACCATTTTGAACACTAAGGGGCAATTTAGCATGGCCAATGCACCTAACCTGCACATCTTTGGACTGTGGGAGGAAACCGGAGCACCCGGAGGAAACCCGCGCAGACACGGGGAGAACGTGCAGACTCCGCACAGACAGTGACCCAAGGCCGGGAATCGAACCTGGGACCCTGGAGCTGTGAAGCAACTGTGCTAACCACAATGCTACCTTGCCGCCCTTCAATGTTGGTTGAGAGATAAATATTGGACAGGGCATTGGGAAGAATTCCCCACCTTCTCGTCTTCAAAGCAATGCCAGGAGATCGTTCATATTCACCTGAGAATCCGGGCTAACATCCCATCTGAAGGGCCGAATCCCCACTAGCGCAGCACTCCCTCAGCCAGCCTTGATTCTTTCTGAGCATAAATCAGGCGTACTTCCCACAGAACCACAGGTGACACATTATAGCCCACAAATCTGACCCAGCCTAATTGGAATAGAAACTTGGGAGCATGACTCGGCCATTCGGCCCTGCTCTACCATTTGACAAGATCTTGATTGATGTTGGGACTCTTGTTTTACCTTCTTCTAATAACAGCCGATTGTCTGGTTGGTTGCAGGTGTCGAAAATAAAACGTTATTGCTATTATTCACTTTAATACACTTGTATGAGTACTGAATCAAAACTTAGAAATGAAATATCAAACAATATATAAACGGGTTAAAAACATGGCAAAAAAGCATTGAACATAAAAGCATGAGGAAATCACTTTAAAGCAAACAAATGGATAGATGATTCAAGAATTCGGGAAGGCGGAAATTCAGGAACAAGGGCCGGAATTCTCCGCCGGCGGGATTCTCCATTTTGCTGGCGCTCGGGGGTATCCCGCCGGCTGCCCCACAATGGGAAACCCCATCGAGCGGCCGGCGTAACGGAGAATCCCGGCCAAGATCTCGACCATGAGGTCCTACTTTTATGGGAATCCTTATAGAACATAGACCATACAGTGCAGAAGGAGGCCATTCAGCCCATCGAGTCTGCACCAACCCAGTTAAGCCCTCACTTCCACCCTATTCCCGTAACCCAATAACCCCTCCTAACCCTTTTGGACACTAAGGGCAATTTTAGCATGGCCAATCCACCTAACTTGCACGTCTTTGGACTGTGGGAGGAAACCGGAGCACCCGGAGGAAACCCATGCAGACACGGGGAGAACGTGCAGACTCCGCACGGACAGTGACCCAGCGGGGAATCGAACTTGGGACGTAATAGAATAGAACTTGCGGTCTAATCCCTCATTTACTCTCATTTGGGTTCTAATTCTCAGCTGAGACCTCCTGGTTTGTTCAAATGGATGTCTGTTACTTAGAGGATGATTTATTAATCAAACATTGGCCATTACTTATGATTGGCCGGTGTCCATCAAAGTTAGCTCAGCATCTACGTGCAAAGTCTCAGGAAAATAGGTTTCTCACGCCATAGCTGGCCAAAGAACTTACTGTAACTAATTAGTTGATATATTCTTATTGCTCAATACACTGAAATACAATAGTCAATTCATTATACAAAACATTCACTGAAACAATGCCTAAACTTCCACAGTTAAGACACTAGAGTTCAATGGTTAATTCATTATCTGAAACAATGACTGTATTCTCACAGTCAAAACACTTTTAATAATTTCACTCTTTAGCTATGCATTCAATTAGCACCTAAAACCATGAATAAATCAATAATCTATCAATTGATCTGATTGTGGTCTCAACGTCTCTTTCGTGCCTGCCCCCCATAACCCTTGATTCTCTTATCAATCGAAAATCTATCTAACTCTGTCTTGAATAAATTCAATGACCCGGCCTACTTTTTTTTTTCTCTTGACCAAAAGAAATTTAGCCATCTCCCAAAGGAAGGCATGGATCTGTGTTTGATTTCATTTTATTGCGGTAGCAGCTTATTTGGACTAATTTCATACTTTTTATGGTGTTGAACAAGCAGCTACTTGCAAAATTTGGCCTGATCAAACAAGATATGGAGCGGGCCATATAATTTTACAACCCGTTTGGTTACAACATGACACAAGATCACTCTCCAATTGCGATAAGCGATAAGAATTTTTAGCAAGTTAGATGTGTGAATGGTTGAAATAAGAATTCCATGAATTTTATTTTCCGATGAATTCCCATCGTGGCACGGGAGATTTGGTCAATTCTCACTGAGAGTACGCACCACGATAATCTGATCCATGGACTCACTAAGGCAGGGAATGTACAGACAGCTCCATAAACCACACAGAAAATAAAAATAAATGCTGGGGGCCAGCTGCTATAGTCACAGCTCACCATTCAGCAGGGACACTGGTGTGGGTTCATGTCATTGGCGGTCTCAATGGGCATCAGTGTGTGGGACCAGATAGCAGGAATGTGGCTTCTAATGCAGGGAACAGCAGAGAATGAATTCCTATCTGGTGCTGGGGAAGATGAAGTGTAGAAATGTGAATCCCGTTGGGCTGGCCGGAAAGTTGATGGGGTGAGGGAGAGACTGACATCTTCTCAATGCTGAATCTTCAGGCAGTGCTTTATGATGTTCAACTGCAAGTGATGTTTTATTTCTGAGCTCGTTGTCTTAAAACGGAAGGGGTGCAATTTCTTTTTTTTAAATAGTCTTTATTGATGTCACAAGTAGGCTTACATTAACACTGCAATGAAGTTGCTGTGAAAATTCCCTCGTCGCCACATTCCGGCGCCTGTTCGGGTACACGGAGGGAGAATTCAGAATGTCCAATTCACCTAACAAGCACGTCTTTCGAGTCCTGTGGGAGGAAACCGGAGCACCCGGAGGAAACCCACGCAGGCACGGGGAGAACGTGCAGACTCCGCACAGACAGTGAGCTGAGCCGGGAATCGAACCCGGGACCCCGGCGCTGTGAAGCAACAGTGCTAACCGTTTACTGGCCCTGTCGCGTGTTGGTGTCACAGCGAGGCCATTGAACCTTACTAGAGGCCTCTCGCAGGATTCTTGACACTTGACATGTCTCGCGAGATGCATCCAAACCTCGCGAGTCGTCTCGATCTGGATCTCGCGCTCGCTGGGCGAATTCCAGATGTACATATTTAAATGAGCGGTACGGCTCATTTAAATATGTCTGCGCCAGATTCTCCTGGCGCCCGGGAACTAACGGCCTGCCCAGTGAGGCCTGGATCCGGCGCCATTTTGTACTGGTCCACACAAATGTGGACAGGGCATAATGGCACCTGGGGGCTTTCCTAGTTCATTGGAGACCCCGGATGCCAAGGTGGCTGGCACAGATTAGGGTAGGGGCCTGAGGGGGGCCATGCCCATGAGGGGTTGAATGAGGGGGGTTATGAGGGGTGGGCGGATGAAGGATGGATAAGAAAGGGCCTCATAAAGGTTGGGAGGGGTTAAGATTGGGAGTCCTGAAAGGGGTTGGGCCAAAAGGGGCAGTGGGGAGGCCTGAACAGGGAGGGGGGCTCTCAGCGACCCCATGTTCTCACTTGAGGGGGAGGTGCAGTAATGCCCATGTGAGTGGGAGGGGGGGGTGACATCGCCCATGAGTGGGAGATGTAGGGGACCCTCAAGCCCACTTAAAGTTTGGGGCAGCCATTCAAAATGGCGACCTGATCTCTGAGGAGCCGATCTGGCCAGAGGGTCCAGCTCCCCGTTGCTTAAAATATGTAAGTGCTGATTGGCCAGGGAGAAACTCTCCAAGCCCAAAATGTGTGGCTAAATACCGGTGTGGATCTCACCCAAACATTTTAGCATCGAGAATTTGCTTAAGTTGGAGCCAATGTGGGTGAGTAAGGACAGGGGGGATGGGTGAACCGGACATAGTGCGAGGTTTGGGTAAACTCAAGTTTAGGAAATGCAGAAGGTGGGAGGCCGGACTGGATAGTAATGAAATACAAGCTTTTCTCGACTGAATTCAAACTTTCTAAAGATGCCAGTGACTTTAGGATTGTGCTGGGATAAAATGGCAGCTGTATCTCATCAAACATTGTCCATATTATTGATTGAACGGCATAACTGCATGTGGTCCATCAAGGTTGCTCAAGGACATCATAGCTCTCGTTAGATCACATCAGTTTTTGGGGCAGGATCCTCTTTCGGGCTGAGGAACTGGTGAATAATCTCTGCATTTGACCACGGGCACGATCTAAAAGAAATGTTTCTGAGTATCATTTACGGCTGGTTTTGCTGGGAGCTTCTCGCCGGCCCTGTCAGTGAGTTCCCCACCGCTATCCAACGACACTCTGGGCACAATCTTCCCTCAAGCGATCAAAGTGCCCTAGTCAGCGCATTGAGCCGCTTGTTTCCCAGCGGCGTGCGTTGAATAACGGGCGTGAACAGAGAACACATGGCCGAGGCCGCACATAGCCCCATTTTTTACAGTGGGGAACTTCGCTCGCCGGAGCTACCCAATGTAGCAAGAGATCGGGACGCCCATTTTTAAATGGTGTCCCGATCTCCGAACTTCCCAAAACAATCCCCAAACTCCCCCCTAGCCCAAACGCAACATGGGAGGGTCCCTGGAAACCACCCCCCCCTCCCCTCCCCCATACCCCTCCTCAATACCCACACTGGGCAACGCCGGCCCGATTGTGTGCATGCACTAAATGCCAGCCTGGCACCATGGCAGTGCTCCTGCTGGCTTTGCAGTGCCACCTGGACAGTACCAAGGTGGCCTGCATCCCAGGGGGAGAGCCAGGGAGCCACCTGCACTCTCCCCTGGCCATCCAGGAGCCTTCCTGGGGAGGCCGGTAGATCCTGGGTGAGCGCGCTGAAGTCAGTTTAAAACCATGTTAAGAGTGTGCAGCTCGTTCATGCCCATTGTAGATAGGATCCTGATCCCAACTACCTCGCAAGACCTGGGTAGATCTCACCAGGTGTCCTGGCTGCGCTACCCGGCCGGTAGATTGCGCCCAAAGACCATCATTGGGAGATCCTGTCACTTAAACATTTTCATTAAATAAAGTTTTATTTGGGGGACGTTGGTGTCACTGCAAGACGGATTATCACAACGTGCAGTGTGCTCAATGCAAATAACAGCTCTCCTTCCCAAACAAGAACTGCTTTTCCCAAGATTATCCATGACGGTTGCACATTTGGAAGAATAAATGGATTTCTCCGCTAGAAATGTAATGCAAGAATGTGGATACTGGAATGTCCCTTTCTGAATCTTAGGCATCAGCTCATGACTAAGGACAAGTTGGTGCTGCTAAATTTCAATGCGATATTTGATTCCACAGATGGCCTCAGGATCTCTCGTCCTGGCTGAATGGGAAACGAGGACTGAGCGTGTGTCTCAGGCTGTCAATTTAAGTTCTCAGTGACTTTGTGAATTAAACTGATTGCAGCGTTCACTGAGAAATCCCAAATGACTGCATTTAATCCGGGTCAGCTCTATGCACTGTTACATCGAGTTTGAATGTTTAATGGGAGTCCTGAAGTTAGCACTGTTAGAGGGTAACAGACTTTGGACGGGTTTTTCTCATGTAGAATTTTTCTGCATTTGCAAGTTTGTACAGGTCACCCAGTTAACCTTTTGCCAGATTCATTTATTCCTATTATTTCATACATATTGGAGAAGTCTTGGCAAGAGATGACTATTGGGAATGCACCCTGTATATTCCCCCTGCCTACTTTCCAGCATATGACGTATTTCATGCTTGGCTTAAAGTACATAGTCTCTTCTTGTCCGTTTGAGATTCTGCCTCCTGGCTGACAAGACCATTCTGTTTACAGAGCAGGGTGAGAGTGTGAGCCAAGAAAACACAGCAGACCCCAGCTTAAATATGCAAACCCTTCCTGCCCCTGTGTCAGTAGCACAGGCCCCTTTTTGCAGTTTTTTTAAATACTAAAAATGTGTAAGTTTTCTTTTTTTCCTCTCCACATTGGCTGATTTCGATTTTAAGGCCTATTGCAGCTTTAGAATGTCAGGGAATATAAAATTCAAGCCTTATCTACCCCGTTTCAGCTTTCCACCAAAGGTTTGGCAAATGTTCGTTGACTTGTCAATCCCTCATGGCCTGCACATGGTAACTCGGTAAAGACCTGATCCATCACTGGGGTCTTCATATTGCTCCTTTGCTCAGTCTCTGCCTCAATTGCGTTTCCTTTACTTTGCTTGAGCCGGGCTTGTCAGGCGAATTTGGGGCAAATGTGCAAATGTGGCCCTTCATGGTTCCCGCCCCATCTCCTCCCCAAATCGTCGTGCTTTTCTTCACCTCTTCATCTTCAATTTGCCTCCTACCCACTCCCCTTCTTCCTACCCCTCACACCTAATGATTCCCCTTACCACATCCACTTTGACGATCTGCTCAATTCCTAGGTCCTTTAATTCTCCTTTCCCCGCCTTCATTAATCTCACCATTTGTCCTCTGTCAACTGCACCAATCCCAGTCACTCCACTCTTAAGGGCAGTTGACGAGACCAGAAGCCCTCCTCTTTCAATCAGTTTCCTTTTCGGCCATCCTATCTTCTTCCTTCAAAGATGGAGGGCACGATTTAACCACTCGACACAGATTTGAGCACCCCGTTAAATAGTCGGAAGGACCAAAATCGAGGTTCGTGCCAGGCACAAATCAATTTGCTATATAACCGGCCCCGCTCCTGATGGCGAGTTCCAGATTTCTCCCAAACATAGCGAGCATATCATCGACCCCAATTTGCATACATTTCTATCTCATTAACAAGATTGAAGTCGAATGGAGCGGCCTCCCTGGAATCACCAAGCTTCCCAGTGAGAAACCACGCGGGTAATACCTGGTTTAGCTCAGTGGGCTAGACAGCTGGTTTGTGATGCAGAACAAGGCCAGCAGCGCGGGTTCAATTCCCGTACCAGCTGAGAATTCCGAATTCTCCCTCTGTGTACCCGAACAAGCGCCGGAATGTGGCGACAAGGGGCTTTTCACAGTAACTTCATTGCAGTGTTACTGTAAGCCCACTTGTGACAATAAAGGTTATTTACATTTTTACATGGGTGTCGTTTAGCACTTTTTAAAAACGTGAAGCTGGCGCAATGGCGGCTGAGGGGCAGTGCGGAGGTGAGGAGCCATACCTATTTCCCGGCTCGCAGCTCGAGGTCACTGGACTCAACAAAGAGACGGTGTGGCACATGTGGCATGTCCTCACAGACTTGGCGGATGGAGGAGGAGGGCCCCCGCTCCCAGTGCCATGATGCTCACCGCAGCCCTGAACCCGCGCTGCTGGCCTTGTTCTGCATCACAAACTAGCTGTCTAGCCCACTGAGCTAAACCAACCCTCTAGCCCCATGCACCTCAGACACCAGCAAACAACGTTACCTGGACCAGGCGAAGGCCCCCTCCCCAGTGTAGTCAGCCACCCCCTGGTGGTGGAAATGTGCCCAGTGCTGGCACTCAGCCCCAGGGTACTCGGATGTTGGACGCTGCGTTGCTTCTTGCAGTTTCCAGGCACAGTTTCCAGGCATCACAGTCTGATTGGGATGCTGAGCAATAACCACCACACGCTACATGGCCCACCCACGGGAATCCACTTGGGGTGTGTGAAGTACTCACTTCACTAGATTGCCAACTTCCAATTAGCTACAGCCTTTAGCCGCACAGCCTCCTCGATCACTGGGTGTTATGGGGCTGGGGCGCGTGTTGCCCCCAGAACGGGTACACGCGATCCAGGGGTTGGCATGGCGGACCCTCAGCCGAGACCGTGGTCGGCAACCTCCTCCTGCTCCATGACCCCCGACGGAGGTTGGCCCCCCAGCTGCTCCCCCAACCCCCCGCGCACCACCCCCCCCCCCTCCTCCCCCCCCCCCCTTCCCCCACCGAGCACCAGGGCAGAAACCGCAGTGCCCCGGGCTTTGTGCCTGGGAGTGAAGATGGCAACTCACCTCCTCAGGGTGCCCGCAGCAGCCCTTCCGCCCATTTCACGTTTTTATAAAGGTGTACAAATTGGCGCCCACGTGACCACTTGCTGGGGAGGGGGCTAGATCACGGGAGGCTGTTCGTTAGGGGGTCGCTCCCATTCTTTGTAGGGAGATCGGCCTTAGGTGATGATTATTATTTTCACCCCATGCTAAGGTGAGATCTGGATTTTGGAAAGGGGAGCGGGGTGGTCAGTTCGCAAACATATCGGCGCCCGTCGTGGTTCTCAGTTTTGCCCCTCCCGTTATTTAACGGCCTAGACGCGCTCTAGCTTAAGCACAATACCACCATAAATCGCCCCAAGGGCTTACGAAGAGAGATTGAGCAGTTTAGGCCGATACGCTCTCGAGTTTAGAAGAATGAGGGGAGAAATAATTGAGGTAGACAAGATGATAAAAGAATTGGAAAAGCAGGCGTGGTGTAGATGCTTCCTCTCGTGGGTCAATCTGGAACGAGAGGTCATAGTTTGAGGATGAGGCAGCAGATTGAAAACAGAGATGAGGAGAAATTGCTTCTCGCATTGGGTCCAGGTGTCTGCTGGGACATTGAGTAAATTTAAGACAGATATTTAATTAGCAATGGGTTGAAGGGTTATGGAGAACGTGCGGGAAAGTGGAGTTGAGGACCGAGATTAAATCAACCATCATCGTATTGAATAGTGCTGAGGGCTCGAGTGTCTGAATTGCCTCATTCTGCTCCTAGTTCTTAAGTTCTTTATGACGCTGTTTAAAGCCTCCCTCGTTGACCAAACCTTTGGTGGATGTCCCAATATCTCCTTCTGTGGCTCAGTGATAGTTGCTCTGGTGAACCACCTTGGGACAGTTATGTTAAAGGCGCTATATAAATGCAAGCATTCTTGGTGCATTTCCAGCATTGCATTGTTCCGTGCAACACAGGATGCTTTTGGAGTAAGAAAGGTGCCAGGAGACATTTTGGTGAAAGGTATTATGTGGTTATACTGAACACAGCAATGTGGGTCCAGAGGTTGGCATGGCAATCACACCCTAAAACAGGGTGAGGCACACGCCTGGGCTCGTGGGATGGTGGGGACCTCTTGAAATTGGTGCCACCAGCTCATTGTCCATCCAATCAATGCCCTTCGATTTCCGGTGTGTGGGATGGGACACTTACAGGATTGACTCTAACGACTTAAAGGCAGCCCGTTGCTCTAGAAGAGGGAAACTTCATAAATGGGAAACTGTTTTTTTTGGGAGGGGGGAGGGATTGGGTGGGATGGGGGTGGGTGGGGGTCTGCCCAATTTCTCCAATGAGGTGTTGGAAGCTATTTCAGTCTGATGATAAAGGCACATCCTGCATGATCGCATGGCACTATACAGCAGACAGCCTTAAATCCGGCTATATACCCAGGGCTGTACTGCGGAATTCATCCTGCACTCCCAGGCAGCAGGAGTAGGGTTGCCAACCCTCCAGGATCAGCCTGGAGACACCAGGAATTGAAGATCTGTCTCCAGGGCACTGCTGTGTGCAACCCTGGAGAAAAATCATCAGGATATTAAAAAGGATTGTTTATTGTAAATTTTCTTGAAACATTTCTCTTTACCAGATATAAAAATATCGAGAATAGGATCAAAACAAAATGGATAGGAAGTCTTTTTGCTTTCCAATTGGTGTCTGAAGGCAGTAAGTCACAAGGACAGATGTGTCGACCAACTAATGGCTGGAGGGTGGGGCGGGTCGTGTGGCAAAGCCTCCAGAAATACATTTAATCACAGTTGGCAGCCCTATTCGAGAACACCAACAATCTGTTTCCAGTGACAACATGGTTCGTGTTGTACGCAAGTTCTGGATCTTTGTCCATGTTCCTGATCATGGGCCTTGACTGAAGAGATGGTCATTCTACTGCCAGCCGATGGGATAACGTCCTGGTTGGAATGAAGGCAGCAGAGAAAGTTGTCACAGGGCGCATCATGACTGCTGGGGTGTGGAAATACATTGGAGTGGGTCATTCAGCCCAAATGGCCCATCGAGAAATGAACTGCCCAGTCTTGGCCTGCCCTTTTGTTTTAAACGTCCTCATTAACCGCTGGACATTGAGGAAGTCAAAATCCTCCCTATTCGGGCAGGTACCAGGCTGGTTAAGTGGGGTAGGATAATGCGGTGTGCAGACTACGCACCCTCACCTTGGACTGCACCCGCTCCGCGAAGCCGGGACAAAGAGCTGAAATGCAGGGCGCTCACGTTCGGCCTGTCCACAGGCTAAGAGATACAGCGTTCCCCAGGGTGTTAACGCCACAGAAACAACGGTGAACGGCAAACTGGGCAATGTCACTGGCAACACCATGGCATCAACTGCAAGACCCACGATGCCGTCTACAGCCACTGGCTGTGGAGCTCATTGTCGTGTTGGGTGTTCCGCTATACAAACGAACCAACACGGTTGTGGATGGTACAACTCTGTTTTATTACTCTTGATAACAACATCTGTTAACTCATGGCTGTGGTTCGTACTTTACCCGTTAACCTGTGGACCCAGCCCTAACACTATCTTAGAGGGGCACTCAGCACATGGTGTATGTCTGAGTGGCGCGCTGTGAGCTCTGTGCCCTGAGCTGTCTCCTGCTGGAATGAGCGGGAACTGTGGTGTTCCCCATTTTATAGTGTGTGCGCTCTCACTGGTGATTGGCTGTGATGTTGCGTGTGTGTTGATTGGTCCGTTGATCTGTCCATCAGTGTGTGTGTGTGATTGCACCATGATATGTTTATATGGATATCATGACACTCATATCCTGGCTCAAGGCCTGAGCACTTGCACCTGCTGTCCAGGCATATATTTACTCTTCAAGCAACATCACAACAACACATTACCTGATATTTGTTGTAGCGTGGCTTGTGGGGGGTTCCGCAGTGCACGGATTAACGGCTGCATTTTGTACATCAGAACAATGACTACACTTCAGAAGTCTATCTTCGGCTTGTGAAGTGCTTTGTCGTGTCGTGACGCTTTGAAAGGTGCTATACAAATGCAATCGTGTTTCTTCCTGGGAGTGGAAGAACAGCTGCCCATTGTCTGTTTCCGTCTCTGGGTTTTGCACATCTGTTTTTTCATAGAATTAGAATTTACAGTGCAGAAGGAGGCCATTCGGCCCATCGAGTCTGCACCGGCTCTTGGAAAGAGCACCCTACCCAAGCCCACACCTCCACCCTATCCCCATAACCCAGTAACCCGACCCAACACTAAAGTCAATTCTGGACACTATGGGCAATTTAGCATGGCCAATCCACCTAACCTGCACATCTTTGGACTGTGGGAGGAAACCGGAGCACCCGGAGGAAACCCACGCACACACGGGGAGAACGGGCAGACTCCGCACAGACAGTGAACCAAGCCGGGAATCGAACCTGGGACCCTAGAGCTGTGAAGTAATTGTGCTAACCACCATGCTACCGTGCTGCCCTGTTTTGCAATCAGCAAACATTCTGATATTGTTAAGGATAAAATCGAGCTCGCAACAATAACAGTCGTATGTTGGTCCTGTCGTTATTCCAAACACCACCCAGCTAAATTGATGACCCAGTGAAGAATGGGGATTTATGTCTCGCGTACACAGGCTTCCGACCAAGTGACGGAAGAGAGGGCGGAATCCGGTGACAGGTATCGAACACACTGCTCCTCAGTCAAGCTCACGTCGGAGACGTGGTCCCTCAAGACCTCCTGTGGCCCCCGCACGGACTCCTTCTTCTCCCAGCTGTTCCTGCTCTCTCCAGGCCTGGTGGCTGCTCCTTTTCCTTGACCTCCTGCCCCGAGCAGACCACCCATAACTGGAGAGAAAGCGTTGAGAAAGGCAGCCAACTGCAGTCCGCCAGCAAAGCTGTTAGCGGGTCAGGGGTCAGTGGTAGAAGGCAGAAAGTCAAGCCAAACTAAAAAAGGAAACTTTTCAGCCTAGGCGGGACCTGCATGTAATATTTAAAATGCCTTTTAAATATCTTTTTTTGAAAAATAAATTTAGAGTACCCACTTTTATTTTCCAATATAGGGCAATTTAGCACGGCCAATTCACCTTACCCTGCACATCTTTTTGGGTTGTGAGGGTGAGACCCACGCAGACACGAGGAGAATGTGCAAACTCCACATGGACAGTGACCCGGGGCCGGGATCGAACCCAGGTCCTCGGCGCCGTGAGGCAGCAGTGCTAACCACTGTGCCACCGTGCCGCCCCTAGCCTTTTAAATATCACTGGGTTTAAATATCACTTTGCCAGCATCATGGGCGGCATTCTCTGATCCTGAGGCTAAGTGTTGACGTCGTCGTAAACGCCGTCGCGTTTCCCGACGGTGTCAGCATTCCCTCAGGAGCAGCGATTCTGACCCCTACAGGGGGCCAGCACGGCACTGGAGCGACCCACGCTGCTCCAGCTGCCGATCCTGGCGTCAGATGGGCGCCGCGGGTCTGCGAATGCTCAGTGGGACCGGCGCGATTGCGCACAAGCGCAGTGGCTCCCTTCCCCGCGCCGGCCCCGACGCAACATGACGTAGGGCTACAGGGGCCGGCGGTGGACAAAAGAGGCCCCCAGCCCGAGAGGCCGGCTCGCCGATCGGTAGGCCCCGATCGCGTGCCAGGCCACAGCGGAGGCCCCCCCCCCCCCCCCCCCAGTGTTGGACCCCCCTCCCACCCCACCAGGCCGACCCCAGATGCATCCACGGTGAGGTCCCGCCGGGTAAGAGCAGGTGTGAACGCCGTCGGCGAAAATCGGCTTTTTTTGCGTGGCCGCTCGGCCCATCCTGGGCCGAGAATCGCCGTGCGGTGCCCCGTAGAGCGCCCCCCCCCCCCCATCCGGCGTTGGGGCAGCATGGCACGATTCGCACCTGTCCCGGGGTGAGAGAATCCCGCCCCGTGAGTTTCCCGGTAAGTTTGTCATGAGTCAGGGATTGGGAAAGACCAACTTCACAAAAGGATCCTATGGCCAATTTTATAGTGAGACTTTTAAATGGTTCTGGAGGACACCCTGTCAAGCGAAGGAGCCAATCCAATATGACAGGTGGCAACACTTTCAGAGAAGAATGCGCATTGTTTAACTCCAGTATACCAGGCACAGCAGCATTGAATTACATTTGCAGAGTCTTCATAGCAGCACAGGAACAGGAGGAGACATTCAGCCCCTTGAGCACGTTCTGCCATGCGTTGATATCATGGCAGACCTGTGACCCAACACCACCTCCCTTGATGAACAAAAATTATATCAATCGCAGTTTCAAAATTAGCAACTGGTCCAGCATCAATTGCCATTTGCAAAAGAGGGTTCTGAACTGTCACACATTGTGTGGGAGGCATTATCAAAAGAAATCTTCCTGCACCATTGCGGAGGATAGATTGCCAATGATGTTGCTTGAAACTGGCAAGATACGGTAGAATTGATTGCCTCAGGTACTTAGGTCTTGGAAGATCAAGCTTGTAACTGGGTCCTGTGTGTGTGTGAGTGTGTGTGTGAGAGTGTGTGTGTGAGAGTGTGTGTGAGAGTGTGTGTGAGAGTGTGTGTGCATGGATCCAGCAGCCTTGCAAACTGCATTTTGGATCAAAGTTTAGTACATGTGTTTTGCAATCCTCGCCTATTCTGGTGCTATCAAGGAAAAAATCAAGTTCTAACAATGACAATCATATGTTTGGGAGTGGGGGGGGGGGGGGGAGAAACTTGGTCCTGTCGTTATCCCAAACAACTGCCAACCTAAATTCATGACCCAGTTCATGGCCCATGGGAAGAAAGTGGTTTTGCATCTCATCCAGGAACACAACCTTTGAGCAGCACTGAAAAGATCAAAGCAGCGGCGAACAGACTCAGCATTTAAACAATGGAAGAGAGTTAACGTTGGTGGGTTCCTTGAAGAAATTAACCCCTCCATTTTTTTCCACTCAAAGTAATTATTGATCATCCACAAGGGACCATAGACATATCTCTCTTATTAGAGGGAGGAACAGTCTCTTGGAGTAGAACCACTTGGGAGTCACTGTGAGCAGTTCTGGGCACCAGACCTCAGGAAGGATATTTTGGCCTTGGAGGAAGTGCAACGTAAATTATACCTGGACTATGAGGGTTAAGTTACGAGGAGAGATTACACACTTTAGGCCTGTTTTCGTTAAAATTTTGAAGGTAAACGGGTGATCTGATCAAAGTTAAGACAGAGTAGATAAAGATTTCCACTTTTTGGAGATTGGAAAACTAGGGGACATAGTCTAAAAGATTAGGGCTAGACAGTTCAGGAGAGATGTTAGGAAGAACATCTTCACGCAAGAGGTGGTGGAGGTTTGGAAAACTCTCTCACGCACAGCAGTTGAAGCTGGAATAGTTGTTAATTTTAAATCTGAGATAGATAGATTTTTGTTAAGCAAAGATATTAAGGGCTCTGGACCAAAGGCAGGTATATGGAGTTAGGTCACAAATCAGCATTATCCCATTAAATGGCGAGACAGGCTCAAGGGGCTGAATAGCCTACTCCTGTTCCCATGTCACATAGCTTGAGGGGGCAGCACTCTGTGGGGCAAGGCATGGAGGCGGGCCTCCATGAACGACCACAGCCGGCACAGGGATTGAACACAGGTCGTTGATGCCAACTTGCACCATTCCTGATGCCAACTGAGCTAATTGACCCCCATCTTTCCACTTGTGAAAGAGTGCGGACATTTGACGAACAATTGGGTTCGACAATATATAATGTTCATGATGGTCTGGTTCTGACTGGCGAAATTCCTCATCGGTATTGATCTTACCACAGGAGGACGGATCGCATGAAAATGTATAGAATTCTACAACACAGAAGCTGGTCACCCCGCCTAGCTGACATGTACCTAGTGTTTTTAGCCCCTCATGAGCCTCCTCCTGTGCCTCTTCCTCTCGCTATCAGTTTTACCTGTGATTCCATTGTTTGAAAATCCATCTACACTATTCACTTCAACCATACCTCGTCTCGGGCAGCACCATACCTTCAACCATATCTCGCCCCCACAACCCAAAGATGTGCAGGGTAGGTGGATTGGCCACGCTAAATTGCCCCTTAATTGGAAAAAATGAATTGGGTACACTAAATTTTCAAAAAGAAAAAAAACATACCTGGTCTCAACACTTACTAGGTAAAGAAATTGCTCCTAAATTCCCTATTGGATTCAACATCTACCATCTTATCCCAGTAGCTCGAACTTTAGTTCCTCCCCGCCCCCCCCCCCCCCCCCCCCCCACCCCCTGCCCATGTAAACCCTATCAAACCCTGTCATAATTTCATTTTACCTTTATTATATCACCTCCACCCCCTCACTTCTCTCTTCCAGAGAAAAGAGCCCAATCTTGTTCAGGTATTTCTGATCATTATAACCTCCCAATTCCGGAATTACCCTTGGAAATCTATTTGCAATCTATTGGACAGGATTTTGCATTTATATCCATTACTGCTGGAGAGACATGTTGCTGAAGCTTTTCATCAGAACAAATGCAGGAATACCAAATTTCAAAGAATCATGGCAATGATGCTGAGAAAAGGATGCTGATTGGTTGGCAAGTCGGCTCTGATTGGCTGAGGCCTTGCCATAGAGAAAGCAATGGGGAACTATAGGCTCCTTAAGCTCCCGGGTAATTCAAAAAAGGTGCAAGGCTTGAATATATTCCTTTTGTTTGCAGGTTGTGGATCCCTGTGTTTGAATGTATGGTGCTTCTAGCAAGTGTAAACAAGCCGCGTCATGAGCCCGGCTAATTATCTTACATTGGTTATTGGGTGTAGCTATTGGCACACTCAAGGTTGTTCATATTGGGATTCAGGATGGCTAACCAATCAACACCTTTCTCGCTTGTATTCATTTGAAGTTTGGAATTCTTGCCTTTGTCTTGATGAGTGCAAGATGAAAAGCTTCAGCAACACGTCTCTCTTTTCAGCAATGCCCGAATTCTGTATGACCAAGTGACTCTTTCTATATATTATGTTGCACAGGGAGATGTGGTCCATTTATTCTGTCCAGTTTTTATGTTCCTCCTTCATCACACTCCATCAGCATGACCTTCCATTTTCTTTCTCTCTTGTAGCCATGGAGTATATTTGGTATTCCTGGTATATTAATGGTGTGAATGAAAAACTGCATGTTCATGAAGACCGCAATGGCAGTTAGTGCAACAGCACACAGACTAAACAATTTTAGGCTTTGCTGCCACGGGGAATTAAGTGGAACACTTAACATTTTGTGGCAAACCTGCCATCCCGCTGGCAAAAATAAACTTTGCCCCTCATTTTTTCCTACATTGATCAAATTGTTCCAAAATCCCACAGTTCTATCCTTCCCATGGCCTGTCCAATAAATGGTGAGGCGTTGAGCCAACATAGACCAAGCTGAAGTATGGAGATAAGTACAAAGAATTTGTAAACACATTTCCATCCAAAACAATGGAGTTTTTTTTATTTTTCGTTTTAAAAATCACAGAAGAAAACATCAAAGGGGATTGGGGGAAAAAAAAGTTATCAATTTATGCGGAGCTAATGAATTATGTTTTGAACGTTAAGATAATGATATTCCCGCCATAATACATACATAGAGAATATATCTGCAAAAGTGGTCCTCAAATAAATCTTTTCAGCTTTCAATGGAATTCATTACGTGAAATGTTAAGCAAGTCTTAAATTGTTAATACCTTACTTCACAGAATCTTTCGTAGCTTTTGAATTATGATCTAGTGTTGGTCGCAAAAGACACTTTGCAAATACAGTCTCAGGTGTTACATCACAGAATTACAAAGAAAAACAAATCAGCGTGTTGATTGGTGAAAATCCTCAGGTCTGTCCACACTCCATTTGCATTATGAAGTGCAGCCATTGGTGGATAGGGTTCTCTGTTTACATGTGGGAATGGGGGAAGCAGGATAGTGCCTGTGGAGCAGGAATAGAAGGGATTTCCAAGCCCCAGGCAATCCAAAATTCCATTTCTATTTTAACAATTCTCCAAAAATAAATTGGAACGCTTCATCTTTCTTCTATCCCAACCCCACATCACTCCCAGTTAGCATTAGCACCTCCTGAAAATAAATGGGTTTCCACAGTCTGACGACTACGCCAAACCGCGTGGGTTTTACACTTCAAGCTCTCTCTCAATCCACCAGCCATCCCCAGCCTGGACCAGTTCTCCCCCTCTTGCATTTACTGGATGTCCCGTAGGTGGACAACAACTGCATTAAGCTGGGCCGACCCAAAAGGATCCGACTAATTTGAATGCAAGAATGAAAAATCAGTTCTGTTCTGAGTGAAAGGGAAAAGTGTTAAACACAGTACATAGATCGATACGGAAATGCCCAGTACCATTTGCTAATACAAATTCAAAAGCTTAGTTAAGGTAAAACACATACTGGTTTTAGATACTGCTACAAAGACAATGCATAATGACCTGATTACATTAAAATTGTTATATCGTCTAGTGGTGAATAGTTTCTGTAGCAAGTACTATCAGGACTATTATTTTACCCTACTGGTGCACAGTACTACCTCGAACGCCTTGAGCACTAAGTTGCAGAATGATTACATAGTTTGTGAAAAAGCAGTATTCCCGGAAATTAGACCAAATACGAAACCTGGCTTAATTTGGAGAAACCACTCTGAACAACAATCTGGGGCGCTGTAAATTACGTCTTTTTGAGAGAGAAAAAAAACACCTTGCCTAGTTAAAAATAATAACAAAAATACTCGTACAAGTTGTACCTAATCCATGAAATGTACAAAACAATTTTACTAAATAGTAAAGACTTGGAAAAGAAATAGAGGCCAATGCTTCCAGTCCTGGCACTTCATTTAATGGGATTGCAGAGCTGACAGTTGGCAATGCACATTGCAAATTGCAATAATGGTCCAGCAATGCAAGGGCACTGCAGGAATGTAGACACCCAAATTAAGGCACTTTTAGGATCAGCAAAAAAAAAGAAAAAAAAAAAAAATCACCCAGCCAAATTTGCATTCATCATCGATAGATTATCAAACTAACTATTTAAGGCAACTTTTCCAACCCTCCCAACTCCACTAAATTGTATAAAAATTGCAGTACAGCAGCCGAGGTGGTTTCCCATTTCGACCCATCGTTCCATTCATTTGAGTGCAAAGAAACATGCTTCACCAATCAGAACTGGTATCCACGTCTACCCCAAACAGTGGGGTTGGTTCGGAGTTCTGCTCCGAGGAATGCTTGACAAAGAACTATTGTCTTTCCACGCTATGCCTTAATCATGCTTCATCCATCATCATTTTGAAGGAAATCCTTTTAGTCGTTAGCAATTTTCTACTGCTTGTAATTCCAAAAGGGACACCTTCTAGGGGCTGGTTTAGCACAGTGGGCTAAAGAGCTGGCTTGTAATGCAGAACACAGCCAGCAGCGCGGGCTCAATTCCCGTACTAGCCTCGCTGAACAGCCGCCGGAATGTGGCGACTAGAGGCTTTTCACAGTAGCTTCATTGAAGTCTACTTGTGACAATAAGCGATTATTATTATTAATTGACAGAGGAGAAATCTATATGCCATGGAACATATACTCACGGTATTAGGAAGTAGAACTCAGAAGTCGCTTCCTCGAACATAACACCACCAAATATTTGGTAACACTTACTTTGGCACGAACAACGCCCAGTGCAGATTGGCATTACCTTGACTGTTGACTTGCATGACAAGAATTAATCTGTTCAAAGATCTTAGGACGTATCAGTCTAGCATATCGCCAACCCAGATTTCGCAAAACAAAACCAGAACCTGGTCACCCGGAGCCATTAACCCCGAGCCATCAGAATTCAAATTATAGGGCAACACATTGCCAGACCATATTAAATAAATAGTTCACTATTTTTCTTTTGCTGACTGTTTTATATATTTAAAACCCAGTTCTCCCCCCCCCCCCCCCCCCCCCACTTATAACCGCACGTTTTAACTGCAACGCACTAATCAATAGAGTCGAGCAGCAATGAAAAAAGGCACATGCTCAAAGTAATGAACTATTTATTCAGGAGGTCGTTAACCGCTATCGAAACTCAGAACGCTTCACAAAACACAATCCTCATCTGCTGACACGGAACGGTCACCTGTGCCATTTTCTCAGATAAACGTCCTGTGTAAAATGTGGCTACAGAGGCCCAAATGTTGGAAGCAAAATGGACTGGGTCAGCTTGGGAGCAACTGTGTTATTTTTAAATAAAAAGGGGATTAAAGAAAGCACGCACTTCTCAAATATTGCTAATGACTGACACAGTTTGCATGCCCCAGAGGACAAAGCTGGCAATCGTCCATCTCTTCCGAGAGACACATTAAAAGCTCTTCTGATGCCTATTTTTTTTTTCTCAGTGTGTACTAATGTGAAGCATCAAAAGGATTGAAACTGCTTCTCGGCAAAGTCCATCTCAAGCATGCTGATGGAGGAGTGGGGGAGGGGGTGAATAAAATAAGTTTATTATATTTTTAATAAGCTATAATTTCTACAGTTTAGCAGGTAATACAACATAAGTACGTAAGACTTCAACTGGTGTTACGATGTCTCACAGTAGGTCCTGCTCAAGCAGAAATTCTTGTCAATGGTGTTCATATTAGTTTGTGAATAGGCCCCTGGTGCTTGTTTAGTATTTAGTTTTCAGTGTTTGATTCACTCGTCCACAGCAGGTTCAGATCTGGGTGTCTCCTCGATCCTGGTCACCTTGCAGCGAGCAGCCGCGAACCTGGTCTTCCCGCTCCAGTTTACACCATTGAATGGTCGTTGTGGATTCCACTCAGGATGGTGTGGTTGAGGGAGGAGGCCGAACGGTCAGAGCCCTCGGCCACGTTGCTGCTGCCCTCGTTGCGCTGGCAGCACAGGATCTGCTTGAAGGTCGCGCTCATCTCCTTGTCGCGGTAGGAGTAAATGATGGGGTTCATGGCGGAGTTGAACTCGGCCAAGAGCAGGAAGAACTTCTCGTAAGTGAGGACTTTGCATTTGGGGCAGAACACGTCCAGCAACAGCAACACCAGGCCCGGGGTCCAGCAGACGATAAACGCCCCTAAACGGAGTGAACAGAAAAGAAATAATAATTACACACTTCGAATTCACAGCACAGGAATAGGCCGTTCGGCCGAACTGGTCCATGCCAGCGTTTACGCTCCACACAAACCTCCTCCCGTCTTATTTCATTCAATCCCATCAGCATATTTTATTCAGATACTTGCACACGGAAGTCAATTTTGGCAAGGGAGCCCAGGGTAGAACAGTCATTTCGCAATATGTTCTAGAAGCAACATTTGAAACCCCAGATTAGGTGTCATCAATTGGGGGGGCCTAATTTCGCTTTAGTTGGCTGGACAGTTGGTTTGCAATGCAGAGCGAGGCCAGCTGCGTGGGTTCGATTCCCGTACCACCTGAGGTTATTCACAAAGGCCCCGCCTTCTCAACCTTGCCCCTTGCCTGAGGTGTGGTGATCGTTAGGTTATCATAGAATCAAAGAATTTACAGTGCAGAAGGAGGCCATCTGGCTCATCGAGTCTGCACCGGCCCTTTGAAAGAGCACCACACTCACGCCCACACTTACGCCCTATCCCAGCAATCCCGCCTAACCTTTTTGGACACTAAGGGCAATCCACCTAACCTCCACATCTTTGGACTGTGGGAGGAAGCACCTGAGGAAACCCACGCACACACGGGGAGAACGTGCAGACTCCGCACAGTCACCCAAGCTGGGAATCGAACCCGGGACCCTGGAGCTGCGTAATCCCCCCCCCGAGGATTAGCCTGGGTTATTAGACAATGCCATCACTATGCTACCATGCTGCCCACCGTGCTGACCACATCACCAGTCAGCTCTCCCCCCTGAAAGGAGAAAGCAGCCTATGGTCATCTGGGACTATGGCAACTTTAGCTTTACCAATAGAAACAATGAATCGGGGTACGGGAAAAGGCAGGCGAATGGCATGAAGCCGTAATGCTCAATTGGAGAGCTGGTGCAGACACGATGGGCCGAATGGCCTCCTTCTACACCGTAACAATTCTGTGATACGGAATATGGAAGATGTGGTTGCACATTCACACTTAGCAAGAGTGCTTACCCATAAACGAGGAGGAGGAAATAATACTGACAGAGAGGACAAAAGAAATGATTGATAATTTAGAAGATCATTTCAAACTACCTTCTCCCAAATCAGGAGACGCGATTCTCCGAGCGCCGGGCAGGACAATCGCCGCAACCGCGCCACACCGCCCCGACACCGGCGCGTGATTCTCCGAGGTGCGGAGAATCGGCGCCATTTGCGCTGGCGCGTTTGACGCGGGCTGCTGTACACGGCGGGGCCGCCGATTCACCGGCCCGACTGGGCCGAGCAGCCACGCGGAAAAAGCAGCGTCCCGCCAGCGCCGTACACACCTGGTCGCTGCCGGTGGGAACTCTGCGTGAAGGGTCGGGGGCGCGGCCTGTGAGGGGTGGGGGGGGGGGCTCCATCCCTGGGGGGGGGCCTCCCATGGGGTCTGGCCCACGGTCGGGACCCACCAATCGGTGGGCCAGCCTCTCTCTTCCCCCCCCCCCCCCCGGGCCTACATTGTTTCACGGCCGGCGCCTGAACCCCCGCGCTGAAGACGTCCCCCACGCATGCGCGGGTTGGCGCAGCGCCCATTTGGCGGCGGGAAGGGAGGTTGGAGCGGTGTGAACCGTGCTGGCCCCCTGAGGGATCCCGCGCCCATTTTGCGCCATCATGAAACGCGACGGCGTTCACGCTTAGTCTCCATTTTGGAGAATCGCGCCCAGGATTCCCACTGATAATGTTAACACTGTTTTTCTCCCGCCACACCTGCAGAGTAAATCCAGCACTTTTGTTTTTATTTCACGTTTTCCAGTGCCGCAGTGTTTCTTGGCTTTATTTTGTGCCGGGAGACTTTATCCTCAGCAGTTGAATCGTATTTATCGGGCTTTGAGATCTATTACATTATTTATCAACTCAAATGGTGGAAATTATTCCTGAGGTTTCGATTGGCTTCCAACCTCCTTGGCTTGTAATAATTACCCCTCATCTTAGAATCCCTACAGTGCAGAAGGAGGCCATTCAGCCCATCGAGTCCACACCAACCCTCATACCCATCTGTGTCCCGCCACTAACCCCTCCCTCCATCCCCAACCACCACCCCATCTCCTTCCTTCCTCAATCCTTTGGTGCATAAATTAGGGGGAGATAGTGTCTTAATGGTACCTAGTAAATAATAATGAAAATTTTGAAAAACGCAATATTATTTCACACCTACTTAATTCCCTCATCGTTCAAAGTCTCGGAATCCTGTTTCTCTTACCCACCCTTTATTCCAAACAAAGATTCAAATCCCTTCTTCTATATGAATTAAGAAGTCTTACAACACCAGGTTAAAGTCCAACAGGTTTGTTTCGAATCACTAGCTTTCGGAGCACAGCTCCTTCCTCGGGTGAACCGAAAGCTAGTGATTCGAAACAAACCTGTTGGACTTTAACCTGGTGTTGTAAGACTTCTTACTGTGCTCACCCCAGTCCAACACCGGCATCTCCACGTCATTCTCTATACATGTTATATGTGTAAATATAAAATTTGGGGAGATGTTGCCCATCTCTAATTGTCCTTGAACTGAGTGGCTAGTTCGGCCATTTCAGGGGGGTAGTTAAGTGTCAACCCCCATTGCTGTGAGTCTGAAGTCACACGTACGGCAGACCAGGTAAGGACGCAAATTTCCTTCCCTAGTGAACCAGACAGGTTTTCCCAGCAATTGATGATAGTTTCAAGGTCACCATTACAGGGACTAGTGCCCCAAAAAAGGGCAATCACTGGTACCAGCCTTCAAATCTGAGGTTTATTAATTAAACTAATTTCTTAATTAGTTACATTTCAACTCTGCCAGCTGCAGTGGTGAGATTCAAACCCATGCAACAGTGTTAACCACAAATGGAAGCAGGAGTGGGCCACTCGGCCCCTTGAACCTACCCCACCCTTCAAGAAGGTCATGGCTACTTTTCTACATCAACTTTGGTCATCACTTAATTCACTTTGACTACATCCTTCAACAACATTAGCTCTTTAATATCAAAAATTGGTCGGCGCGAATCGGAATCTCTGCACGTGCTCCTTGCGGTGCTCACACTTAGAACCACGGAAAGGTCCCAGCACAGAAAGAGGCCGCTCGACCCATCACGCCTGTGCTGGCTGAAACATCAAGCCGCCCATTCTAATCCTGCCTTCCAGAACCCAGTCCGCAACCGTGTTGATTCACTCACAATCAAAGAGAAACAACTCAAATTTGTGGAGTTGAGAAGGATTCAAATCCAACACAAAACAAGCCAGGCAAGTGAAGAAATCATACATGCAACAGTTTAATCAACAAAGCGCTAATGCATTGAAACATTTCACTGAATATTCATTATTTTTAACAATGTAGTGAATATAAACGATGAATTGCTTTGTTACATATCTGTGCTAAATCAGATGGAGCTATTGGCAATGGTCCATGCATGACATGCATTACAATGAGGCATAAGGGACCTCAGCCCAGCCAACTTGGCAAAGTCCATCCCCCATTAACATCTTGTGTCATCCAAATCCCAACTGGGGACTCACGCAACAGCCCGACACGGTCCTCCTTGCACAATCCTGTACATCACCCAGTAAACAGCAGAGAGAGTAGCCTGGGCGGGGAAATTCAATATCCAAGTTGAACTTTGTAGCCCCCCAACTGACCACCTAGGAAAACCTGGCCATCAGACTGGGTCAGTGTCAAGAGACGAGAGAAGTTCACATGGGTGCAGCCTCATTAAGTTACCTGGTGCAGACACATCCGTCGTACAATAGCACTGTTAGCAAGGACAGTGTCCTCATAAGCATCATCTCGCTTTCTCAATGAGAACGTGCCCCCCCCCCCCTCAACGTGGCTGTAGTGTTCAATTGTTTGGTGTTTGGTTATATGAGTCAATCCATTATTAGTGCTCACTGTGTTTGACTGGTGATGCCTGGGTGTGGACTCAGGGAAAAGTAAACAAACTGTAGAAAGCTGAAAAGCAGAGTTGGAAGCGCGGAGTGGACATGTTAAAACGCTATGATTAAGACCTGTCACATACACAGAAACTAGTGCCATCTCTGTATCAACCTGAGATTTTTGAAAAAAATATTAATAACCTTTATTGTCACAAGTAGGCTTACATTAACACTGCAATGAAGTTACTGTGAAAAGCTCCTAGTCGCCACATTCCGGCGCCTGTTCGGGTGCACAGAGGGAGAATTCAGAATGTCCAATTCACCAAACAAGCATGTCTTTCGGCACTTGTGGGAGGAAACCGGAGCACCCGGAGGAAACCCACGCAGACACGGGGAGAACTTGCAGACTCCGCACAGACAGTGGCCCAAGCCGGGAATCAAACCTGGCACCTTGGCACTGTGAAGCCATAGTGCTAACCACTCTGCTACCATGCTGCGCACGATATAAAATATACGATAGTGTCAGACAGCACGACTGTTACATTAACGTGGGCTGAATGATCCAACTGGCCGTCCATTTGTCACACGTCGGAAGGAGGCGAGCAGCTGCAGAACCATACACTAGTGCAATCGTGAAGCTCCTGGGCCTGGCACACCTGTATTCTTCAATTCCCATCAAGGCCTCAGATCGAAATGGTGCACGAGTCAGTGTGGGTATTACAGAACCAGCACCAGGCAAATTCTAGAATGTGTAGGGAGAAAGAGAGAGGAAGTCGAAGAGCAAGCAAGGAGGGGGTCTGAAGGTGGGGAGGAGGCCGGGAAGTGAGGGAACAAGCAGGGAAAAGAGGGAGCAAGCAGGGCACTTAGAAGGGGAAAACAGGGCATAGGCGGGGAGGAGGGAGCAGGGCGGGAGGGAGCAGAGTGCATTTATATAGCAACTTTTATGTACTTTCGAAGAGCTTCACTGACATTGAATTACTTTAAAATGTAGTTCCTATTATTTTGTAGGATATCACAAGGGGGCAAATTTACACATGGCAAAATCCTTCATACAACAAATGGAATAAATGGCAAGTTAATCTGCTTAGCTGTCAACGTTTGGGTGGAATGAATGTCAGCCAGGATCTCTGCACCGCTTGGTCCTTTCCAAAGAGCAACATGACATCTTTAACAGCCACCTGGACAGGCAGACAGGATTTTGGGTTCGAATTTCTCATCAAAAGGATGGAATCTGATACAGCAGCTCACACTCTTGCACTGAAGTGTCAGCCTGGATCCTGGGTTCTACTGATGACATATGGAGCACTACAGTTAATGCATTTCGCAACCTCCCAAATATGGATTTTCAAGAAGGATCGACTGTGCGAAGAGAAAATCCACAAGCAAAATAAAACATTTAAATCCGATCTGTGGCCTCTGGGTTGTTTCCATTCTGAATTAATTATGTGTTACAGGAAATCTTGCAAACTGAAACAAGATGCCATATTTTCAGTTCTATGGATTAAATTCTTGTGAAATGGGGGGGAAACGAGATTGAAGATTCGGGGAAAAGAAACTAGCCACTGAAAACATTACCCAACCTAAAGGTTTTGTGCAATAATCGACTACAGTTGTCATGGTCATCACAACCCACGCTAACGGGCTTATATCCCAGGCTTAATTCATTAATTTCGAAATCCGCCAGCTGGCATGCCTGGGATTCGAACCCGTGTCCACAGAGCATTAGCCCGGGCCTCTGGATTGCTAGTCCAGTGAGACTACACTGCGCCATCTTCCCCCCGACATGTCCAACATGGTGACCAAGGACATTGCGAGCAGCAGGTGTGCCCACCATCATATGAAGAGCAAGAAGTCAGCGTGGAGTGCCATCACCTGAAGTAGGAGGTAGGCCCTGCGTAGGACCCCTGTTGGAGGCCCATCCCTCCCCTGCACCGCCCAGCAAAGCAACCAGGGACTGTACCCCGGACAATCGTGCAACAATTGCAGTAATCTTCAGGCTGCAACCGATTAAGTCAAATTTTAATAATGCCTAGACCTGTTGAGTGGTAAACAGGAGGGCGTCCTCCTAATCTCCACATCCAAAGGCAGTGAATGCCATCAGTGAACCCGCGTGTTGTTCCTCCTTCCCCTCCTCCACCTTACGACTGCTGCTCCCTCCCCAATGCGATTACCGCCACCACCCCCCCCCCCTCACAAAGTCCCAACCCAACTGGCCTCTTGCCTTAGTTGCCCGTGGGCTACATGACAGTAGCAGCAGCCTGATCTTCAGTCAGTCTTCACCAACTCCCCAAGCCCAACATCAGCCCCCCCCCCCCAATGAGTCTCAGTATGCGGAGCACTGCGCCGGAGATTTCTGGGCTGCGTATTTGGTTCTGGGCAAACCATTCACTTGGAGTTTCCGCTCAATGGCGGCGGATATATTTTCCCAACACAATTCTCCTAAAATTACCCAAAACACACGCAAAAAGAGTTGCAAAGTTTCCAACGCAAATTACTTTCCACAGAATCTCAGTGACCTTGGCGCGAGTTAAAACAAAATTGTGCCAGAAACTGGCCTTGCCCACGCCCTCCGATCGAATCAATGAGGAAAGCGAGTTTCTGCTAATTGCGGCCTTCTGTGAGCCGTTGTGGAGGCTCAGCAGGTTAAGCCCATCAGCCCAGCCTTATGGGTGCAAAGACCACCAACAAGAACATTTTTAAAACTTTTAAATACAAATTTAAAAAAGCTACAGAAATTGATCAACTCAATGGGCGTGACTCCACTAAAGGGGAACACAGTCCCGTAGCGAACACGTTTAGTCGCGTGTTTCTCAGCGCTCACATGACTATAAAACACCACCCACGTTAGATAAGGGGCCTAAGTGGGGAACATGCAGCTGAGACGACACAAACCTCTGTTTTGTGCACTGAGGAGCTCTGTTCGTTGGAACTCCTCAGCGTAGCGAGAGATCAGGGCACCACCCTGCCTGAAGGGCATGCATCTGGTGGCCTACGATCCCCTGGGAGGCCCCTACAAATGCCATTCCATCTGGTCCCCATTTATGGAGACCTGCGCTGAACAGCGCTCACCCGAGGTCTCCGAGGTGAGGGAGATGGGCCCCACGCCTCGGTTACCTCCGGAACCTGCACATGAAAGTGAGACTGGCTGTCTTGCTTGAATATGCAGATTTGCCAAAAAGTGATCCCGCCCACGCATGAGATCCCGCGAGGCGTTCCGGGCCCGGTAGATCCCGGGAGCGAGGTCTCCAGGCTTCTATCGGCCACGCTGCGCTGCGGCGAGCTGCCTTTCGGGCACAGCATGGCCATTCGATCGCGCCCAATATAACCAAACAGTTCTGTATAGATTCTGCTTTGACGTTGGTTTTAGATTTGTTAATAATGTTCTGATGAAGAACGGTCTCATTTTTGTGATAAATCCATTTTCAGCTGTATTCATCAAGGTGCACCGGGTTTTCACTCTTCCATACGTCAAAGAATATCAATTTAAGCATCTTTTTTTATTTTTCAAAAAGCAATTACATTCTGAAATTTCTTGCACCGGTTCAGGGCAAGTGTTGTGTTTAGCGTTGGGCGAATAGGAGGAGCAGAAACTTGTGAAAACAGGAACACTTCTCAAATCTGGTGCAACTTTGATCAGGTCACTGATTGGACCCAAAGTGAAAGCTCTCCACGTTTCACGGTATATTATTGGTTATAATGTTGGGACGTTAGGCGACACTTTCTTCTACCCATCCCATTTACAGAGGCTGAATGCCTTCCTTCGCCACTTTCCTGCTGTTCCTTCCTGTGCAGTCTTTAGTAATAAAGAAACCTGGTCAGGCAGCGAGTGGTTTGCCTGAAATTAACTACCTTTTTCAAAGGGGAAGCCAGCTGTATGTCCATTATCACTCACGTGGGATAATCACAAAAACGACCTCTCCGGCAAGAATCGCGTTTCCCGATTCCCGACGAATTTTCCACCCTCGTCGCCATTCACTCCGACGCCGAACGCGGGCTGCAAATTGGCCCCCGTGATCTGAACTCACCTCGAGGCAACACGTGACCCCCCCCCCAAGGCTGCGAAGAGTCTTGCTGAGCCTCAGCCAAGGAGAGGGATGGAGTCGGTGGCAGGGACAAAGAGTTTGGACCAGGGACAGGCGATCGCTCTGACTTTTAGCGGCAGGAAATTTCGATTCGCCCGGCCCTGGATGTCGGAGAGAGCGGCGGAGTTGGGGTGAAATGGATTTGAGGTTAGAGCTGGAGATGGTCAGCGAACAGGTGAAAACCAACACGTGCTTTCAGAGGGTGCAATCCGAGGGCAATGGTAGATGAGAAATAGGAGGGGGCCGAGGATTTATCCTTGAGGGACACCAGAGGTAGCGGTGCAGGGGCAGGAACATAGAACATACAGTGCAGAAGGAGGCCATTCAGCCCATCGAGTCTGCACCGACCCACTTAAGCCCTCACTGCCACCCTATCCCCGTAACCCAATGACCCCTCCTAATCTTTTGGTCACTAGGGGCAATTTATCATGGCTAATCCACCTAACCTGCACGTCTTTGGACTGTGGGAGGAAACCGGAGCACCCAGAGGAAACCCACGCAGACACGGGGAGAACGTGCAGACTCCGCACAGACAGTGACCCAATGGGGAATCGAACCTGGGACCCTGGAGCTGTGAATCGAACCTGGGACCCTTGTGCTACCGTGCTGCCCAAGAGTCTACCACATTTGCTGTGGGTCTGGAGCCACGTGTAGGCCAGACCAGATAAGGACGACAGATTTCCTTCCCTAAAGGACTCCGACAATTGACAATGGTTTGATGGTCATCCAGATTTTTATTAAGTTCCAATGTCATCATCAGCAGTGGCGGGATTTGAACCTGGGTCTCTAGTTTACTAGACCTGTGGCAATACCACTACGCCACCGCCTCCCCTCCTTAACAACCTCAAGTGACTGGGTACGAGTGGATAGGAATGGAACCAGATGACTGCAGCCCCATCCAACTGGACGACAGTATTGGAGGAGGAGAAGGACAAGGTCACCAGTGTCAAAGGCCGCAAACCAAGGCCAAGAAACATGAGGAGGGATAGTTCAGGTTTGTCACAAACATGTGGGATGTCATCTCTCAATTTGGTAAGAGCTGTTTCAGGGCCTGAAACCTGTATTATCCCTCAACCCCGCATCTCCACGAGCTACAAAAGTAGGTTAAAAATGGCTTCAGAGACTCAGAATTGGACTGAAATGTGCGGCTTTGAAATATTACTCCACCTTGGATTGACAAAGTACAAAGGCACCAATGTTTTCTCTCACAATCAGCGACGTGAATGAGGAGACGTCAAGAATCCAGCAGCACATTTTTGTATGCCCCAGGGTATTTTGCTTTCTACAAAATGAGCAGCGGGTCCAAGAGAAACAAACGTGCCGGATAAACTGAAACGCTCAGCATTCCCACAGGAGAAAGATCCAGCATTATTCTGGTGCTGTTGCAACTCCAAAGCCATTGATCGGCCTTGTAACAGGCCACTGGTGTCGAAAAGGACGAGACAAATAACAAGAACGGCAAATTTCAAACCATCACAACAATTTATACTGCAGTGAAAAGGATGCCGATTGGCTGGCATGTTGACTCTAATTGATTGAAGCGTTGCCATGGAGAAAGCAACGGGTAACTATAGGTTCCCAAGCTCCCGGGCAATTCAAAAAGAGGCACAAGGCTTGGACATATCCCTTTTGTTTTCCAGAGAACTGGTCCCCGTGTATGAATATCAGTCACTTCTAGCCATGTTGGGAGCTGGTTAGTTGTTAGTGTAGCTATTAGCGCAGTATAAATTGTAGTGGTCGTTTGAAATGTGGCACTGTTGCATTTGTCCTCATTAGTGCAAAATGAAAACGTTCTCAGCTTGATTCAAAATTATTCTTCTGTATTTTCAACTCAGTTTCTGGATAGTGAGAAGGAAGACTCTGAACCAAGGCATCTTTTCTTTTGTCACAAACCACTCTGGATTTTACAATGAAGGGTGTGGGTTGGTGGGGAGAGTGGGTTAAAACTGAAGGGAGCCTGGAATACATTCTCTTTATCTGCAGGTGCAACCCTCGAGTAAAAAGTGGTTAGCACTGTTGCTTCGCAGCGCCAGGGACCCGGGTTCGATTCCCGCTTGGGTCACTGTCTGTGCGGAGTCTGCACGCTCTCCCCGTGTCTGCGCGGGTTTCCTCCGGGTGCTCCGGTTTCCTCCCACAAGTCCCGAAAGACGTGCTTGTTAGGTGAATTGGACATTCTGAATTCTCCCTCTGTGTACCCGAACAGGCGCCGGAATGTGGCGACTAGGGGCTTTTCACAGTAACTTCATTGCCGTGTTAATGTAAGCCTACTTGTGACACTAATAAAAGTTTATGATCATCATTATTTATATGTTGTTCTGGTCTCAGTTGATGTTATAACTGGGCAGGACGATTCCAGAATTGAACCCTGGCTAAAAAGATCGCAACTTTAATTTTGATTTTAGAAACCGTGGAGGAACAAGTGTCACAGGACCGCTAAATAGCTTTAACAAGAAAAGAACATTTATTAAATATGAAAATGTTGATTATGATATAATTCTCCTTTACTCCCCCCTTAGCTTTACAAATGTATAAAGTTTTTAAAGATAACAGACCAGTCTGAAACCAAATGGCTGATGTCACTCAACCAATCATTCGTGGATCTCTCCTCAAATTACCCCAGATCATTGTCACATGAGAGTTTCCAAACTCCACTCTCAAAAAGTCTCACTTCAAAACCTTCTTTCAAACAATGCTTGTCATCAGCTGTTTACATTAAGAATCCACTCCAGGTTTTCCAGCAAGCCTTTCAAACAAAGCTTTCAACAAGGAATCCAGCACCAGGTTTTCCACCTCGCCTTTCAGGCTTCCCTTATGCATCCAAAATTCTACACAAGCTAAAGTATTCAGTCCCCAACAGAATACAATTCGTTAAAGCTGGAAATAAGGACAACAAATCTTACGACTGCTTCAGATATGTGGCTTGTCTATAGCCAACCACTCAGCTCTTCTCTTCCCTGGTCCTGACTTTAACTTCCACAAACAGTATCCTGCTCCAAAGCCAAATCCTCTTTGATCCTTTTTGCTTCAATATTCTTAGAACTTCTTTCTCATTCCCTGGTTTCTAGAACTAACTGCCCTCTAGTTGCTCCGGAGCCGTGTTCATGCACTGTATTCCATTGTAAGGCTTTTCTGATTCCAGCAGAGCTTGGAGCTGTTCACCCTCTTGCTTTCTATCCCCAACTGCTATAAACGCAGCTAAAACTAAACTTAAAAAGCATCCCTACTCGAAAGGTGCCCCTGGTTACTAAGGAACGACTTTTAACTTCTGAGTTTACTTTTCACGCTGTAACCCTCTCTGAGCACAATAGAAGCACAATTTGAGCTGACCAAACCACGCACGCACACAAACACCTTTGTCTAGCATGGATCTAACTATATGTTTACCCTTCCTCGCACAGCACCGCCTAAATTTAAACTAAACCCACTTAAACCTGTATCTTATTTCTAATATTTAACAAAACAAATATAGGTCCCTTAAAACTATCTCTTTTTCCTGACAATTCTTATTTTACGGGCAAAATACCAGTTTGGCACCTTGGCACTGCAAGACTGCAAGCCTGGCAATGCCCGACAGCCAGGTAGTGCCACCTGGGCACCTTGACAGTGCCAGGGTGACAGCTGGATGGCACGGACAGGGTGCTCAGGTGGCACTGCAAGGGTGCCAGACTGGCAGTGCCAAGGTGCCTGGGTGGCTCAAGTGCCAGGGTACCACCCAACCCAGATAGCAGCCAGCCTCCGATTGCCTGGGAAACCCCACCCCCAAGTGCCATCTTGCCTGGTTGCCGTTTGCGGGGACAATGCAAAACGGTGACCGACGGAGGTCTTCTCGGCGAGGCTGATAGATGCCAGGTGCCAGTTAGATCCGGCAGCAGCATTGCTAAGTGAGCTATTTTAATAATGCAAGACTGGGGCCCGCCCATTGTGGGCAGGATCTAGATCGCAATGTCTCACGAGATCTCGCGAGGCATACCAACCTCTCCCAGTGACGAATGTAATATAAAATAGTTAGTTTAAATATATTAGTTACAGTAATGTAGATGTAGGCCAGTCTAATTCTAGTGAGTTCACAGACAAAGGATTTCAGAAAGCACGGCAAGGAAGGGGGGAGGGGTGCCTGGTGGAGGAGGAGAAAAGGATGCTGGGTAATAAGAGGCCCAGGGTTAAGGAATGAGAAGTGAGCCAATTAGGATGTATGGCCAGGTCAGGAGGTGTATAGGATGACCTATGGGAATCGTGTATGTGAAACTTGATGCCATTTGAATGTATTTGCAGAGATCCCTTTGTCTCAGACCTCATTCGTTTCCAAGGGGTCCAGGAGACTAGTTCTGTGTTCTTTGTCCCTGAGAAGCGAGTCAGCCTTGCAAGATAGTTAAAAATAAATAATACTATGCCTACAAATCCATCTCGAGTTTTATTGAGGCCAGACTGACGGGTAAAGAATTCAATATTTGTCACCAGGACCTACAGGCCGCATCCCGTCCCGATTACGGCAGGACCCGGACGGTAAGCCGCGCCCCACAGTCTTGCACATTATTTACAGCACAGAAAGAGGACGTTCGGCCCATCTGCTCCATGCTGACATTTATGCTCCACACGAGCTACCGTCTGTTCCTCTTCGTCTCACCCTATCAGCATTTCCTTTTATTTTTTTCTCTCTCATGTATTTTAGTTTCCACCTTAGATGACCTCATGCTAGTGCTCCCCAAACCTTTTTCCCGGTGTGACCCCATTTTAATGCCTTGGCCTTTGTGTGACCCTAGAGTGAACATTGTGGGTGGGTGGGTGGGTGGGGGAGGGGGTTGGTGATGGTTGAGAACCAGGAGTCGGGCTTGAGGGCAGTTGACGATAAGGCAGGGCTCCTCCAGAAAATGCAAACTTTTACCAATTCACAGGTCTTTTTTTTTCCCCGCAGCATCCGCAACAGGGTTTTAGAGAGCAGTCCACTTGACCACGCCCACCAGCAACAACAAAGGGGCCTCGCAGCTGTCAGGAATCAGCCCGAACTCCACGGCCGCCCTTTCAGCCTCGGAGTTCGTGATCCCCAAAGTCTCACCCCGTGACCCCACTGGGGTTCGCGACCCACGGCTGGGGAGACCCC